>NW_016805277.1:3220362-3248543 GCF_001698545.2 Rhinopithecus bieti | reverse complement strand
CCGGCAGCCTCGTCCGGGTGGGCGGTCCACGCCGCGGCCCGCCCTCCCCGCGCCGCGGCTCGCAGCTCCTCCGGCGCCCCCCAGAGCCCGCGCGGGGCCCGGGCAACGCTGCGCGCCAGCGAGTCTCCAGTCTGGGGCTTTCGATCCCCCACTTCCTGGTGCTCCGCGCGCCTTTTATTCGACGCCGCCGGTCCCCCGCGCCGCAAAAGCGGACTCACCTCTGCTGCAGGAGCGATTCGGCGGCGGCGCGCGAGGGTCCCGGCGACGCAGGGGCTGCCGTGAGGGGAAGCGGAGCGCGACTCTGGGTGGAAGAGGGAAGAAGGCAGAGGCTATCTGGGTCTCAAGGCCGCTGGGCACGGCTGGCGTGGGCTGGGCAAGGCTCCGGGTGGCCTCGGTTCGGCGGGGCTCAGGCGCACGTCCTGCCTCGACGAAGGAGTGGCGAGCTCTGCCAGGGCAGCGGCGCCACCGAGCAATCCAAACACTTAGCGGGATTCCCCAGCCCTGGCCGGCCCCGCCTCCGGACAGCCGCGCGGGCGCCCATTGGCCGACTGCGTGCCGTCATTTCGGGGAAATCAGGCTGTTGTAGAGCTAGCGGCGAAGGGGAAGTACAGGGCGGCTGCTCCGCCCCACCCTCTCCGGCCGGGCGCCACCGCCCCGGGGCCACCGCGGGCCCGCCCCGCGCGCTCCCAATCCACCCCTGCTCCGGCTCGCCCGGAGGAGGGCTGCCCTGGACAGCCCGGCACCCCCGGCCCCAGCCTCTCTTCTCACTCCGCCTTCTCCCAGCCGGCTGGCTCCTGGGGCCATCTTTTCACCCTCCTGGCGGGGTGGGGGCGGGGGTCTATCTCCTGAACGCAGGTGAGGGGATCGCCCGGGCACTTGCCGCCCTCTCCAGGGAGAACACCGGCCGAATCTCCCGACTGGCAGCCTGGCTCCTCAAGCTTGCCAGTGGGATATCAAGAAGGGAGAGTTTCAGTCCTAGCACTACCCCTGTTTTTAGGGGTGACCCCCTCCCTCCAGGTCACTCACCTGCCCTGGGGAAGTGAAGGAGGCAGAAAGCCTACCCTGCCCCGTGTGCTGGCTGGGGCTGCTGAACCAGGGGAAATCCCAACTTGGCCGCTGCTGGCACAGCCCCTAAGGGACTCAGGACCTCCGTTTTTCAACCATAAAATAACAGTAGCCCTACCTTGATGGTTTGCTGTGATGGAAAGAGATTGTAAAGCACTATGCTCCATTCGGGCAACAGACGCTGAGTAGTTTTCAAGGTCGCCATTCCAGGGTCTAATAGTGACCAGGATGACACCTCACCCCTTTTCCGTCTGCCTCTCTGGGACTCCCCCTGGCTGGCCTTAGGGAACAGAGGAGGAGAAGGGGTTCAGAAAAGCCCAGACGGCTGAGTGAGGGTGGGGGTGGAGTAGTTCTGATCCCTCCTAACACTCCTACCTCAGGCCGCCTCCAGATCCTCCCTGTGGCCCGTGTATGGGAGTTCCTCAATGGAAGTATTGCGGTCATCTCTGAGTCCCCAGGGCTTGGCGCAGAGAGGTTCTGGGCAGCATGGAGGAATTAGCTCAGGACTGATCAACGCCATGGACCTAGCGAAAGGGTTGGGGAGCCCAGGTCCCACGTTCCTTGGTAAGGGCCCCTACTTAACTCTCGCACTAGTCCCTGCCCCACTTATAGTCCTAGAGACTAGACTGGGTGTTCCTTTTCCATTCAAAACTCTGGCCCAGGAGGCTTCTTCCTTCATTTCTCTAAAGCTCCTGACTCAGAAGTAAGTTACTCTCCCAGGCGTGTCATTTCCTTCACCCCAGCTCTCCCTGCAGGGCAGCACCCCATTTTGCGGGCTATAAATAGACACACTCATGCAACATTCGACTTGCCAGTCACTCTACTACCTCCCTCCCGTAGAGGAAATGCATGGGTTAATCCCATTCTGGTGCATTGCAATCTGAGTGCTGTGACCGATGCCAAACCTGGCATCGATACCAGCAGAAATGGGCAAAACTGTCTACCAGATAGAGGTGAGTCAGGAGCTAGGAGAGGAAAGGAGGTAGAAGAAACTGAGGAAGGAACCTAACTGAGTGTTAAGCAAAGTGGAGGGCAATGACACTCTGGAATGGAAAGATGGGGTTTGGGGTACTTTAAGTGACAAATGTGAGTGGGGACTTGCTACAGGGACCAAGACCTTCTGAGCAAGAATGAGAGAAAACAAGTGACTCCTGAGTTGTGGGATCCTTTCTTGGTACAGCAAATAGATGCTTGTCTTGCCCCTGAGAACCTGACACACCCACTGGAAAATTCAGGATGAGATTAGGGAAAGGAAGTTTGCATCCTTGTGGCCTGATAAATTGACCACAGTGACCCTGTGAAGGCAACAGGAGACTATAAAAAGTGCTTTAAAACAAAAACTTAATTTTCATTCACAGATACAGGTATGAATATATCTGTATATGTGTATGTATATTTAGCCATAATGAGCATCTTTCCATGTCATGAAATGTACTTATGCAATATCATTTGCAATAGGTATATATTATTCTTCCATAAGGATAAATAAAAATTTACCCAATTAATCCCCTATTGTAGGACAGTTAGGTTATTTCCATTTTTTCATAATACAAACAACGCTATTAGCTAAATCTTTGTGCACATCAATAATTTTTTGCTTAGGAGAAATTCCCCAGTTAGGATTTACCAATGAAACTGTCATTTACATTTACATCTTTGACCTTTTTTTTTTTTAACCTTAGGGATTCTTATTTTATTTTGAAGCCTGTAAGAATCTGATGATTATGACTAGGGGTGCTATACTCCAACTCAGTGAAATAAAGCTAAGCCATGTTTAGATACCCAACATTTTTATTGTAATGGCTTTTGATGAATCACATTCTAAGATGTAGAACATTCCCTGTGATCCCCAGCAGAACACGTAGGCTCCTGTAGGCTCTTAGTAATTTGGAGCCAGCCCTTTTCTTTCCCACCTGGTCTTCTGGGTCTTCCTTCCCTGTATCTGGTTGTGATTTCATAGTCCAGGACCAAACTATTGTTGCCCCAACCTCCCCCTGGGTCTCCCTGCCTATCAGTCCTGCCCAGGTAGATGGGGAAGATGGTGCTTCTGCACTGGAATGATCTCCCTCTCAGGGCCGCCCAGGAGCCTTCTGAGCTCCCCTACATTCAGCCCCACATTCAAATCTTTGCTCAGTCTGGTCCTGGGGTCCCATTCCAACCGTCTGTCCCTGACAGCTTCCCTACCCTTGGCAGTAGGGAAGATGAAACTAAAGAGGGATGAAAAGAGAACACAGGATTTGAGTCTGAAAGCCTGAGTTCTTAATTGTGCTTTTTCCACTTGCTGTGTGATCTTAGCAAGCTGCGGTCCCTCTCTGCGGCTCAGTTCTCTTATCTGTAAAATAGAGATCATCTGTCTCCATCTCTCCTAAATATAAAATTAGACTATCAAAAAAATTATTTCCAAACTGTAAGACATAAGTCAAATGAAACGTATGAACAGGAACGCATGAACCTTTCCCTGTGTTCTGAACACACTGTGTTTGTCCCCTCATCCCTATCTCCTCAGGATACTTGGCAACACTCGCCCTCTCTCAATTTCTCTCTCCCTTGCCCACCCCACCACTTCAATCTCTGTGTCTTCTTTTAAGGCCCAGAGCATATGCCTGATCTCTTCAAAATGCCCGCAAAGCAATCAACCAGAAGTCCTTTCTTTTCCCTCCTTGGACCCCTTTGGTTCTTAACTTTCATGTGTTGCCTTTTCACCACTAGTCACTTTCTACGTGGTGGGAACAAACTCTACATTTTTTCTGTGAGAAAAATAACTCTACATGTTTTCTATGGGAAATCTTAGCAGGTTCCTCATGCCCAGCAGCTGAAGCAAGCTAGGGATTAGCTGAGGGTAGCCAGCACCCTGTACTGCGCGAGGTCTTCCTTACAGATGCCTCTCATCCATACCCTCACTCGATGAGGGTGAATTCATTGTGTGGCCTGTCTGTATTGGAGCCTGGATTTTTCTATGCTGGCAAGAGGAGGCTAACTGGCTGGCACGGCCTCCTTTGAAGTGACTTCTGCAATCAGGATGCTGAAGGCAAGATCATCTCACACACACATTCACACACCCTGTGGGAGCCTCTACCCTGACAGACAATTCTTGTCCCCAGTTCCTCCCTCAGGCTCTCAAAACACTGTTCACCCCCTAACTGGGCTGCAGTTAGTCCTGAAGCCCAGAAACATGGCTCCCAATGTGTCACCGTGCACACACACATCCATACACAGGGCCACACGGACCACACTAAAGTGATGCTGCCATCCTTGCTCTCCCCGCAGAGTGGCTACCATGAGAGTTTGTGAGCGCTGAGGAACAGGTGCCAGTGAGGTTTGAATGAGGTGTTTTATTGTTTTGTTTTGTTTGAGGCGGAGTCTTGCTCTGTCACCCAGTCTGGAGTACAGTGACATGATCTCTGCTCACTGCAACCTTTGCCTCCCGGGGTTCAGCAATTCTCCTGCCTCAGCCTCCCGAATAGCTAACCCGCCACCTCGCCTAGCTAATTTTTGTATTTTTGGCAGAGATGGGGTTTCACCACCACGTTGCCCAGGCTGGTCTCCAACTGCTGACCTCAGGTGATGCACCGCCTCAGCCTCCCAAAGTGCTGGGATTACAGGCAAGTGCTGGGATTACAGGTGTGAGCCACCGCTCCTGACCTGAACTAGGTTTTTGACTGGGAGACCTGCTACCTGTGGAGCCTGCTACCCAGAGAGGGGGCCACAGTCCCCAAAGCAGACAAGCACCCCCCAGCATGCCTTCCAGCCTTGCAGGTGCAGAAGTAGTAGGGCTCTCTGAAATGCTCAAAGCCTTCATCTCTATTTTCACAGAAACCTGGGAGGCAGGCAGTCCTAAACTGTGAATTGCAGAACACAAGCCAGAAATAAAAGCATCCAAAAGCTTGAAGGCAGAATCCAAGGGTCATCACCCTGCTTGCAAGGAGCCTAATTGGGGAGAAAGAAAGTCCCTTAATTCATTCAACATATATGAATCGCACGCAGGCCTGCTTTTCAGTGAACCCCAGGTTTGGTCCTGGAGATACACTGGGGCACCAGACCAGCCCCTCCCCTCTCAAAGGTTTGGCAAAAAATGCTGTATGACACAGCAGAATAAACATTGTATTGTTATAAAATTCCTAAATGCAGAATGGGGGGCTGAAGCTGGCTGGAAAATCACTAGGGGGTCATGATGGAATACTGAGCCAAGGAATTGCTCCAGTGCTCAGGGCTGTTCCGGAACCCCCTGAGAGCGGGGCGGGGTGACAGTGTGGGCTGCCGCTGATGGCCGCTGCGGAGCTTCATTTCTTATAAACACCGCCGTTGGGAGGAAAGAGAACTCAGCTCCCCGTCAGTCCCGTGGGGCCCGGAGGCCGGGGGAGGCTCCCGGGCCAGGCCCAGCGGCCGCGACCTGGAGCGGGTATTGATGGGATCAGCACTCTCCTCCCCCGCGCCAATGGGTGCTGCAGAACGGCCCACGCCCACTGCCGTTCGCCCGGGGCTCCCCTGGCAGGCTTCTTGGTCTTTGTGGGGGCTGCAGCACCTCCACTTCACCGTGATGTGGAGTCCTTCGCCCCCAGGTGACCCACGCTCCACAGCCCTGGCCAGAACTTGGTGGGGGGCGGGGGGTGTTTGACGGGGAGGGGGCACAGTCCTTTCGGGCCAACTTCCACATTCCTGCTCCGCCCAGGCGGGGGGTGAGTCGGGGTGAGCAGCCGGGTCCAAGCTGGCCGGCTTCCTGGAAAGGGAGGGCCAGCGGGAGAACTGCAAATCCTCCCAGCACTGGTGGCTGCCCGCCTCCTCCCTACCCATTCCTCCCCACCCCGCTTCCAACCCTACTCCCCAGCAAGCTGGCAGCCCCGCCCCTGCCAGGCGGCTCACCTGCCCGCGACCAGGGCACTTCCTCCTCCTTCCCCGCCCAGCCTCCCGCTACAAGCCATGGGTTTGCAGCCGGGTCAGCAGCTACAGGCTGTGTGACCTCAGGCAAGTTGCTAAACTTCTCTGTGCCCATTATCTCCCCCTGCGAGATGGAGCTAGCAACAATCGGGGTGCAGAGCTTTCCGCGAACGCCTCTGCACTTCCCTCTTCCCTGCTCCACCACCTTCCCCTTCCGCTCGGTTTGGCAGGGGCACAGGGGATGCACAGAAAAGGCGCCCTACTGTAAATTGCCGCAGGGGAAGGCCGCGTTGCGTCCCTCGCCGGGGCACTGCCATTCGGTGCAGCCTGAGACTTGGGTTAGACCCGCGGCTCTCCCGTTGGAGGCGCGGGTGGTGCTGAGCTGCTGGACTGACGCTGCCCGCCGGGGTTCGGCGCGCAGGCACTCAGATGGCTCCCACCTCCGCCTGGGCCTCGCAGCTGGCGGTGGGGCAGGGCGCAGGGGCCGGGTAGGGGAAGGCTTGGGTCCGGCCACCCAGTGGGGGTCAGCCCCAGCGCCGGTTTCCGCGGGGCCGCGCCGGAGGGGCGGAATCTGGGTTTCGGTTTCTTGCAAACGCGGCGGCAACAGGGAAATCGAGGAGTTTCCGGGAACCGAACTGCGCCGGGAGCGCTGAGGTCTGCGCAGCGGCGGGGGCAGGGGGACGGGCGGGCGTCCAGTGTTACCGGTCAGTGGCCAGCTGGAAGTTCCAGCGGGAGCTGGGGAAAACCGGCCCCGGAAAAGCCCCCCCAAATGCACCTGCCCCCAGCCCTCTCCGGATGGTGTTCACGCTGAGGTTGGGGGTATGAAGGATGGACTTGCCTGCAGGGGTGGCCTTTAGGGAATGAGGGAGGAAGTTCTACAAGCCGAGGGCTTTGAGGGTGTGCACGTGGGGAAAGAGGGGACTGTGAGCAGCCAGGTGGGAGCTGAGGAATTGGGATATCCCTTCAAATGGCTGAGGTCCCCAGCTGTCCCCTCACTGTCACATACCATCTTATTGTCCTTATATGATGAGGTCTCCCTACTGAGATCATCTCCGTAGTGTCCTCTTTTGCTTATTTGTTGGAGGATTTCCCTGGAGCCCTTGAGAGTGAGCCCTGACTGTCTGGTCTAGCCTCCTGGATCTAGAACCTGCTAACCTCCATCACGGGCTTGTGATTGTTTACTGAGGGAAGGAGTAGGATGAGTTCGAGGCATCTGTGGGGTCCATATGCCTTCTGACCTGCTTCCCCACAGGACCCCTAACCCACTCAGGTCCTGCCATGTCCCCAGTTGAAGGAAGCCCCACTCTGCAGGAGAGACCTTGGCTTTGTGGGAGGGACTTCCCTTGTAATTCCCTGAGAGCTGCTTTCCAGCTGGGGTGGCTGGACAGAAGGCGGACTGCAGTCATCACAGAGGAATGCTGGCCGTGGGGTCGGCCACTTCCTTTCCTCCCCAGGGCTTGGAGCTCAGGCCAGGGATTATGGTGGGTTGGCCCTGGATCTGAGACAAGAAGGCTGGGAGTTTGGGCTGCAGAGGGAGAGTCCAGTACCCTCCCTGATCTCTGAAGCCCACAGCAGTACCTGGGGTCAAGGTGGACAGTGTCACCGGCAAGCCCGTGTTTCCTAAATGCATGCCTTTGAGACCACAAGTCTATGGTAAGGATCTCTTTCCTTACGGCCCTGAGACCATGGCTCTTGGAAAGACATAAATCAGACTAAGTGGAGCTCCCTCAGTCCAGAAGAGCTGGGGCTGGGGCAGGTAACAGTGGTGGCTATTCTGGAAGCAGCCAGCTAGCCAGTGGAAGGAAAGGCAGAAAGACCTCCCTAGCATCCCTGTATGGGCCGACATTGACTTTCATCAGCCCAGGCTTAGGATCAGGGTGGCTGGCCTGGGAGAGGGCCAGGGAAAGTCCAAATACTGCAAGAGTGGAGCTTGTGCCATGAGCACCTGGCATCCCTGGTGACTCAGCCTGGGAATCCCAACTCCAGGGGCAGCCCTGGAAATGAGGCTCAGGACAGTGAAGGAGTGCCATTGAGGGGCCCAGCAACTATGGCAGCTTTTAGTGAGGCCCCAGATCAAATAGGTTCTTGTCCCTTCTTTCTCCTGTGACACAGGGTTAGAATCAGTGAGGCTGGTCCTCTGCCCAGTCCAAATAGTATTTTTGATCCATAGAACCCAACCCTCATCCTAGCCCATAAATTTGACCTGGGAGAGGACCTGGTCCTCAGGATGTCTGTGTTAGGCTCCATTTGATGTCACATCTTAGAAACGGTAGATGTAGCTCAAGCTAATAAATACCCACAGGAATGTGTCTTTGTGGTCTGGACTCAGCAAATACTGAGTTATTGGAATATTTATGGAAGGAAAGCAGGGCAGAGGCAGGAGAACAGGTGTCCCTGTGGGTGCTCGACCCTGTTCACTGCTGTAGCCTCAGGAGCCAGCCTCCCTTGAGCAGAGCAGGTGCCCCATGAACCAGTGTGACATGGATGGATGGATGGATGGATGGATGGATGGATGGATGGATAGACAGATGGACAGATAGGAATATGAATGGTGGATTCAGATGGTCTCAGCAGCATGCACATTTTCCCCAAGATGGTCTTTGCAACAAGACAATTTCCACAGAAACTGGTGGGTGCCCCAGAAGGAGGGAAGGAAGGATGTGGCTTCTCCAAGCAGCACTGTGGTTGTTTCTGCCAGGTTCTGTCTCTCCACGGGAACCTCTGCTCCCTTTCCTATAGCCCTGTTCACATATGTGGCCCCTCAAAGTCCGGCAGAGCCCAGGGGCCTAGTGGCAAGGGCCACCCAGACACAGAACAGGGGAAAGGGGCTGTTAACATTAGCCGGCTGTTCCCTTCCTGTCCTGGAAAGTAAGTCCACAAAGAAATTTAGATAGGACCTCAGCTAGGTGTGAGAGATTCCAGTTTCTTTCTCTGCATGAATAAGCCCTCAGGAAAGCATCTGTTGATCAACTGACTGACTGACTGGCAAGAGGAGCAAAGGGTCAGCAGAGACCCACCTGCCTGGATGGTGTGGGAGAAAGCATGCCAGCCCTCCATCTTGACAGGTGACAAACCACAGTGAATGTGTCACCACATCAGATAGCCAGCGTGAAGTGCTGCACTGGGGGTGTTTAAATGTCTGGGTGCATAATCGGGAGCAAAATGGACAAGGGTATGCTGGGGGCTGTAAGCCAGGAGGCCTCTGGTGACTAGTCACCTCCAGGAAGCAAAAGCCATTCTTTCTTCCTTGAGAACCCTCATGAATATTGGAAAGCGCTTCCCACAGCCCCATGGGCTGGGGCATGAGTGTGTTATGCTTTGCTTTGAGTGGAGGAGGTGACTCCAGAAGGCTAAAGATTTAGGGACAGCTAATGGTCCTGGAATGTTTCTCAGCCTTGGGCCTATGCTGGCCCTGTGAGGGGACTTAGAAGTAAGCACCATGGTCTCCACTACTAACCTGCATGTGAGCTCTCCAAGGGCAGAGGAAGCTCAGAGCCACCCAGGCGCCCCCACTCTGGCACCCAGCACATTGCTCTCAGGCAGTAGGCACTTAGTAAGTGTGCTCTGATTGCAGTGCCAGACCTGTGTCGTACCTTGAGTAAGAGGCAAAGAGGCAGAGATGCTGGGAGTATGGAGACTGAGCAGGTTATCTCAGTCATGTTCACAGATGGCTACTCTGAGGAGGGGACAGTTCAGCAAAGCCTCAAAGGATGAGTCAAAGGTTAATAGGCTAATAGTAGGAGAGGGCATTCCAGAATGTGAAAACAGCCCAAGGAAAGGCTTGGCAGCTCAGAAGTGCAGAACAGATCTCACTTTTGGTGTGGCCTGGAGTAGCTGCCCCAGAAGCTGAGGCTGGACCAGCCAGTAGGGGCCACGCTCTGAAGAGCCTGGATGCTGTGCTCAGGAGTGGACTCTATCCTGGTAGACAGAGGCCACCCACAGCTGGACTGATGGTGCCTCCCTTTCTGGAGCCAAGGCCCAGACCAGGGTCTGTCATCAGATGTCTGTTGAATTAAATGCTAGGGTAGGTCTTGTGAGGGCCACTGGTGGCCTGACCTATGCTCTAGAAAACTTTCTGTGGCTGCTACAGAGGATTATGCCTGTGGCACAGCAGGGCAAGACTAGGGTGAGAATTTCCTAAAGGCACAACATTTAAGGAGGTACTCGCTCTCAGGGACCAACCCTATACTTGTGTGAGTCTGGCGGTGAGTGCCTCCTTAAAGGTTTCACCCTAAGCACCTGCCCTGCCTGCTTGCTCCACCCTATCTGCTCCCTTCTGCACACTGGAGGCTGGGAGGTAGACTAGAGGCAGCTCAAGTGATCCAGGCATATTAGGTCTGTGGCCATAGGGGGTAGAGAGAGATAGGCCTAGCTGAGAGCAGAATCAGATGACAGGATTTGCCAGGACATGAGACTGGCTGGAGGAGGACCCTTCCCAGGCCCTCCCCGAGTGCTCCATTCTGGGTGAAGTGTAGGAGACCCCTCACTCTGCCTAGGAGTCTATATGTCCACAGCCAGGGCCAAAACAAGACCTTGGGCCTTGGCTTCTGTCCTAGGTTATGAGTCTAGGGAAGCAAGGACACTGAGCTAAAGAGAGTAGGGCAGCAGGTGAAAAAGCCACAGGCTGCCCCAGGAAGGCCCAGGCCACTGGAGACCACAGCTAGAACCCAAAACCATGTCCCGAGACTACTCGGCCTTGCCCTTTGGACACTTGCCCTTTGGATGCTTGGGCACAGCAGGGAGGAGGCGATAAGGGTGCCTCCACTGCTGGATGGGGCGTGTCTGTCAGTCCATCATCCCCCTACTCTCTGCCCAGCAAGACCAGGGTCCACCCCTAGGTGCTCCCCAGGGAATTAGCAGCTTGGTTCCCCAGGCCAAAACCCTACAAGCTCTGACCCTATAGCAACAGCACCCCCTGCTGGCTAATATGGAAAACCAGCCCCTTTCCCTCCTCTTGCGGGCGGAAGTTTAGGGGTCTTGGAGAAAGAGAAGGGTGCAGGCACAATGCTGCGGGAAAGGGTGGGGGCAGGAGTTCAGGATGGACTTTGGCTCCGGCAGATAAGTAGGTGCCACCTGGTAAACAGAGCACCTATTTCCTGATCAGTAGCCTTTGAACAGATGCCAGAGAGGCCAGGACCCAAGCAAAGGAAGAAATGGGGGTTTCTAAGGTAACTGCTGAGCGAGGCTGGCTCTCGTGGGAGTCCCTTCCTTCTCCTACAGCATCATGACCAGGAAGGCCTGCATCCTCTGCTGAGCACTGTTCTCCTCAGGTGGACTCAGGAACTCTCTCAGATTCCCCCTGAGCAAGCCCCCTGGCCACACAGAGGATTTGGCCTAGGACTGAGGGCTGAGAGCTAAGCCTGAGACAGGGTAGTGCCCCAGGCACCTTAAAAGGAGGAGTTGTCCCTAGAATTCCTCCCGCAACTATCCAAGGCTAGGAATGGAGGCAGGGACACATCAGCAGTACAAAATCCCAGAGCGTCCCTGAGCAGCTGCCTGGCTCTTCAGATGCAAACCTGGTTAGACACACTCTTCTCCTGAGCTCCAGGCCCATGGCTCAGGCACAAGGAGCACCTGGGAGTGCTGGATGAGATGCCCAGTGGACAGAGGAGCGAGAGGACCCGGTGTATGCCACTTTGACCCTTCAGCTGTCAACCGGGAAGTCCAGGCAGACACAGCCACAAGCAGGGCCATGCCCTGAGCAGCCACTTCCCAGAAAAGTTTCTGCCGCAAAACAGAGAGGGTGGCCTTCCCTGCCAAGCCCTGCCCTGCATGACCCTGGCACCTGGAGTCCTCACCTCAGATAAGAAGCCAGTGCTTCTAGGAGTTCACTTACATCATGGCTCTTGATCACAGTGAAGACGGGGGCCTCACCCTACCCCAGGGAAACTTCTCTCCCGGGCCAATGGTGTGGATGGCTGCTGTTCTCCTTAGGACTCAGAGTCGACCTGGTGCTCAGGAGAGCTGCTCCTTCCCATGCCCTGGATGTGAGCTCAGCAGCCATCTTGATCCACCAGGACAATGTGAGCTCCACACACCATCCTCAGACCCTCACCTACTGGGCTCTCAGGGAGAGATGGGGCCTCCTGGAGAGTCCACAAAAAGAAAAAACTGGTTTGGCTGCCGAAACTGCCCATGCACCCCAGCTGCCATGCTCAGCTAGCAGCCCTGGTGCCACACAGCCTGAGAGCAGGTGGGAGCCATAGATGCAACAAGCTGTCATCAGGAATGGGAGGGCTGGGCTGCCATGCTGAGGCTGGTGGGGCAGGAAAATCAACTTTACAGCCACCAGGAAATACAGGAGCAGAGTAAACAACAGTTGAAGTCAAAAGGGTCCAATTTCCTTGGACAAGCAGGCCTCAGGAAGGCCTCTGAGCTGCACTGTCAACTGTATTGTGTCCTTGTGTGTGTTCTGTGTGGACCTAACAGCTCCAGCAGCCAAGGGAAGCCTAACCCTCCCTTGGGTGGCAGCCAACACTAGGACCAGAGATGTGGCAGTTGTGTCATAAAGCTCCCAAGACACTTCTGGAGGAGTCAATCTTCTCTTTCAGTCTTCTCTGCTCGTTTTTTCTTGTCGTTTTCCTGCATATATGTCTTTTCCCGCTCTCTTCTAGCCCAGAAATGTTTATTGACCAGTGGTACCCCATTGGGAGTGGATTACTTGACACATTCACATTTACTCTGTGCCCAGGTGCCAGGCACAGAAGTAGGTGCTATGGGCACAGGCATTCAACAAGAATTTATTGAGCCCATACTATGTGCCAGACATGGCTCTAGACCCTAGGGATATGGAAATGAATAAGGCAACACGCCTGCTCTTATGAAACTCATACACTGGTGGAGGCAGACAGCACACAAATAAACAAGGAAAGTGTCACATAGTGATAACAATTCTGTGAAATAAAATAGCATGATGTCTTACACAGTACAGAGGTGATCACATTAGATTTGGCACTCTAGGACTGTCTATCTGAGGAGGTGACATTTTAGCTCTCTAAGTGACAGAAGGGGTGACAATGTGCAGAACAAGGGTAAGAGCATTCCACGCAGAAGGAATAACTAGCGCCAAGGCTTTGGGAAAAGAATATGCTCAGTCTGTTTGCAGGAAAAGATTGGTGTGGCTGCAGCATGGTGGCAAGGAGGTGAATGATAGAAGATGAATGATAGAAGATGCAGCTCATAAGGTAGGAAGGGGTCAGATAAGGTGGGCATTTGGGGACTCTGGTCAGGGGCTTGGGCCTTATGCATGGGGTGAAATGGGCCAGTGTGCATTTTACTTATTTTTAAACTTTTAAATTTTCTGTTTTTCATTTTTTGAGATGGAAAAATGTTGCCCAGGCTGGTCTCGAACTCCTGAGCTCAAGCATTTCTCCTGCCTCAGCCTCCTGAGTAGTTGGGATTACAGGTGGTCATCACTGTGCCTGGCTCAGTGTACATTTTAGAAAGCTCACTGGCTGCTGTTTGCAGACTGGGCAGCAGTGGGGCAAGTGTGGAAATAAGGAGACCACTGGGGAGATCGGAGTAGGAGGGATGAACTAGAGTGGTGGTGGTGGCGATGATGAGAATGGGGAATGAACCCAGGCAGAGTATGGAGGGGAGGACAAACAGAGATGAATAAAATGTGGTGGCTCCAAATGGGAGAAAATATTTGCAAAACATATATCTAGTAAAGGGTATGTATGTAGCATATGTAAAGAATGCTTACAACTCTATAAGACAATGCAACCTTTTTTTTTTTTTGAGACAGAGTCTCACTCTGTAGCCCAAGCTGGAGTGCAGTGGCACGATCTCAGCTCACTGCAACCTTCGCCTCAGGGGCTCAAGCAGTTCTCGTGCCTCAGCCTCCTGAGTAGCCGGGACTATAGGCGTGTCACCACGCCCAGCTAATTTTTTGTATTTTAAGCAGAGATGGGTTTTCACCACGTTGCCCAGGATGGTCTCGAACTCCTGAGCTCAGTGATCCACCCACCTCAGCCTCCCAAAGTGCTGGGATTATAGGCGTGAGCCACTGTACCCATCTCGACAACCCAACTTTTTTAATGGACAGAAGATTTGAATGAATTTTTTACCAAAAAAAGATATGCAAATAGTAAATACACATATGTAAAGATATTCAACATCATTAGTCATTAGGAACATGCAAGTTAAAACCACGATGAAACGCCACTACACATCTACCTGGATGACTAAAATGAAAAAGACTAACTGTGCCAAGTGTTGACAATAACATGGAACAACTGGGATGCTCCTAAGCCACTGGTGGGAATGTAAAATATTTTTTTTTTTTTCTTGACTTTTTAATTCTTTTTTAATAGAGATAGGGTCTCGCTATGTTCCCCAGGCTGGTCTTGAACTCCTAAGCTCAAGTAATCCTCCCACTTTGGCCTCCAAAAATGCTGGGATAACAGGCGTGAGCCACCATGCCCAGCTGGGAGTGTAAAATAATAAACTACAGTCACGTGCTGCATAATGATTTTTGGTCAAGGACAGACTGCATATAAGACAGTGATCTCATGAGATTATAATACTGTATCTTTACTGTACCCTTTCTGTGTTTAGATATGCTTAGATACACAAATATTTACCGTTGTGTGGCAGTCACCTACGGTGCTCAGCAGAGTTACTTGTTGTACAGGCTTGTACCCTAGGAGCAATAGGCTATACCATATAGCCTAGGTGTTTTTGTAGGTTATACCACTAGGTTTATGCAAGTACACTTACGATATTCACACAAGGACAAAATTACCTAATGAAGCATTTCTTAGCCTGTATCCCCGTTACTAAGCAATACATGACTATATGTTGGAAAACAATTTGGCAGTTTTTTAAATAGCTAAATATACACCTATCATACAACCTAGCCATTCAATTCCAGGTATTTATCCACAATAAAGGAAAGTGTGTTCACACAAAGATTTGGATATGAATGCTCACAGCAGCTTAATTTATAAGAGCCAAAACCTGGAAACAACAAAAATGACCATCCACAAGACAGTGGATAAATAGCTTATAGTATCTACGCAGTGAATTACCACCAAGTTCCAGGTTTAGGTAAGATAGAATAAACATACTCCACCCTGTCTCTTCCACTAAGTGAAGCAATAGAATAGGTACAGAATGCATGAAGGACTCTGAAGAGTAAATAGTAGTAGATGAATTAGGAAAGAAAAATCAGAATTTGGAGTACCACGGAATTGGAGGAGTTTCCCATTTTTCCCTCTAGTGTTCCCTGGGCTAGACTCAAAACAGCCTGAAACCTGGAAGTGAGCAGCAGACACAGACTGTGGGAATCCCAGAGCCCTCTAGTTTTGCTTTGAGGAGTGGGGAGGGAACTCCTAATGCTCATAAAGAATGAGAAAATAATCACCCTCTACGCCACCTTTTTTTCTTTTCTCCATTGTCTCATGCCTCAGACCCCTGGCATTCTTGTTGCAGTGGCATGAGAGGACTGAAGGCACCTAAAATTCTAAGGGAGAGAAACTGTCTGTTGGGCAAGTCCCAAGAGGGTCTCCCTCCTTCCCCTCTTCTCTCTCTCTCTCCCTGAATCTCTCTCTCCTTTTGCCAGTTGACCCTAGCTGAGGGCACAGTCGCAAGAAGTACACAGCAGAGCAAGGTAGCTAAAACTCCAGCTTTCTGGCCAGAGGACCAAAAGGAGGAGACCCAGGGAATCAGAAAGTACCAGGGAGAGCATGGAAAGGGAGGAATGCTGGAAACTGAACCCACAAAGTTGTTTATGAATTCCTGGGCTCAACTCCAAACTGAGCTTGCATGGATCTAGCATACCAAAGACTTGAGAACTGAACCTAAGGATAAACTACCACCCTGTTCTCAAGCTGACCACTGGAGGGTGCACACACAGGAGAGATCTAAACAGCACTGTAAAGGCTTTGAAAATGGAACAAACATTGAAACTACAATCCACAGAAAGCTGGTTGGAACTTGTGACCCGAACTCAGCTGCACTGATTGCCTACTAAAATATAACCATCAACACTCTCCACAATGTTCAAATAATACCCAGAGTCTCATAAAATTTTAAAAGTCCAGGATACAAAACCAAATTATGATCTTCTTGGCCTATCATAGGAAAAATCTCATTTTGCGTGGGAAAAGACAATCAAAAGAGACCAATGATGAGATGTTGGAATTAAGTAACAAAGACTTTAAAGTACTACTATGAAAATGCTCCAAGTAAACCCTCTTGGAATGAATGGAAGATTGACAGTCTCAGCAAAGAAATAGGAGATATAAATAAGAAGTAAAGTTTTGGAACTTAAAAATATAAGGGCCGGGCATAGTAGTTCACACCTATAATCCTAACACTTTGAGAGGCCAAGGCAGGAGGATAACTTGAGCCCAAGAATTCGAAGCCAGCCTAGGCCACAAAATGAGACCCCATCTCTAAAAAAAAAAAAAAAAAACTCAGGTGTGATGGCATGAACCTGTGGTCCTAGCTGCTTGGGAGGCTGAGATTGGAGGATCGCTCAAACCTGGGAGTTCAAGGCTGCAGTGAGTCGTGATTGCACCACTGCACCTACATCCTGAGTGACAAAGCAAGACCTAAATAAATAAATAAATAAATAAAATATAAGAATCAAAATTTCAGTGCTCACTAGGTAACTCAAGAACAGAATACAAATGAGAGGAAAGAGGAAGCCAGTAACTGGAAGACAGACCAACAGAAATTATCCAACCAGAATAACAGTGAGAAAAAGATTTTTAAAAAATGAATAGAACCTCAGAGACTAGTGAGACAATACCAAAAGGTCTAATATTTATGTCATTGGAGTTCCAGAAGGAAAGAAGAAAGAGTGCAGTGAAGACAAAAATGTTTGAAGAAATATTGACTAAAAACATCCTGAATTTGGAAAAGGACATAAAACTGAAACATATATGTACATCTATATACACACACATACATATATGCATACATGTACCATTGTTAGAGAAAAATGACACATCAGGCATAGGAAAACAATTCAAATGACTTCAGCTTTCTCATGAGGAGAGAAGGAAATCTCATTGTAGAGACCAGTAGGAAGTGGAATCACATCTTTAAAATGAAGAAAAAGAACCATCAACCCACCATTTTCTTCACAATTTCAAGTATACCCAATGAAAATATGCTTCAGGAGTGAGAGTAAAATAAAGACGTTTTCAGATGAAGGAAAACTAAGAGAGTTCTTTGACGACAGACCTGTCCTAAAATGATTGCTAAAAGAAGTTTTTCAGACAGATGAGAAATGATACCAGAAGTTAACTTGGAATAACAGGAATGAAAAAAGACCAAGAGAAATGATAAAGATCTCAGTTAATGCAACATTCTGTGCTGGTCTTCAGTTCTTTAAAATATGTTTTATCTTTAAAACAAAAATTATAACCTTTTTTGATGGTGTTTTCAACATTATGTGTAGGTAGCACATAAGACAACTACAACATAAAGAGAGTAGAATAAAAGAAACTAAAGTTTTACATTACACTTAAAATGGTAAAATATTGATTGTAAGTAGACCATGAAAAAGTAAATATGTATATTGTAGTCCCTGGAGCAACCACTAAAACAAAACAAAACAGAACTATACAAGCAGATAAAGTTTAAAACACAATAAATGTCCTTAAAATGGTAGACACAAATCCAACCACATCAGTAATTCCATTAAATGTAAATGATGTAGGAATGGTATCAGCAAAAATGGAATACAGAACTCCAAAACTCCTTTTCCATAAAACAGTGAAAAAAACTGGCAAAACTGGCAAAATCAACTTTATTAGAACTCTGGACACTAATAAAAGGTTTAATAAATAAAATAAATTCTTTTTTTAATAAAATAAATTCTTATTTATTTATTTATTTATTTATTTATTTTTGAGAGAGAGTCTCATTCTATTGGCCCAACTGGAGTGCAGTGGTGTGATCTCGGCTCACTGCAACTTCCACCTCTTGGGTTCAAGCAATTCTCCTGCTTCAGCCTCCTGAGTAGCTGGGACTACAGGTTCCCTTCACCATGCCTGGCTCATTTTTGTATTTTTAGTAGAGGCAGGGTTTCACCATGTTGGCCAGGCTGGTCTTGGACTCTTGACCTCAAATGATCCACCCACCTCAGCCTCCCAAACTGTTGGGATTACAGGCATGAACCACAGCGCCCAGCCAATAAATTTTAATCAAGAAGAAAAACACCTAAATCTCAGTGGGAAAGCACTATGGTGTTTTAACATACCTCCATTCTTCTCTTTCCCAGCTTGGTGGCAGCCTTGAAGACAACAGCCTGCATTCTTGGTATAGGTTCTTAGTGTTAGAGGGAGCAGAATGCAACTTTCTCTCAAAGGATTGTGGTTGCCTGTTTTGACCTCTCTGTTGGCTCCCGGAAGGATGAGCACAAAAGATTTAGTTTAATTTCACCTAACTAGAACTCTCCCAGGGCTGAAGCAGGGCATTTGGAAAAACAAACAAACAAACCACACACACACACACACAGTTAAAGATAAATGCATTCACTAATGGTAACAGTTGGGGAAATAACAGACAAAGCAAAAGCTTATGAAAAAGGCCTGGAGAAGAAAACACTTTAAGAAATAAGGGCTTTAAAAAGCTTTCTGGATATCTAAGAAGGTCACACATGTGCTCAGAAAATATCTTAGAAGGCCCTACACTCTCACCTCTGACTGACCTCCAGGCTCTGTGCAAGCGGAAAAGGAAGGTTAAGGTGGAGTTGGGAACAGCCTGGCGAGGTGTTAAAGCCACACCTCAAAACACACACAGAGCTCATCTGAAGATATTGGGAATTTTTTAAATGTTGTTTTAGGTATAAAGGAAATTTCAGTCATCACTAGCCAACCACTAGTGGAAAAGTTTAATGGAAAAGTCACTTCAGTGACCACACGTGACAAAGAATACAGACTTTAAAAAATTAATTCAGAAAGGTCACTAAGTAAACGACAACAACAAAAACCAAAAGCAACCAGCAAACAATGACAACAAACCTGAAAGGGGAGTAGAAAGTGATTTCCAGCATTGTCATATTATAACAATAAAAATGTCCAGTTTTCAACAAAAAAAATTACATGCCATGAAAAGACAGAAAAAAGTACGGTTCCTACACAACGGAAATAATTAATAGAAACTGTCCTCGAGGAAGTCCAGGAATTGAATTTAATAGACTAAGATTTTAAATCAAGTATTTTTAAATGTACTGAAATAGCTAAAAGAAACCATATGCGAAGAACTAAAGGAAAGCATGAGAACAGTGTCTCGCCTAATAGCAGATATCAATAAAAGAATAGAAATTATAAAAAAGGACTTAGAAATTTTGAGTTAAGAAGTAAAATAAGTGAAATGAACAATGCACTAGAAGGGGTCAACAGCTATGTGAGTAGGTAAAGAATGAATCAGTGAATTTGAAGACTACCCAGTCTGAGGAACAGAAAAAAGAATGAAGAAAAATAAATAGAGTGTAAGTGGCCTGTGGGATACCACTGACGGTACTAACATATGCATACCAGGAGATCCAGGGGGAGAGGAAAGAAAGAAAGGGGATGAAAGAATATTTGAAGAAATAATGGCTCAAAGCTTCTCAAATTTGGTAAAGGTAAAGGACATGAATTTACACATGCAAGAAGCTCAACAAACCCCAAGTAAGATAAACTCCGATATTCATATTGTGATACATTATAATCAAATGGTCAAAAGATAAATACAAAGAGAGAATCCTGAAAGCAGCCAGAGAGAAGTGATGAGTCATATACAAGGATACTTAATGTGATTAATGGCTAATTTCCCATCAGAAACCACAGAGGCCAGAAGGCAATATGATGACATATTCAAAGAGCTGAAAGAAAAACTGTCAACCAAGAATTCCATATGTGGCAAAACTATGCTTCAGATATGGAGGAGAAGTTAAGACATTCCCAGGTAAACAAAAACTAACAGAGTTCTTTGCTAGTATGCCTGTTGTACAAAAGTTACTAAAGGGAGTCCTTCAGGCTGAAATGAAAGAACACTTATGATGATTAATTTTATGTGTCAACTTGACTGAGCCACAGGGTGCCTGGATGTTTGGTCAAACATTATTCTGGATGTTTCTGTGAGGATGTTTACAGGTGAAATTAACATTTAAATTGGTACACTGAGTAAAGGAGATTACCCTCCATAATCCTGTGTGTTTATATACATATTATATATATCTATAGCTTATTGGTTCTGTTTCTTTGGAGAACCCTAATACAACTAATACAACATTATGCAGTAACTTAAATCCACATGAAAAAATAAAGAACACCAGTTATGATAACTATGTAGGTAAATATAAACATTAGTATTAATGATATATTTTTTGTTTTAAACTCTTTATTTTCTGTATGATTTAAAATACAATCATAAAACAATGATCCTAAAACTATGTTGATGGGCATAGGTTGCATAAAGATGGTTTGGTGCTTTGGCTTTTGTTTTTTGTTTCTTGGGTTTTTTTTTTTTTTTTTTTTTTTGTAGACAGAGTCTTACTCTGTCACCCAGGCTGGAGTGTAGGGGCACAATCTTGGCTCACTGCAACCTCCACCTCCCAGGTTCAAGCAATTATTGTGCTTCAGCCTCCCAAGCAGCTGGGATTACAGGCACATACCACCATGCTCAGCTAATTTTTTGTATTTTTAGTAGACATGGGGTTTCATCATGTTGGCCAGGCTGGTCTTGAACTCCTGCACTCAAGTGATCTGCCTGCCTCAGCCTCCTAAAGTGCTGGGATTACAGGCATGAGCTACCACCCCAGCCATGTTACATAAAGATGTAATCTGTGACATTAACAACAAAAGTTAGGGATGGAATTATACAGCAGTAAAGTTTTTTGTATACCATTGAAACTAAGTTGTTATTAATTTAGAGTGTTATAAATTAAGATGTTAATTGTAATCCCCAGAACAAATGCTAAGAATATAATATGTAGTAAAATAAATGAGAAAGGAATCAAAAGAGTATACTAAAAAACATCTATCTTACACAAAAGAAGACAGTAATGGAGGAACTACGGAACATAAAAGATAAAAGACATAATGGAAGACAAATAGCAAAATGACAGAATTAAATCCTCTCTTATCAGTAATTATATTAAATGTAAATGAATTAAGATCTTCATTGAAAAGGCAGAGATTGGTAGAATGGATTTTAAAAAGAACCATGATCCAACTATATGCTGTCTATAAGAGACTTATTTTAGATTCAAAGACACAAATAAGTTCCAAGTGTAAAGCTGGAAAGCATACCATGCGAACAGTAACCAAAAATGAGCTGAAGTGGCTATGCTAATATCAGACAAAATGGGCATCAACACAAAAATGTTACAAAAGACAAAGAAGGACATTAGTATGATAAAATGCTTAATGCATTAAGAAGATACTGCAATTATAAACAAATATACACTGAAGAACAGGGGCAAAAAACCTATGACAAAAGACTGACAGAATTGAATGAAAAGTTAAAAAATTGTTGGAGGCAAGGTGCAGTGGCTCACGCTTATAATCCCAGCACTTTGAGAGGCCGAGGTGAGCAGATCCCTTGAAGTCAGGAGTTCAAGACCTGCCTGGTCAACATGGCAAAACCTCGTCTTTACTAAAAATACAAAAATTAGCCTGGCATGGTGGTGCACACCTGTACTTCCAGCTACTCAGGAAGCTGAGGCATGAGAATCACTTGAACCCAGGAGGCAGAGGTTGCAGTGAGCCAAGGTCATGTCACTGCACTCCAGCCTGCATGATGGAATGAGATTCTATCTCAAAAACAAAAAAAAAGTTGGAGACTTAATACTCATGTTCAATAATGGCTAGAATGACTAGACAAAAGGTAAACAAAGAAATAGAAGACTTGAACAACAACAAAAACCACCAAACCTAACAGACATCTACAGAACACTTCACTCAGTGACAGCAGAATACATATTCTTCTCTGCACATGGAAATATTCTATAGAAGAGACATTGTGTTGGCCACAAAACAAGTCTCAACAAATTAGACAGGATTGAAATTATACAGGGCCAGGTGCAGTGCCTCACACCTGTAATCCAAGCACTTTGGGAGGCCAAAATGGGCAGATCGCCTGAGATCAGCAGTTCAAGACCAGCCTGCCAACAAGACCAGCCTGACCAACATGGTGAAACCCCATCTCTACTAAAAATACAAAATTAGCCGGGCATGGTGGCGCATGCCTGTAATCCCAGCTACTCGGGAGGCTGAGGCAGGAGAATTGCTTGAACCCAGGAGGTGGAGGTTGCGGTGAGCCAAGATCATGCCGTTGCACTCCAGCCTGGGCAACAAGAGCAAAAGTCCATCTCAAAAAAAATAAATAAATAAGAAATCAAATAAAATATGTTCTCCTACCGAAAAGGAAAGAAATTAGAAAGCAACAACAAAAAGAAATCTGGCAAATACACAAATATGTGGAAATTAAACAATGTACTTTTAGCAACCCATAGGGCAAAGAAGAAATCAAAAAGGAAATTACAAAATATTTTAAGATGAATGACAATGAAAATACAATGTACCCAAATTGATAGAATACAGCAAAAGCAGTGTTCAGAGGAAAACTTACATATTTACAGCTACATTTTAAAAAAAGAAAGATCTCAAATTAATAACCTAACCTTCCATTTTAAGGTGCTAGAAAAAGAAGAGCAAACTAAACCTAAAGCAAGAAGAAGAAAGGAAATAATAAAAATTAGAGCAGAGATAAACAAAATAGAGAATAGAACAATAGAAAAGTTAAAAACTGATAAGCCTATAGTTTGACCGAGAGAGAGAGAGAGAGAGAGAGAGAGAAGACTCAAATTACTAAAATCAAAAATGAAAGTGGGGACATTACTACAGACCTTACCAACAAAAGATTATAAGAGAATACTATGAGCAAGGTATGCCAAAAAATTAGATAACTTAGATAACATTGACAAATTCCTAGAAACACATAAACTACCAAAACTGACTCGAGAAAATAGAAAACTACAGACCAATATACTTTATGAACACAGATGAAAAAATCCTTAATAAAATACTAGCAAACCAAATACAGCAGCATGTTAAAAGGATTATATTCCATGACAAAGTGAGATTTCTCCCAGGATCGTAAGAGTTATTAAACATACAAAAATTAATCTGTGTAATCCCCCATACTAAATGTGTGAAGAGGAAAAATCTCTTTACCTTTGACTGATGCAGATATCAATGCAAAAAACACATTTGACAGAATCCAATTCTTGGGTATAATTTTTTTAAATACTCAATAAACTACAAATAGTGGGGAACTCTTCAACCTGATCAAATATAAGATTTATACCATTATAAAAGAGGAAGTCTGGGGCCAGGCGCGGTGGCTCACGCCTGTAATCCCAGCACTTTTGGAGGACGAGACGGGTGGATCACAAGGTCAGGAGATCGAGACCATCCTGGCTAACACGGTGAAACCCCGTCTCTACTAAAAATACAAAAAATTAGCCGGGCATGTTGGCGAGCGCCTGTAGTCCCAGCTACTCAGGAGGCTGAGGCAGGAGAATGGCGTGAACCCAGGAGGCGGAGCTTGCAGTGATCTGAGATGGCACCACTGTACTCCAGCCTAGGGGACAGAGCGAGACTCCATCTCAAAAAAAAAAAAAAAGCAAGTTTGGGCTCCTTTTGCTTCTTTGCCCTTCCACCTTCTGTGACATGATGATGTAAGAGGTGTCTTACTGGTACCTTGATCTTCCCAGCCTCCAGAACTATGGGAAAATAAATTTCCATTCACTATAAATTACCCAGTCTCAAGTATGCTGTTATAGCAGCACAAAACAGACCAAGATATGTTCCTTATTGAATGGAAATGCAAAATCCTCAATAAGACATTAGTATCCAGGAACATATATAAAGGAGCATACCCCATGACCAAATGGGCTATCCCAGGAATTTAAGGAAATTTAATACCCCACACTAATAGGACAGAATAAAGGACAAAAACCATATGATTGGGCTGGGCACAGTGGTTCAAGCTTGTAATCCCAGCACTTTGGGAGGCTGAGGCGGGCAGATAACCTGAGGTCAGGAGTTCAAGACCAGTCTGACCAACATGGTGAAACCTCATTTCTACTAAAAATACAAAATTAGCTGGGCATGGTGGCACATGCCTATAATCCCAGCTGCTCGGGAGGCTAAGGAAGGAGAATCTCTTGAAGCCAGGAGGCAGAGGTTGCAGTGAGCCGAGATCACGCCATTGCACTCCAACCTAGGCAGCAAGAGAGAAACTCCATCTAAAAAAAAAAAAAAATCATCTTACTAGGTACAGAAAAGGCATCTGACCAAATCTAATACCCATTCATGATTTAGCAAAAACAAAATTGAAACAAAAAAATTTTTTCAACAAGCCAGAAATAGAAGGGGATTTCCTCAACCTGATAAAAGGCATTTATGAAAAGCCTATAGTTAACACTATATTTGCCGGATGTTTGAGAACAACGCAAGGAAGTCATGTCTCACTACTTTTATTCATCATTGTACAGGGGGTTCTAGCCAGTGCATCAAGACAAGAAAAAGAAATAAAAGGCTCATAGATTGGAAGAGAAGAGGTGAAACTGTTGCAGACAACAGGATCCTGTATGTAGAAAATCCTAAGGCATTCACATACAAGAAAAATTTACTACAACCATAAACAAGTTCATCGAGTTTTCAGAATAGTAAATCAATATATAAAATCAATTATATTTATATATATGCTAGCAAATCAAAAATGAAATTAAGACAGTGATTCCATTCATAATAGTATCAAAGAGACTACTTAGGAATAATACAACAAAAAGATACCAGATTTATACATTCAACTACAAAATGTTGATGAGAGAAATTAAAGAAGACATAAATAAGTGGAGAGACATTTCATGTTAAAAATTGAAAATCTTGGCCGGGCATGGTGGCTCACACTTGTAATCCCGGCACTTTGGGAGGCCGAGGTGGGCGGATCACGAGGTCAGGAGATTGAGACCATCCTGGCTAACACGGTGAAACCCCATCTCTACTAAAAAAAAATACAAAAAATTAGCCTGTCGTGGTGGCAGGGGCCCGTAGTCCCAGCTTTACTCGGGAGGCTGAGGCAGGAGAATGGCATGAACCCGGGAGGCGGAGCTTGCAGTGAGCTGAGATCGTGCCACAGCACTCCAGCCTGGGCGACAGAGCGAGACTCTGCCTCAAAAAAAAAAAAAAAAAAAATTGAAAATCTCAATATTATTAAGTTGGTAATTCTTCCTAAATTAATCTATGTTCAACACAATCCCTGTGAAAAATCCCAGTAGGCTTTTTATGGAAATCAACAAGTTGATCATAAAATTCCTGTGAAAGAGATCCAAAATAGCAAAAACAATATTTAAAAGGAACAAAGTTGGAGGACTCACACTCACCTATTTAAAAACCTACTATAAAGCTATCATAATCAAAACAGTGTGACAGTAACATAAAGATATATTTATATGAAACAGAACTGACAGTACCAACATAAACCTTCACATTAATAGTCAGTTCATTTTCAGTAAAGATGCTGAGGCAATTCAATTGTATTTTCAACAAATTGTGCTGGGACAATGAATATCTAAATATAAAAAGAATTTATACACTTACCTCACATCATACAAAAAAATTAATTCCAAATGAATAAAAAATGCAAAAGCAAATACTATAAGATATTTAGAAGAAAACACTAAAAGAATATTTTTGTGACCTTGGGTTAAGCACAGATTTTTTAGCTGCAGCACCAAAATCATAATTCATATGTGAACAATTGACAAATTGGAGTTCAAGATTTAAAGTGTTTTCTTATCAAAACACAACATCAAGAAAATGAGAAGTCAAGCCACAGATTGGGAAAAAATATTTGCAAATCCTATAATGGATAAAGGGCTTACATAAAAAATGCTCTTTCTTTCTTTCTTTCTTTCTTTCTTTCTTTCTTTTCTTCCTTTCTCTTCCTTATTTCTTTCCTTCTCCTTTTCTTTCTTTCTCTTTCTTTCTTTCTTTCTTTCTTTCTTTCTTTCTTTTCTTCCTTTCTCTTCCTTATTTCTTTCCTTCTCCTTTTCTTTCTTTCTCTTTCTTTCTTTCTTTCTTTCTTCCTTCCTTTCTTTCTTTCCTTCCTTCCTTCCTTCCTTCCTTCTCCTTCTTTCCTTCCTTCCTTCCTTCCTTCCTTCCTTCCTTCTTCCTTCTTTCAGATGGAGTCTCACTCTGTCACCCAGGGTAGAGTGCAGTGACACAATATTGGCTCACTGCAACCGCCACCTCCCAGATTCCTGCCTCAGCCTCCAGAGTAGCTGGGACTATAGTCGCATGCCATCACTCCAGGCTAATTTTTGTATTTTTACTAGAGATGGGGTTTTACCATAATGGTTAGGCTGGTCTCAAACTCCTGACCTCAGGTGATCTGCCCGCCTCGGCCTCCCAAAGTGCTGGGATTACAGGCATAAACCACTGCACCCAGTCCACTTACAATTCAATAATAAGAAAAATAAACCCATTTTAAATGGGCAAAATGTTTGACTCATCATTTTACCAAAAAAGATATATGAATGACCAATGTTTAAGTAACTCATAGGAAGGCAGGAAAAAGCAATTAGAAATGAGAAAACAAAAGAAAACAAAAAATAAACTGGCAGACTTAAGCCGTAATATATCAACCATTACGTTAAATGCAAATGTTTCAACATTATTAGCTGTTAGGCAAATGCAAATTAAAACTATGATGAGATACCACTACACATCTATTAGAATGGTTAAAATAAAAAATACTGGCATGGCCAAGGCTATGGAGCAACTGCAGCGCTCATGCGTTACAGATGGAAATGCAAAATGACAGTCACTTTTTTTTTTGAGACAGAGTCTAACTCACCCAGGCTGATCTTGGCTCACTGCAACTGCCACTTCCTAGGCTCAAAGGATCCTCCAGCCTTAGCGTCCTGAGTAGCTGGGACCACAGGCATGAACCACCATGCCTGGCTAATTTTTGTATTTTTTTGTGGAGACAGGGTTTCGCCATGTTGCCCAGGCTGGTCTCAAACTCTTGAGCTTAAAGTGGTGATCTGCCTGCCTGCCTTGGCCTCCCAAAGTGCTGGGATTACAGGTGTGAGCCACCGCACCAGGCTGGCAGTCATGTTGGAAAAAAATTTGGCAGTTTCTTATAAAAATACACTTACTACGTGATCCAGCAATTCTACTCCAGGTATTTATTTTAGAGAAATAAAAATATATGATCACACAAATACCTATATACAAATGTTTATAGCAGCTCTATTCCTAATCGTCAAATACTGGAAGCAACCCAAATATCATTCAACCAATGGAAAAACAAATTGTAATACATCCATGCAATGGAATACTACTCAGCAAAAAAGGAGCAAACACACAATTTGGAAGACTTCCCAAGTCATTATGATGAGTAAAAAAGTCAGTCTCATTAATATGATATTGCTGAGAAAACAAAACTATATTTGTGGAAAACAGTTCAGTGGTTGTCAGGGTACTGGGTAGAGGGAGCTAGGACTACAAAGGGATAGAATGAGACAGTTTTTGGGTTAATGCAACTGTCTGGTATCCTGATTGTGGTGGTTACACAAATCTATACATGAGTTAACATTTGTAGAACTGTTCACCAAAGGATGTTATTTTTACTGTGTGTTAAAAATATAATAAACCAAATAAGGAATAAAGTTTTGTTATATACAACAACATGGATATGTCTCAAAATAATTATTCCAGGTCATTGAAGGCAGACTGGCCGGGCGTGGTGGCTGACACCTGTAATCCCAGCACTTTGGGAGGCTGAGGCAGGCTAATCAGGGGTTTGAGACCAGCCTAGCCAACATGGCGAAACCCTGTCTCTACTAAAAATACAAAAATTAGCCAGGCATGGTGGCATGCACCTGTAATCCTAGCTACTTGGGAGGCTGAGGCAGGAGAATCGCTTGAACCTGGGAGGCAGAAGTTGCAGTGAGCCAATATTGTGCCACTGCACACCAGCCTGGGCAACAGAATAAGAAAGAAAGAGAAAGAAAGAGAGAGAGAGAGAGAGAGAGAGAGAGAGAGAGAGGGAAGGAAGGAAAGACAGAGAGAGAGAGAGAGAGAGAAAGAAAGAGAGAGGGAGGGAGAGAGGAAGGAAGGAAGGAAAAGAGAAAGAGAAAGAAAGAAAGAAAGAAAGAAAGAAAGAAAGAAAGAAAGAAAGAAAGAAAGAAAGAAAGAAAGAAAGAAAGAAAGAGAAAGGAA
>NW_016805277.1:3209072-3218802 GCF_001698545.2 Rhinopithecus bieti | reverse complement strand
GAAAGAAAGAAAGAAAGAAAGAAAGAAAGAAAGAAAGAAAGAAAGAAAGAAAAAAGGAAGAAAGGAAAGAAAGAAGAAAAGAAAGAAAGAAACTAGACTATGATCCCCTTTTTATAAAATTCTAGAAAATGCCAGCTACTCTATAGTGATGGAAACCAGGTCAGTGATTGCCTGGGAAGAAGGGATTGCTAGAAGGCATGAGGACATTTTGGAGATGATTAATATGTTTGGTATCTTGATTGTTCTTACAGTTTCACAGGTGAATATATATTCTAAACTTACTGAATTGTACACTTTAACTATGCCTGGCTTTTCATATATTAATTATACCTCAGTAAAACTGAAAGATAAAATACAATGGCTGCCCTCAAGGAATGCAGGATCCAGTGACAAGGAAACTAAACCAGAGTTACAGAAACTATGGGGCCCCAAAGCAGAAATCCCTCTCCCCCACCCCTGCCCAACTCAGAAATCCTCCTGACTGGTTACAGCTGATGCTTTTTAACTTGCATCCACAGCGCGAGTGACAGAAATCACAAAGTCAGCTCATGATAAAGCCAAGCATTGGAGAAAACTTCACTTTTTTCAGAATGCTCTTCATGCACTTCATCTTATGTCTTCTTGCAGTACAGCAGCCTACCATTCACAGCATGTGACCTTGGGCAAGTTCCTTGGCCTCTCTAGTCCTCTCTAATTCTCACTTTCCTCATATGAAACATGGTGATACGGTTTGGCTCTGTGCTCCCACCCAAATCTCATCTTGAATTGTAATTCCCATAATCCTCACCTGTGGAGGGTGGGACCTGGTGGGAGGTGATTGGATCAGAGGGAGGTTCCCCCATGCTGTTCTTGAGATAGTAAGTGAGTTCTCACAAGATCTGATGGCTTTATAAGGGGCTCTTCCCGTTTGGCTCATTTGCGCTCTCTCTGACCTGCTGCCATGTAAGACGTGCCTTTGCTTCTCTCTGGCCTTCTTCCATGATTGTAAGTTTCTTGAGGCCTCCCCAGCCATGTGGAACTGTGAGTCAACTAAGCCTCTTTCCTTTATAAATTGCCCAGTCTTGGGTATGTCTTTATAGCAGTGTGAGAATGAACTAATACACATGGGTAATCCACATACCCAACTGCCAGGGTTGGTGTAAGGAGTGAAGGAATCATCTGTAACATAACAACAGATCCCCAACTGATAGAGAATACTTCTGGGACGACTCAGTTTTATACCTTTATGAGTGTGTGTGTTTAGGATAACAGGTATGTAACACTCCTGATACTGAAAAAGAAAAGAGAGAACTGAAACTCTGGGTCAGGACACCGCAGTCTTAAGTGAGATTGGGCACTTTTCCATCCCACTTACATCCTGAGATCAAGAGAAAACCCCATTCCAGTTTATAGATGGGGCCATGAGACACAAAGGGCTAACTGATGACAAATCTGGTGCTCCTGACTCCTACTCCAGTGCTCTAACAACAATGGCAGATCTGGGGGACAAAGGCCAGGGGGGACCAAGAAATGGGAGCTAGAAATTGAGTAGAGGAGGTAATTGGGTGAGAAACGCTAAAAAGCCATAGCAAGCCAGGCACAGTGACTCTCGCCTGTAATCCCAACACTTTGGAAGGCCAAGGTGGGAGGATGACTTGAAGCCAGGAGTTTGAGACCAGCCTGGGTAATATAGTGAGACCCTTCCACAAAAACTAAAAAATTAGCCAGGTATAGTCATGCACACTTTTGTTCCCAGCTACTTGGGAGGCTGAGGCAGGAGGATCACTTGAGCATGGGAGGGGGAGGATGCAGTGAGCCATGATCACACTGCTGCACTCCAGCCTGAGCAACAGAGCAAGACCTCATGAAAGGAAGAAGAAAGAAAGAGAGAGAGAGAGAGAGAGAGAGAGAGAGAGAGAGAGAGAGAGAGAAAGGGAGGAAAGAAGGGAGGGAGGGAAGGAGGGAAGGAGGGAAAGGGCCATAGCATTCTGCCCTCTAGGGGCAAGGTGAGAAGGCAGGTGGCAGTGCGGGAGCAGCATTCATTACATTCATTCCTCCCTCCATTCATTCATTCTGCCGCTGATATGCATGGATGCCTCCATAGGACAGCGGCGTGCTGGGATCTGAGGGTTGAGTAAGACAGGCCCCTTTCTCTGCAGAGCTCACACTGATGCAGGCCTGAAGGAAGAGGACACAAAAGTGGTGTTTTGACACAATTCCAATTCTGTCAGTGAGCTTGGCCCCAGCTTAGCCAGTCACCCTGGCTTGTTCTTGCTGCCCACTGGGCCAAATGCGAGGGTGAGGAGCAAGAAGCTGTGAGGTGTGGAGTGGTCTGGAGAAGGAGTAGAAGTGGAGGATGGGTGTTCTCCAGCTCCTGCAGGCCTTCTGAGCTCAGAGTGCCTCCCGCCTGCCCTCTCTCCTTGTTGGGTGAGCTGGAGTCAACTCCCAGAGGTCGAAGGGCTCCTGCGCAGAAAGCAGAATTGAAGCAGAGGGCTTGGCTCCTCCCTGTACTCTGTGCGTCCAGACCCGGATGGGAAGGCTAGAGCGCGGGCGCTTCACCTCTGAGGTGGGGACAGAAAGGTTTTGGAATTAACATCTGCCGGCCACCAGAGGCCAGTGTTGGGACATACAGACGACCCAGAAAACCGCCTCTGCCCGGGGACAGTAAACAGAGCGTAACCTCCTTCAGCCCAGGCTTCTGTGTCAGACAGGTTTCCTTTCCTTTTCTGATATGTCAAGCACCTTAACCTCTTAGAACCTTGTGGGCAGGGGCGGCACTGGACAGCCCTGTGGGCCCGCCAGGATCCTGCTCTAGGACTTTTTTTTGGGAATACCTGCATCCGCCACTAGAGGGAGGTAGGAAGCTGAGATCTTGGGTCCGTGGGTGAGCAATGAACTGTTACAAAAGGGCTACAGAAATTGCTCTGCATATTAGAAATAAACTGCAATTGCGTGAAGAGAGAGGGGGAACTGGCAAGGTGACACAAGGCTGCAGACAGAATGGAAACGGGGTGAAGAAGAGGAAGCTCTACTACTGCAGGGTGACCACAGGACTTCAAAGAATAGGAGCACTAGCGCTCACTTTGAAGTTGCTTCTGCCACAGGCAGATCCGGGTGAGTGGTCAACTTGGCTGTGTGACTGGGAGTCAGTGGAAAGGGCTGCCTTCTGTGAGGTGCAGAACAGGGGCATTACTTGTTGAATGTCCTGATGAGCCACACACAGAGCTAACCATGCTATATCAGGAGAGAGTCAGTGCTAGTCATGCACAAGCCCCTGGGTACTTGCAAACACCCTGGCAAAAGCTTTCCAGTTGCATGTGAGCAAATGGGAGCTTGAGCCTGTTGTCCAGGTCTTAGGAGCCCAAGAGAGCCTGACTGATGTCTGTGTTGCATGAGAGGGGTCTAGGGCCATGAGACAGCAAGTTAGGAGGAAGAAGGCAGGAATCCCAGGTCCAGAGAGCCCTCGCCCCTGCAAACAAAAATGGGGAAGGAAGACTTTCCCAGCAGAAAGTAGAATTTGGGTCTGGATTCTGAGGAGAGAGAAGCAGCTGCATGGAGGTGGGAGAAGAGAGAGATCAGATGCCCACTACAATGCCCTGCACTGTAGGATTCTGCCTTCTCCTCCAGCCCGTTCTGCACCATTCACCCTGTATAACCATGCCACTCACCAGCAAGCAATAGCATCCTAACTTGTTTCCCTGATCAAACATTACAACCTCATCTGTGCCCACACAAAAGCTAGAGATCTTTTAAGAATGTAAGTTGCCGGGTGCGGTGGCACACACTTGCAATCCCAGCACTTTGGGAGGCCAAGGTAGGCATATAGCTTGAGCCAGAAGTTTGAGGCCAGCCTAGGAAACGTGGAGAAATCCAATCTCTACAAAAAAATACAAAAATTAGCCTGGCATGGTGGCACGTGCCTATAGTGCCAGCTACCCAGGAGACTGAGATGGGAGGATCGCCTGAGCCCAAGAGGTTGATGCCGCAGTGAGCTGTGATGGTGCCACTGCACTCCAGCCTGGATGACAAAGTGAGATTCTGTCTCAAAAAAAAAAAAAATACATAAGTCAGATAATGACCCTCTTCTGCTTTAAACCTTCAGGGACTTCCCATTACTAGAATAAAATGCAAAGTCCTTTCTCTGGCCTGCATGAGTCTGCATGCGCTGTCTCTTCCTTCCCTGGTCTCATCTCCTACCTCCCTGCTAATGTGCTCCTGCCATCTGTCGTCCTGCTGCTCTTCAACCACACCAACTTCATTCCTGCTACTATACTTTCACACTTGCTGTCCCTCTGTTTAGCTGTCCCCAGCCCCCAGGCTTTCACATAGTTGGCTCCTTTTCATCATTTAGCTCTCAAATGTCACCTTGTCAGGCATATAAAGTGGCCCTCTCTCCCTAGCACTTCCTGAATCTCCCTGGATCATGTTAGTCCCTAGCCCTTATCGCATCGGAAATGGCCTTTGCTTGTCCAGTGACTCTTCCTCCACGATCATGTATGTTCCTGGAGGGCAGGACCTTGTCTGTCACCCTCACTATTAATCCTTAGTGCCTGGCACATAATGGTGCTCCATAAATTTTTTTGGAAAGAATAAATCTTCAATCAATTCTATTCAGTAGGTTTGATGATCACTTTCAATCTATAGAAAGGAAAACTGACTCCTAGAAAGGTTAATTAACTTGCCCAATGGCAGGTAGCAGTAGAGGCAGACCTTAAGTCCAGGTAGCCTGACTTTAGCATCTTAACACTGGGTTATTTTACCTCTCCTTTCACTGAAAACACATACCACAATTTATAGTTATTTTATTTGTTTGTTGTCTGACCCTCCTACTGGGTATGATGCTGCTAGAGCAGGGCTATGTCCTGCTCCCTGCTGCGTCGCCAATACTTAGAACAGTGCCTGGCACATTGCTGCTGTGTGAGTATTTGCTGAGTGAATGAATAAACAACCAAATGAACAGACAAGTGAGGGATGACTGTGGAGGAATAGGGGGTGCCAGTATGGCAGTTTCCCAGGCCCCAGCTGGAGCCCAGTGCCCAGTCCAGCTGTACCGGCATAATGGGATCTGCCAAGAGGTGGACTTTCGCTCTTGCAGAAGGCATCTCTTGGGGCTTATGATGGTGGGCCTCTCACTCTTAACAGCAAGAGTCACCCTGCTCCATGAATCTTCAAACTTGGAGTCATTTCCCACCTAGAGGCAGAGATTTGACCTATGTTCCCAACCACAGCTGAGAGTCCAGCCTGCCCCCGGGTGACACCCATGGCTCTGGGTGGATCCGTGTATACGGCCTCGATTCTACTCATTACATTATGTCAGCACCTTTTTCAGCTTCTGAGAAACAGGAAGCATCATGATGTGTGGTGGGGGTTGAAGAAGATGATAAGAGACATAATCACATTTCTTTGGTTGGGGCACAGAGGGCTGGGGTTCCTGTTTGCTCTGACTCTAAAGTGTCACCTTTTCCCTTAAGCCAGAATGTTGGAGGATGAGGACTAATTAGGCAATATGCTTTCAAGGGGAAAGAAAAGAGCAGGGATCAGAGCCTTTAAAATTAATATTATGAAACATCATACATACAAAAAAATTATAATCTCACATATAATCTTGTACGTATAATACATACAAAAACATTCTTATAATGTATAGTTTAAGACATAACAAAAACCCATGTGCCCACCACCCAACTGAAGAGAACATTTCCTCCCCCCATGAAGGTGTCCCTCCCGGAGCATCCATGTCCCTCCCCACCAAAGGGAACCATTATCCTTATTTTGTTGTTGTTGTTAATCATTTATTAGCTATTCTTGTTTTATTATATATGTAAATATCCTCTAATTATATATGATTTCATTTTCCTATTTTGTCCTTTTATAAATGGAATCATGCTGGATGTATTTATTTAAGATTTGCTTTTACTGCTCAACAAAATGTTTTCAGACTCATCCATGTTGATATACATAACTGTAGTTTATTTATTTACTGTATTTACTTTACTATAATTCTTTAAATGAGTAAGCCATAATTTATCTATTTTATTACTGATGGACATTTTGGGGATTTTTTTTTTTAATGAGACAGAGTTTCGTTCTTGTTGCCCAGGCTGGAGTGCAGTGGCGCCATCTCAGCTCACTGCAACCTCTGCCTCCTATATTCAAATGATTCTCCTGCCTCAGCCTCCCGAGTAACTGGGATTACAGGCATGTACCACCATGCCTGGCTAATTTTTTTTTTTTTTTTTTTTTTAGTAGAGATGGGGTTTCACCACGTTGGCCAGGTTGGCCGAACTCCTGACCTCAGGTGATCTGCCCACCTCGGCCTCCTAGAGTTCTGGAATTACAGGCGTGAGCCAACGCTCCTGACCCATTTTGTGGATTTTAAAAGTTTTAGTTGTTAAGAACATGCTGCAAAAAGACAGTAAGTAAAACTAAAGAAATCTGAATAAGATATGGACTTTAGTTAATAATAATGTATCCATATTGATTCATTAATGTGACATGTATAGCAAACTAATATAAGATGTCAAGGGCCGGGTGCTGTGGCTCACGCCTGTAATCCTAGCACTTTGGGAAGCCGAGGCGGGTGGATCACGAGGTCAGGAGTTCGAGACCAGCCTGGCCAAGATGGTGAAACCCCATCTCTACTAAACAATGACAATACAAAAATTAGCAGGGTGCAGTGGCAGGTGCCTGTAATCTCAGCTAGGCTGAGGCAAGAGAATCGCCTGAACCCAGGAGGCAGAGGTTGCAGTGAGCTGAGATCGTGCCACTGCACTCTAGCCTGGGTGACAGAGGGAGACTCCCTCTAAAAAAAAAAAAAAAGTTAAGAATAGGGAAAATTGGATATGGAGTACTTGGGAACTTTCTGTACTATCTTCACCATTTTCTGTAAACCTAAAATTTTCTAAAATAAGTTTATTTAAGAAAACAGTTCTGCTATGATTGTGGTTGTTTATCTCTCCTGATGTTCATGGGCAAGAATTTCTCTAGAATATGCACTAGGTTGAAATTCGGGGTCATAGGGTATGTACACGTTCAATTTTTTACTAGGAACTGCATTTCAAAAGTACCATTTTACTCTTGTGGACAATGTGTAAGAATTCCTTTTACTTTACATCCTGGGCAAGAATTGTAATGTCTGACTTTTTAATTTCTGCCAGTGTGGTGGGTGTGAAATGTTATCTCATTGTGGTTTAATTTTGCATTTTCCTGACTACTAACAAGGTTGAACATCTCTTTATATGTTTATTGGTCATTTGTGTATCCTGTTCTAAGAAATGCTTATTCATGTCATTTACCTTTTTTTTTCTTTTCTAGTGGTTTATCTTTTTCTTACTGATTGAGAGGATTTTGTTAGACATTCTTGAAACTAATCCTTAGTCATTTATATGTGAAACAAATATTTGTCCCCGCTTGCAGTTCATCTTTTCACTCTCCTTATGGTAAATTTGATGAATATTGAATGTATCAATCTTTTTCTTGGTGATCTGCTCTTTAGGGGTTTTGTTTATGAAATCCTTCCATTCCGACTGGAAAGCTCCTATTTGCCTCTCCAGATCTGCTCTCCACCCCTCTTTAGCCTCTGTGTCCTGGGAGGCTAACCAGTATGAACTACATTAATAGCTTATTTGCCCACAGGTTCCCATTGGGTTTGACCATGGGAGCATTGACAGGTGATCAAAAGGTAGAAGATGAGTGAAGCAAAGTATGTATGCCCTTAGCTCTCTTCTTGCAAGGTTGCTGCAAGCTGGTTGTATCCTTTGACTTAAGGGCCCAGCTCTTGCCAACTGGCCATCTGCATGTAGTGCTCTGTATCTCTGAGTTTCAGAAAATAGTCCCTCTCCTGTTGCGGTTCCTGTTACCAGCCCCCAAGGGCTTTGTTTTCCCTACACTCTGTTCTCACTTTTATAATGGTCCCTTTATTAAATAAACTGTCCTTAAAGTTACTCAATATGAGTGTCCCATCTGTTTCCTGCTGGATAAGCCCACTCCCAGGTCATATTTTCTGTTTTTAAATTAGTTTTTCACTGGTCTATCGCTCTACCCCTAGGATTTCTCAACCTTGCCACTACTGACATTTTGGATGGGAGAATTCTGTTGTGGAGGGCTGTTGTGTGTACTGTGGATGTTTAGCAGCATCCCTGACCTCTACCCAGTAGATGCCAGTAGCATCCCTTCCTTCCTCTCCAATTCTGACAACCCCAAATTGCCAAATGTTCCCTTGGGGTGGGGGAATCACCCTCTCTTGAGAACTACTGTTATAACCCCTGGTCAAAACCACACTTAATTATTAAAGCTTAATATCCGGTAAGGCAAGTTCTCCCATTTGGGTTTTTTGGTTTTTGGTTTTTCTGTTTGTTTGTTTTTGAGACAGGGTCTCACTCTATTGCCCAGGCTGGAGTGCAGTGGTGCAACCTCAGCTCACTGCAACCTCTGCCTCCCAGGCTCAAGCAATTCTGATGTCTCAGCCTCCCAAGTAGCTGGGACTAAAGGTGTATGCCACTATGCCCAGCTAATTTTTTTGGATTTTTGCTAGAGCTGGGGTTTTGCAGTGTTGCCCATTGTGGTCTCGAACTTCTGAGCTCAGACGATCACCTACCTTGGACTCCCAAAGTGCTAGGATTACAGGTGTGAGCCACCACACCCGGCCAGGTTCTCGCATTTTAAGCTCCTTCTTTAGAATTGTATTGGCTGTTCTTGGACTCTCATTTTTCCATGTACATTTTAGAATCAGCATAGTATGTATCATGAAAAAAATTGTTGGGATTTTTAGGAGTCACATTAAATGTATAAATCAGTTTCCAAATTATAATGTCAAGTCTTGATCCACGGACATGATAGGTCTCTGCATTTGCTGTTGTTACTATCTTTCAGTAAAGTTTTTAAATGTTTTCCATATTTTGTTAGATTTATTCTTTGGCATTTTATATTCCTTTTTTTGTTTTGTTTTCATTTAGAGAGAGAGAGAGAGATGGGGTCTTACTCTGTTGCCTAGGCTAGAGTGCAGCTTCAAACTTCTGGCCTCAAATGATCCTCCTGCCTTAGCCTTTCCCAAGTAGTGGTGACTACAAGCACATGCCCCCATACCCTGCTCTTTGGCACTTTATAGTCTTATAAGTATTATAATAATGCTTATACTTTCTTGTAATGATGTCTTCCTTAAAATTACATTATCTATTTTTTTGTCACATATAACTTGTAATTGATTCTGCATATTTATCCAACAACTTGCTGAGCTCTCTTATTCCTTATAATCATTTGACTGACTCTATGTGTTTTTGAGTTTCATTTTTATCATCATGTATCACCTGAAAAAATATATATGATTTTGTTTCTTCCTTTACAATCCTCATATTTATTAGTTCTATTAATATTAATGATCTTTTGCAAAGGCTGGGACCTTTGGTCAGTTTTTAATTGAAACAAAGTTAGTCTCCAGGGCCACTACTACATCATATAAAGCCTCTGTGCAAATTGGAAAAAGATACTTCTATCTGGTATGAAATTGTCATACATATTTCAAATATATAATGTCTCTGATGTAAATGGTGCTTCCTGGGATTGTGTAGTGCACACAGAGTGGTCCTGCAGGTATTCTTGCATTATTCTTTTTTTAAAGAGATGATTTGAACATATTACCATTGAGCACAGTATTTTCTGTAAGTTTATTAGGTTAAAAATTTCCTTTCTATTTTGACTTTGTTAAAAGTAATTATCATAAATGAATGTAAAATTTCAGTAGTGCTTTTGTGCA
>NW_016805277.1:3063343-3204916 GCF_001698545.2 Rhinopithecus bieti | reverse complement strand
CTGAGTAGCTGGGACTACAGGCGCCGCCACCTCGCCCGGCTAGTTTTTTGTATTTTTAGTAGAGACGGGGTTTCACCGTGTTAGCCAGGATGGTCTTGATCTCCTGACCTCGTGATCCGCCCGTCTCGGCCTCCCAAATGCTGGGATTACAGGCTTGAGCCACCGCGCCCGGCCCATGTGATTCTTCTCTCTCTGTCTTTTTTGTTTTGTTTTTTGAGACTGAGTTTTGCTCTTGTCACCCAGGTTGGAGTGCAATGGTGTGATCTCGGCTCACTGCAACCTCCGCCTCCCAGGTTCAAGCGATTCTCCTGCCTCAGCCTCCTGAGTAGCTGGGATTATAGGTGCACGCCACCATGCCCAGCTAATTATGGAATTTTAGTAGAGACAGGGTTTCACCGTGTTGGCCAGGCTGGTCTCAAACTCCTGACCTCAGGTGATCCACCTACCTCGGCCTCCCAAAGTGCTGGGATTACAGGTGTGAGCCACTGTGCCCAGCATCATTCTTCTCTTTAAAAAATGATTAATGTGGTAAATTACATTAATAGATTTTCTGACATTTAATTTAATATTCCTGAAAGGAATATTTCATATTCCTGACATTTAATTCTATATTCCTGAAAGACATTACATTAGTTGTTATGCAATGTCTTTTTATACATGCTGGATTTGTATTTATAAAACTCTGATAACAATGTTTATGACCACGTTCATGAGTGAGTATGGGATCATAATTTTTCTTTCACATATTTTTCTCTGCTGACTTTGGTATGCTGTATATTAGCTTCCCAAAATGAGCTGGGAAATATCTCATTTTGTTTATTTTCTGTAAGAGTTTATATATGTTTGGAATTATATGTGACCTGAAAGTTTAGAAGGACTCACCTAGAAAACTATCTGGACTTGGTTTATTCCTTCAGGAAAGATTTTAAATGACTGGTTTAATTTCTTTAGTGGTTCTAGATCTGTTTAGATTTTTCTATGTCTTCTTGCATCAGTTGTGGAAATTTATATTTGTATTGGATACATATTTGTGTGCCTTCTCAGATTGCCCTCACTGCCTCCTATCTGTCTCTTTGTCTGCACCAACAGCAACACACCACCCTTAACTTACAGGCACAGAAGGCAAGCAGGGCCTGACCTCAGGTCTGCTTTCTGAAGAGACCTGGCTATGACAATTAGTATCAGATGTAGTTTTAGGTAACAAACACTTGGAAATGGAACACTGACATTGGATTTTTCACTCTTTTAAAATAATATGAACCTATTGCTGAAAATAAGTAGGTTGATAATAACTTCTGGCAGGCAGTGGCTTTGCAATTTCTTAAGCTTTTAGCTCTGGTTAATTTAGATGAGGGGCAGGTGGACAGCAAGACAATGAAAGATAAAGTGGCAGGGTTATATGAGAACAATGTTAATTATAAAGATTGCAGAGTACAATGACTCTTCTGACAGCACTGAAGACCTTACTAAAAGAAAATGATAGGTTCATGGCAATCTAATTCTAACTTAACAAATTCTCCGAATGCTTGACAACTCCCATGGCAACTTTAAAGGAGTCTCTTATTTCCAGCAACTGTGGGGCAGACCAATCTGAAAATTAGGCTCAGGATCTGATTATTTACAGGCCTTTGAAGAGCTTCATAGGAGAAGAGTGGATTTTGGACATTCTGCGTCAAAGTCAGGGCTCTTATGAGAAAAGGGTGGAACCGTGAGACCTGGGATAGAAACATTTGGGTGGATAAATCTAAAACTTGTGAACCTCCAAATACTCTGAGCCCTCCTTAATTGGTAGAAGCAGACCTTTCCCCCTTGCCAGAGTAGACTAACTTCTCCCTGCCTGGAAACAGAGTAACTATTTCACTTGAAACATACGCTTTACAAGATGACATTTGTTCTGCTCACAGCTCTCCCTCAACACCCCTTATTGCCTCAAGGCCAATAATTAAAGTCAGATGTAAGAACATCTTGTGTTAACTAGGCACCAACCAGGAGACAAAAACTATACCAGTTATTTTAATAAACAGAATTGAATATAAAGAACTGTTAGCCAGGTACTGGAAAACGAGGCAGGCAAAAAGGAAAAACAAGGCAGGTAAAAAGGGAATCAAGGAGGTGGCAATTGTGGGAAGCAGCTAGCACTTCTATGTCAGGGAAGCAAAGGGAACAGGTGAAAATTATTAAAACTTGTAAATTTGGAGGAGGGGCTTTGTGGACCTGAAACTCAGATGTCTGTGGAGGGGACGCTGCTCTGCATGCAGTGCAGTTCCTGAGCTCAGAAAAGGGGTCCTATGGGAATGGGATCCAGACCTCTGAGTGAACACTGTTTGGCTGGTGCTGGGGTCTCAGCAGGGAATGAAGTGTGCTAAGGTTCATTCTATGAATGGTGGAAAAACTGCAAACTATAATCAAATGTTGCTACTACAGTCAACTACTGCTGCCAGGGTTAATGTTAGGATTAGGATTAGGAATAGGAATATAAGAGGACAGGAACAGGAAACAAAAACAAAGGATAGGAAGCAATAGAAAGAAACAAGTCCCCTTTTCTTTCTCCAGCCTCCTAGTCTACACCATCCATTGACAGATACTGGCAGGGTTTCAGCTGGCAAAGGAGAAATTGGTTTGCAGAATCCCAACTGCAGCAGAGTATAGTATAGTGGGCTTGAAGCTGAGAGGCAATAGCTTCACAGCTGACATACAGTCTTGGCAGGGAAGTGTAAGGTGTGCAGGAGTTTACTAATATGTACCGTCAGAATCCAGAATCTAGTGCATCCTGCAACTGTTTGTCCAGAAGAATTTAGAGTTGAATGGGATTTGATTCATTGGCATGGGTATACTTATGACTCAAAATTTAAGTTTTCACAAAACAACTGGAGCTAGTCCTAATAGTTTGCTGGAGTGGCTCCTTGAAGCCTGATCCTGATGATGGTGTACAGAATATGAAGTGGAGACACCGGAACTTCCTCCCACAGTATTGAAGAAAAGGTAGCTCAGAGAAGCAAGAATACTAAAATGGATTTATCGTATCTGGCCTGAGAACCCACTATCTGAGTATGTTATGGGAGGACACAGAATATTCTCCTTTTACTAACACAGCAACAGATGCACTAGTGAAGAGAAGCAGGCATCATTGCACACATTGGTGGTGGACATCCCCTGTAAGCTGGGTTGAAGATGAAAGATGCTGCCAATGACATGGGCTCCCTAATATCAATAGGCAACATGAGATCCCTAGAATGGCAGAACTCAGGTTGGAAGCACCTAAACATTAGAGGCAAGGGGGACATAATTACCACCACAAACAGCAAGGCCATGGTGCCAACCAGGGTGCCTTGACTCTTAACCTTCAGAGATCTATTGTGGTGGCTAAGAAATTAAAGTGTTCCTAGGGACAAGAGACATTAATAATCAATTAGCATGTATATGTAATCAGGTGGTAAAGGCTGACATCAGCAACCACAATGGAAAAGCAGGCTCTTCATCCAGTTCCCAGATCTAAGGCATTCATAAACCCAGTGTCCATTGATTGAACACGAGGACTCTACAATACCACTACATACACATGCAGTAAACTTTCTTTAATCCTTTACCAGAGAGACCTAGAGCCATTCATCAGATAAGTACACACTAGTATAGGACATATCCAAACTTTTCAAACATTGTTAGATATGAGGTCTGAGCTAATACACCAGGAAAACCTAAATCTGCCATGATTCTTTGGTTAGAATGGGACTTCCATCGGACAAATGATAAATGGAGACTCTTAGGCTTGAGTCTTTTATACTCTGGGACTGTTTTTCAAGTTCTTTATTGTATAAATGGAATAAACATTCTAAGCACCTGGCAGAACCTTCCTGTGGCTTTGAAACTTTTGTAACAGCTCATTACATTTATAGGCCTGTGCATTTTACTGTCTCTCTGTCATGATCTTGATGGTAAATGTATACTGTGATGTGAGACCATGAAAGCAGTAAGTCAGCTGGCCACAGACAGGTACATTGAGATTTTAAAAACTGCTGGGCATGGTGGCACTTGCCTATAGTTCCAGTTAGGAGGCTGAGATGGGAGGATCACTTGAACCCAAGAGTTTGAGTCTAGCCTGGACAACATAGCAAGACTCTATCTCTTAAAAAAATAAAAATAGGCCAGGCACGGTTGCTCACGCCGGTAATCCCAGCACTTTGGGAGGCTGAGACGGGCAGATCACGAGTTCAGGAGATCGAGATCATCCTGGCTAACATGGTGAAACCCCGTCTCTACTAAAAATACAAAAAAATTAGCTGGGTGTGGTGGTGGGCACCTGTAGTCCCAGTTACTCGGGAGGCTGAGGCAGGAGAATCGCTGGAACCCAGAGGTGCAGGTTACAGTGAGCTGAGATCACGCCACTGCACTCCAGGCTGGGTGACAAAGTGAGACTCCATCTCAAGTAAATAAATAAAAAAATAAATAAATAAATTAATTAATTAATTAATATAAAAGGAGGCCAGTATGGTGGCTCATACTTGTAATCCCAGCACTTTGAGAGGCCAAAGTGAGAGGATCACTTGAGACCAGAAGTTTGAGACCAACCCAGGTCACACAGTGAAACCCCATCCCTACAAAATAATTTCAAAAGCTATTAACTAGGCATGGTGGTAAGTGCCTGTAGTCCCAGCTACTGGGGGAGGCTGAGACAGGAGCATCACTTGAGCCCAGGAGTTCAGGGCTGCAGTGAGCAATGATCATACCACTGCACTCCAGCCTGGGTGACAGAGCAAGACTCCGCCTCAAAAAAAAAAAAAAAAAAAAAAAAAAAAAGGAGATGGTGAATGAAAACATCTAAAGGGGCAATTACAAGTTTGTTGGGTGGGAAAGAACAAAGATACTGAGACAGAGGGTATAGTGTGGACCAAGGCACAGAGGTATGAAAACGGGTATTCTGTGGAAGAATAAGAGCTAGCATTCTTACAGTTCATCCTTTTTTTTTTTTTTTTTTTTTTTTTTTTTTTTGAAACAGCCTCACACTGTTGCCCAGAGTGGCACAATCAGGGTTCATTGCAGCCTCACCTCCTGGGTTCAGGTGATCCTCCCACCTCAGCCACTTGAGTAGTTGGGACTACAGATGTGCACCACCACGCCTGGCTACTTTTCTTTCTTTTTATAGAGACATGGTCTTGCTATGTTGCCCAGGTTAGTCTTGAACTCCTGGACTCAAGTGATCCTCCTGCCTCAGCTTCCTAAGATGCTGGGATTACAGGCATAAGCCACCACACCTGGCCTGAACATCTCCACAAGTAATGTTTTCCACGTAGAGCACTTCGTCATAGAATATGTCTCTCAATACAATGCTTTCCCACCAATATATATATTGGAAAAATATGTATGTCCCCTAAACATAACAAATTCTTTAACAAAGTGATGAGGAGAGTCAATGGACAAAGTCTTTAGGTTTATTCCACATACAATTGGTAGCAAATCAGAGTTCACAGAAGACAGTCGGAAAGCCTCTGAATGCTAACTAAGGGGACGTGCAGCATGTTATACAGACAAAACAACATTATATTAACTGCTGAATGATCAGGAAGTTCTGTTTTAAATATCTTATATCCTTATTTTATTACAATTAAATAAATAAATACAAAATATTTTGTTTAAATTTTTACACCCTAACGTGATTTTTTTCTTATATACAGGCATTTTACTATGTTTTATGTTTCAAGAAGTTGGTTGAAAATTTTGGGTTGAGACATAATACATTAACATTTTTCCCACTTAAAATAATGGGAATGAGGCACCTGGTTAATGTTTTCTTGCCAAGGATGTTACATGGACAATGCCTGTATTTCTGTATGTCAGGAGTTAGAGGGGGCAGAGGTCGAGCTCGAATGACCTGTGAAGGAGCCTGGACTTCAGATGGTAGTGAGTCAGAGGTTTTTATGCACAGCAGTGACACGTGGACATGTGTGTGTGTTGTCAACAGGCTTGACACGACAAGTTCGAATCAAGTTTTATTTGTTAGTTGTAAACAGCCCTGATTGCTTTTAACTTCTCTGGGACCTGGCAGATTGGTGAGGGCTCATTATTGGGGATTTAGATGTGATATTCCAGTCTTAAGTCCTTATTAACTATATTAGACCCTGATAAGGGTCCTTACAGTAGTTAAGCCTTACAACTCATTCCTGATAAGGAAGAAGGGAAAGGAGCTGTTTTGAGAGAATATAAGTGTACAAGGGAAAGGATTTAGTCTGTTTTATTCACTATTGAATCCTAGCCCCTAGAATAGTCCTGGAGCATTCTGGAACTCAGTATCTGCCTCATTGAATCAAGTTGAGATTCAGTCTTTTTGCAAGTTGAGTTTCCTGTTTCCTGTCTCCTGTCTTTTTCTAGAGCTGTCAGCACCGTGCTGTGCTCATCCATCTTCCTCCCTCACTGGCTCTGCTCCTGATCCTAGGGCTTGGTGCATGCACAGGTTGGGGACCTGGTCCACGGTCTTGACCGCCATGCCTGGGCGTGTGCTGGAAGGAAAACTGTCTTCTTCCTCGGAAGGAGTTCCATTCTCCTGTGTGGGAATCTGTGTCTGACTGCTCTGGCCCTTCTCCCATGCCCAGAAAGAGCAGGAGCAATTGCTTCACACAGCAGTGGAGCCCAACACTGCTGCAATCCATACAGATAAAGCCCAGGCTAGGAGTACTGGCCTCTAAGGACCTCCAGCACAGGCCCACAGCTGCATCCCACACCCAGCAGAGAGCCCATGACCAACACAGATTTGTTGAATGAAAGAAAGAGAGAATGGATGATACAGCTGAATATTGTTACTGGGTCTCTCCTTTGGGTCTATATCAGTTTTAAAATATTTTAAAGAGCATAATTTCTGGATCCTTGAGAAGTTTTCTCAAACGGAAGAATCTCTAGTGATGCTGATAGTTGTAAGCAGGCAGATTGGAGTGTCGTGAGGCCTGGTGCTGCCCTGCCCCCGGGAATACGGAACTCAGTCTTTCTAATGGGACTGCCCTACCAGTGTCTCTCTGTTCCTTTTGTTACGGTGCAGGGTCAGGTGGGGTAAGAACCCCTGCAGGTCTTGGCAGAGAGGGTTTCTGGCTTCCTCTTTATACTGGCAATGAGGTTGATCTGCCAAATTCTTCTCACAGGCTGGGCAGGAACCTAGTTACAGGTTCCCACACTGCCCTTCTTCCAGGGGAAGCCTTACAACTCATTTTAATTCTACAATCAGTCTTGGAAAGCACATTCATTCATTTATTCCCCACCATTTACCCTGCACCATCCCAGGTTCTGGGTATACTGTAGAGAGAAAACCAGGTTCATCTCCTGCCTGTGTCCCTGCTCCCCACATCTCCACTAAGTCCTGCTAGATCACTTCCACCTCTGGTGTGCCTTGCAACCCTGAGACTGCTCTGGGGAAATGGGGATGCCCAGCCACACGTGCTCAGACCCTCCCTCCAAACTGGGCGTGTACTCAACGAACTGGGCTAACTTCCACTGCTAAGACAGAGGCCAGCAGCAAATTGAACAGTTGTCTATTTTTGTTTTATTGGAACACAACATAACATGAAATAAATATTAATTTACCAAATTCATAACCATTTCATAAATACTATTAAGTTAACAGACATTTTACAGAATGTTAAGTTAAATAAGAAAAAAGTATATCAATTTTGCCTGGAGGAAAATACTTCAATGATTCTGATATCTGAAACATATTTTAAATATTTTATGTTTTCTGGCAACGTGTCAGTATGCCTGAAATATTTGCTTTCCCTCTGAAGTTTAATTACATTGAAAATTAAGGCCTGACCCTTTGTTGGCCCTCATTCTCATTGCAGTAAAATGTCCTTCTCCTCCAAAATCTTTAGCTGCAACAAACCAGTTTAGTCTCAGCTTTCTATTATCCACTCGGTGTTCATTACACCAAGAAACTCTTGCAGGTAGTCTAGGAATTGGTTTACTCTCCGTCTTTCTTCTCCACACTTTTTCTGCGAAAAAAGAAAAATGACAATAGATATTATAGGAAACTGCCAATTCCATAGAAATAGGCACAGCCAGACAAACACAGTTTCCATTGAATGTGTGTAACTTACTTTTTGGCCGTCAATGTATTTCTTTATTAAAGACAAGTTTTTGAATAGTCTTTCCACAGCACCCCCTTGCACAGTTTGACTCTCCAGTGTGCCTATTCCCTGAAAGATTTCTTCAGTGCACAGTTGGTGCTAAATCAGGAACATTTTAAAAATACAAATAATTAAAACAATGTATAAAAATTTGGTCCATTGTCCATTCTGCAATGTATACATATTTCAAAACATCATATTGTACACAATAAATATATATAAATTGTAATTCATCCATTAAAAATAATTATTAAAACAATTTTGGTCCACAAAGTTAGGCTTTGTTTTGTGATATTTACATGAGTTCCCTTCTCCAAAGAGTTTTTTGTTTGTTTTCTAGGCAACAAACCACCACATATTGAGATAAAATTTTCAAAAAGTAGATGAAGCTTATAAGATTACTGAGGAGTTTTATAAACGATATAACTTAATTATGTAACTTGAAAAAAATGTTTTGGAAGTGTAATACATTATACATTAAACTCACATCAATGTGTTTCTACAGTTCTAGTTGGTAGTTTCATTCTATTTAGACTAATAAAATTATATATTTTACATTTTAATATGACCAGGACATTTTCAAATACATACAATACCATCATATAGTCATAATTATTTAAGTAGTGCAGAAATTATTAATATAGGACATTTGTTATATATTTTAATGTCTACTGATCATGGTTCTAAAAATATAATTCTGAGTTGCTAATACTTTCAGAAAGACATTAGAGTGAGAAAGACCCTAGTCAGAACCGCACGGAGACTAGAAGGCACCTCTCACTCAGTGCAGAATCCTTCTGGAAAGAATCCCTGACATGATGCTCTTTGGGAGGCAAACTAATAACATCACCAAAGAGCCTAATCCACTTGTTTAAAGGATTCTACTTGATAGAAAGTCATTCCTCATATTTATAAGTACAGACATTCACAACCACCCGTATGAAAACATAGTATAGAAAATTAAATAGTTCCAATGATAACTAATGATTTACAGCTTAAAATAGGAAATTTCCTTATTCATGCCATCATTTTATTGAATCATAATTTAACTTACATGTTTATGTACAGGAACAGGAATCCTCAGAGTCTGGAAAGGAAAGGAAATACAATCATTTTTACAGCACACCAGCATTCACAACTTTTAATGGCATGTTTGCTGGTGATATAGTTATCACTCATGTACTAACATGCTCAGAATCTTATTATTTATAACAGATCTCTATATATAGTAAAGCAACCATCACAAATGATTACCTATGCACTTTAAAGACTGTAGGAATCATAAAGAAAATTACCTCATTGCCTATCAGCAGAGTTCGATGAGTAGAAAGCAGTGCCAAGGTCTCTTTCACCAATGCACTTGTGGGAATTTCTGTGGGGATGGCATACATGTAAGCAGCTCCAAGAGCTAGCAAACTCAAATGTAGAAGCATCCTCACGGTTCTGAAATGTTCTCCTTTTGCCTTTGGCAAAGAAAGTGCACAGTACAAGACTGCATCCCCAATCAATTTATTCTCTGTCTTTGAGGAAATGAATAATTTCTAACAATCAGATAGAGAATGCCTAATAATGGCATATTGTGAAACTAAGTGTTTCCAATGCCTTATATCTTAAAAAGTAAATTTAGTTTTATCTTTTAATAATAAAAATCCCTATTTCCCCCCCTTAAAACATTTTCTATTACAAAGAAAATCTTTGGGTTGATACGTCATTGCCCCACATTTGCATTTCTTAAAAATCAGAAGATTGAGTTCCTCTTGAAAGATGTGTGCAAAAAGGAGAAGTATAAGATAGGCCACTAAACATAATTTTATGCTAAAATACATAAATATTGGGAATGTTTTTCAGATCGGCTATGTTCTACCATGACTGTGGCGAGATTAATCTGTCTTAATTGAAATTGAAAATACTGGTGGGAAGACAGTGATTAAAATGGAGACTGCCAAGCCTTGGCAGGGTTAAGTTCTGTTCACTGGGGTCTTGATTAGTATCCTTTCTGTTGCCAGTGACTAAAAACCTAACCCAAAGTGGTTGAAGATAAAGAGGGAAGATATTGACTCATAGAACCAAACAGTCCAGGAATGAAGGCTCTTTTACATTTTGATGGTTTCAGTGACTCTTCCTTGACTCCATCCTTGGGCAGCTTTCCTGTTGAGGTCTCAAGATGATGTCCAGACTCCTGGATCTATACCTATTCTGTTCATGAGCAGCAGGAAAAAGCAAGCGGTGCTTTTCTGATTGTTTAATCAAAAGCTTTCAAATTCAGTCTCTTTCTGACAAGGGTCCCATGTTCATCCTTGAACTGTGACCAGGGTGTGGAATAGACTGATTGGCTCTCCCTGGAGCTACCAGTGACCCTAACCTCACCTCAATTGCATAGCTGAGAAATGTGGGGTTCCAGTAGTAAGAGGGACACCGATTCTGGGACAGCAACCAATAAATATCTGTCACAGACACATAATACATGGATGTGTCCTCTCCTTTATGTCCCATAAGGTGGAGGTGTCCTTTCACACCTTGGGTGAGCCATGAAATTAGGGGAATCAGCCTTTGTTCCTTAGACTCAGACCTGTAATCCCAGAAAGGCGCAAATGAGGCCCCCTCCTAGACCACACACTTCCTTTTTCCCTGGCCTGAGCACATATGATGGAGGTGTATGTGGCCCATTGTTTTTAATAGAGTGCTTCAGTGAGCATCCCAGAGTGGCTCTATGTTGGCAGCCTAGAAGCCTGACTTCAGGCCTGTCTTGAGCATCAAGAACAGATGGTACCAAACACAAACTGTTGCCCAGAACACTTTTCCAAAGCTAGGTGTAGTTGTGTATGAGAAGTAGAGGCAGCTGGGAGGTAGACACACCTTTCATACATATGCAGTCCCAGCTCTGCACTGGAAAGATAAAGATAGTCTTGGATTTCAGTGGCAGCCTTCTTGTACCACGTTTGGTTTTGTTTGTGCTGAAGTTTTGGACTCTTGGTTAGACGTGTCTGATTTGCACACTTGAGAAATGTTTTCCTTGAGACTGCAGAAGTTTGGTTCACTTCAGAAAATCTATCCGGAGTGAGGTAGGAATCACAATAGGCTTGGTCAAAGTGCTCTTAAAATGGTGTTCTCAGAAAAGAAGCTGAATTCTGGCAGGAACTTTCTCTTCCCAGAGAACATGAGAGAGTTCTCTCTGATTCCCCCTGACACTTTTGTGTTACACTGAGGAAGTTAGGGCTTAGGTGAAAGTTTCAGAGGAATTGCCAAATAACTTGTTATTTTAGTACCTTACACACACAAAGTTCTGAGTACTTAAATTCTATCATAGGAGGCTGGGCAAGGTGGCTCATGCCTGTAATCCCCACACTTTGGGAGGCTGAAGCAGAAGGATTGCTTGAGCCCAGGAGTTTGAGACCATCCCGGGCAACATAGTGAGACTCCATCTCTACAAAAAATAAAAAATTAGGCTGAGCACAGTGGCTCATGCCTGTAATCCCAGCACTTTGGTAAGCCCAGGCCGTGGATCTCTTGAGCCCAGGAGTTCAAGACCAGTGAGTGAAATGGGCAGGCTGTAACACATCAAAGCTGGTGGGGGTCACATCAAACTATAGCACGCATGATCTGTCTAAAGGTGGCAGGTGCTGCTCAGCTCCAGCTGATGGTTGCCAGGTGACACATTTGGGCTCACATTACCAGATCATTCCGTTTTTCAAAGAAGCCTTTACAAAAATTAGCCAGGCGTAGTGGTGTGTGCCTGTAATCCCAGCTACTCGGGAGGCTGAGGCAGGAGAATTGCTTGAACTCAGGAGGCAGAGGTTGCAGTGAGCTGAGATTGCACGACTGCACTCCAGCGTGCACAGCAGAGTGAGACTCTGTCTCAAACAAAACAAAACAACAAAATCAAAACAAAAAACAAAAAAACACAACAACAATGACAAAAAGAAGCCTGAAATCCTGCTTATTATATATAATCTCTGGATTTTTCAAATGTTGGCAACTACATAATGCACCATTTTGCATCCTCTGTTTTACAGCAAAACTGCGGGTTCTTATTGGAAGGCTAGTTATAAAAAATATTTCTATTCAAAATTGTATTTCTGTTAGAAATGTTTAAGTGTGGCAAAATACACATAAATTTACTATCTTAACCATTTTTTAAGGGTACAGCTCAGTAGCCTTAAGTACATTCATAATGTTGTGTGACAAATCTCCAGGACTCTTTTCATCTTGCAAAACTGAAACTCTGTGCCCATTAAACAACAGCTCCCAACCCCTGTCCCCATTCTCCCAGCGCCTTGCAACCACTCTTCTACTTTCTGTCTTTATGAATTTGATGACTTTAGGTACCTCATATACAGTACTTGGCTTTTTGTGACTGGTTTATATCATTTAGCATAATGTCTGTTCTCAAGATTCATCCATGTTGTAGCATGTGTCAATTTCATTCCTTTTTAAGGCTGAATAATATTTCATTGGATGTCTATACCATGTTTTATTTATCCATGGTCTGTCGACGGACACTAATGTTGCTTCCATCCTTTGGCTATTGTGAATAATGCTGCTATGAACATGGGTGTACAAAATTAAATTTCTTATAAAGTTTTCATGTCATTAACTTTTCCTCTGTAAGTCTGATCTCCCCTACCTGACTGTAAACTGTCTCGGAGTTGGACCTGTAAAATCATGTATTTGAAAAAGCTTTATTAATGCAAAACTCCAAATAAGAGTTAATGATTTTAATTTCCTGTGCCCAAGAATTCAAAATAATGTATGTAGCTACTCCAACCTCAAGGAGATGGATCACAACCCCCCTTCCTTAAGAGTGGGATACACAGAGTGACTTTTTTAAAAAGAGAACTATATGGAAAGGGGAGAATAAGAGGAGTAACCTCACAGTGGAGAAACCTGATCAACACTACCTCAGCTAGGTGATGCCAGTCAACGGTGCCAGTGAAACATCACATTAACAGCATGTACCTTTGATTTGATGTGATAAGAATGGAACTTTATCTCTGTCATCTTCCTCCCCAAAACCAGTAACCTCTGCATAACCATGAGACAAACACTACACATACCCAAATGGAGACAAAATGCCTGACCAGTACTCCTTAAAACTGTTAAGGTCATCAAAAACAAGCACGGTCTGAGAATCTGACACAGCCAGAGGCCTCTAAGAGACATGATGACTACATACAATGTGGTATCATGGATGACACTCAGGAACAGAAAAAGGACAATGGGCACAACTAAGGGAATTGGAAAAAGCCTGGAGTTTAGTAATGTACCAGTATTAGTTCCTTAGTTGTGACAATTGTACCATAGTAATGTTAACGACAGGGGAAACTGGGTGCGGGGCACACTGGAACTCTCTCTAACAGTCTTGAAACTTCTCTACAAATCTAAAACTACTTAAAATAAAAAGTGTATTAAAAAGAATACCGTGGCCGGGCACGATGGCTCAGGTCTGTAACCCTGGCACTTTGGGAGGTCGAGGAGGGTGGATTGGTTGAGCTCAGGGGTTCAAGACCAGCCTGGCCAACATGGTGAAACCCTGTTTCTACTAAAATACAAAAATTAGCTGGGCTTGGTGGCAGGCACCTGTAATCCCAGCTACTCGGGAGGCTGAGGCAGGAGAATTGCTTGAACCCAGGAGGCAGAAGTTGCAGTGAGCCAAGATCGTGCCACTGCACTCTAGTCTGGGTGACAGACCGAGATTCCATTTCAAAAAATAATAATAAATGATAATACTGCACATCGAAAACTTAATGATTGTTTTACCATTATTATTTAAAAGGCTTTGCTCAGGAGGCTAAGGCCCGAGGATCGATCAGGTCCAAGAGTTTAAGACTAGCCTGGGAAACATAGCGAGAACCCCTTCTAAAAAAAAAAAAAAAAAAAAAAAAAAAAAAAAAAAAAAAAAAAAAAAGACTTTGAATTCCATGAATGTAATGCAGGTGGCACCTTTTCATTTCACCAGTAGACTATGAGCTCCTTGAGAATAAGGTTTTTATTGATCTCTTTATCCTTGAGGACTAGCCTATTGTAGACAGTGAAATAAAAATATGTTGAATAAATAACCAAATGAACAAGCAGGCACTTACAACAACTTTATCTTTTGTTGTACTCGTTGAATTAATGTGAATACAGCAGGTTCTTGAATAACTTTTCTTAGTTCCACGTTATTTCATTATATTGTTGATAAGAAAAACAATCACCTCCCAGCCAAAGCCATTGTCTATGTGGAGTATGCACAACCTCCCACATCCCAAAGATGTGCGCACAAAGTGAATTGGCATGTCTACACAGTCCCAGTCTGTGAGTGTGTGTTTATGTGTGTGCGTCTGTATGCTCTGCAATGGAATGACATCCTCTCCAGGACTGGTGCTCACCTGGTACCTTGAGCTACCGGTATAGACTCCGGCCACCTTCAAACTTCAACTGGAATAGTTGGGTAAATAATTACCTTACTTGTTTTTATGAATCTTTCCTAAATGTATGTATAGCTCATAAATGTTTCAATGTTTAATATTAGAAGTGTTTGGTCTTCATTTAGAAGTTTGGTGATGTTTTTGTGACCAGAAATATGCCATAGGAACGTAACCTTTGTTCATATCAAATCACCTATGGTAAAATTGGTTTCGTTATACATCCTTTCCCTTAAAGTCTGTTTCCAAGAACCTATTGATGACATTAAGTGAAGATTACTATACTGTGGAAACTCAAGAAGTCTTTCTTTTTTTCTTTCTTTTTTTTTGAGACAGAATCTTGCTCTGTCACCCAGGCTACTAGAGTACAGTGGCACGATCTCGGCTCACTGCAAACTCCGCCTCCCAGGTTCAAGCGATTCTCCTGCCTCAGCTTCCTGAGTAGCTGGGATTACAGGCACCTGCCACCGCCCCTGGCTAACTTTTGTATTTTTACTAGAGACGGAGTTTCACCATCTTGGCCAGCCGGTCTCAAACTCCTGACCTCGTGATCTACCCACCTCGGCCTCCCAAAGTGCTGGGATTACAAGCATGAGCCACCATGCCCGGCCTCAAGGAGTCTTTTACTTGCAGCTGGGAGCCTGAAGTAACAAAAACATCTTTGGCAGAACTCCCGGGCAAAAGAGAGCAAAGCTTTAAAGTTCAGCTACAGAGACTGAGGCAATGTGAACTACCATTTAGATTTTTAAAAATCCACATTATTTTAGGGAAATAGAAAGAAATAAGGAATTAGTACTTTGATTTTAAATAACTACTGGTTGGTAATTTTATAATTTAGAAAAAGGACTTTGAATAATATTGAAAAGTTACACTGGTGGGTAACATCCATCCTTTTGCCCTAAAACTTTTATCTCTACTAGTGGGTAACACACTGGCAACATGTCTTTAAAACTGATAATTGTGGTTTTTACTATGTAGTCCTTAGGTCAAATGACTTTTCCATGAACTGATTCTAATCAATCGAGAATGATACCCCAAAATTTTCGTGGTGACTAAATGTAAATTGATAACATCTTTTTCTTCTTGACTCTATTCGAACTTCTATCCTTTCAGTCTCCCTTTGATTTTTTAATTGAATAAATAACATTATAAGAAAATAAACAGAATTTCTTGGTATAGCATTTATCAGTTTTTTAAAAACATCTTCTAATCCTTACTAACACATAGACAGTTTTACAGAGTTTTAATCAGTGAATATATGCAGTCTGTATTTATCTTTTTTATTAGTATTTCTTTTTCACATATCTACACAGTTTTCCTACTTATTATTTTAGTGATTACCTGCTATTAGATGAAACTGATATACTAGTTTCCATCACCATTTCCCAACTTGTAGGCACTAGGGTTGTTTCTAGCCTTCCACAATTTTAAACAATGCTACTATAAACACCTGTGTAAAATTTTAAACATTTTCCTTATGCTAAGGAACTTGCATGATCATTTTTATAGCTTTTGTTACATTTTACCAGATCACTCTCTGAAAATATTCAATGCAGAAAAAAGAAATCTTTTTTTTTTTCTTTTTTGAGACCAAGTCTCGCTCTGTCGCCAGGCTGGAGTGCAGTGGCGCGATCTTGGCTCAGATCTCAGGCAAGCTCTGCCTCCCAGGTTCAAGCGATTCTCCAGCCTCAGCCTCCTGAGTAGCTGGGACTACAGGCACGCGCCACCATGCCGAGCTAATTTTTGTTGGCCAGGATGGTCTCGATCTGTTGACCTTGTGATCCGCCCGCATCAGCCTCCCAGAGCGCTGGGATTACAGGCGTGAGCCACTGCACCTGGCCAGAAAAAAAGAAATCTCTTATATTTTCACAGGGTTTTACAATGTATAAGCACTTTCATAAAAATAGTTTGTTTAATCTTGATATCAGCACTGGGAGACAGATATCTTTCCCTGAAGCTCCGTTAGCACCAGGCTTTAAAGGTTTTGCTAATGGAGATCGAATGAACCCAGAAGGAAGAAGTGATGCAGAAGCAGTGGGAATCAAAGAGTTTGATAAATATGCTGGTAAACCTAAATGAATAATGCTGGCTTAAAAATAACTGATTTCACTTACTTTGTTTCTTATTTGAAGACAATGAGGAACAAAAATACTAAACAGTGATAATGTGGAAGGTGGGGGGTGATCAGCTGACACGTTTTACAGTCTTTGTATTGTTTAGAAGGATCCTAATGATATTAACTCTGGATTTCAAAATAGGAATGTGAAAAATTTAAGAGTGCCCACTAAAAGAATAGAAATAGAATGTGTATTTTCCAAATCAGTAGAGTAAAACAAGGAATAAAGAAAGCTCAGATATTCTACAAAGCAGGAAAGGAGACGAAGAAGCAAAGAAAAAACACAGGAATAAGACATAAGCCTACATTTACCATCAATCACAGTAACTGAAAACAGATGAAAGTCATTTATTAAAAGGCAAATACTATGAAATTGCATTAGAAATCATCTATCAGCTATTTTCAAGAGATACACAATGCAAAATGACATAGGAAGGTTGAATGCAAAGATATATAGCAAGTCCTAGAAGAAATTTGTTATAACATTCATGAGAAAATAATATTTGATTCTTGGCCAGGCCACTGTCTGTGTGGAGGGTGTACATAATGTCTGTGTGGGGTTTCTCTGAGTACTCCAGTTTCCTCCGACATCCTGAAGATGTGCATGTGAGGTGAACTGGCATGTCTACGTGGTCCCAGGCTGCGTGCGTGTGTGTGCATGTGTGTGTGTTCTGTGATGGAATGGCATCCTGTTCAGGGTTGGTGCCCACCTTGCACCCTGAGCTGATGGGATAAGCTCTAGCCACCTGCAAACTTGAACTGGAATAGTTGGGTAAATACTCATTTTACTTGCTTATGAATCTTTCTTAAATGTATCTATTGCTCATATTTGTTTCAATGTTTAATATTGAATAGAAGTGTTTTCATCTTTATTTAGAAGTTTGATGATGTTTTTATGACCAAAAAATGTCCTACGAACTTGTCTCATGTTTATATCAACTAGCCTATGATAAATTGGTTTCACTTCCCTTAAGTTGCAATTTCTAAGAACGAATCCATACTATTAAGCAAGGACTTACTACTGTACTAGACAAATACTGGTCTAAAGAAAGTTCATGTACCAGTATTAATATCAGAAAAAAGGCAGAAATACGTTAGAAAGTATTGTAAGAATAAAGAGGTTCTCAGGCCGGGTGCGGTGGCTCAAGCCTGTAATCTCAGCACTTTGGGAGGCCGAGGCAGGTGGATCACGAGGTCAAGAGACTGAGATCATCCTGGCCAACATAGTGAAACCCCGTCTCTACTAAAAATACAAAAATTAGCTGGGCGTGGTGCTGCATGCCTGTAGTCCCAGCTACTCAGGAGGCTGAGGCAGGAGAATTGCTTGAACGCGGGAGGCAGAGGTTGCAGTGAGCCAAGATCACGCCACTGTGCTCCAGCCTGGGCAACACAGCGAGACGCCATCTCAAAAACAAAACAAAACAAACAAACTAACAAACAAAAAACAAAGAATAAAGAGGTTTGCTCTTAGGTATAAAACAGTATCTCGTGGTAGTTTTATTTTTCATTTCATTAATTTTAGTACCAGTGAAACCAAATATTTTTTGGAAGTAGTAGTTTACTAAGAAGTAGAGACTTGACTGATTTGCCTTTTAATTTTAAGGATTAATCATTTTTATTACAAATCTTTTCCACCCCAATCCTAGAGCTTTTATCTTAGTTTTATAGTTTCCGTTGTTACAAATTTGAAATTTGTTTGTAATGGAACCTGGTTACCTTGTCATATCCATTTTTTTCCTTCAACTCACTATTTTTTTCTGAAGTATTTTAAATTACAGACAGCATGACACACTATCACTAATACTTCCATATGCATCTCAAAAAAGACCATTTTCTTACATAGCAAATATTATCATACCTAATACAATAAAATTAACAAGAACTATTATTATTACTATTTTTGAGACAGAGTCCTGCTGTGTCACCCAGGCTGGAGTGCAGTGGCATGATCTTGGCTCACTGCAACCTCCACCTCTCGGGTTCAAGCAATTTTCCTGCCTCAGCCTCCTGAGTAGCTGGGACGACAGGCACCCGCCACCAGGCCTGGCTAATTTTTTGTATTTCTAGTAGAGATGGGGTTTCACTGTGTTAGCCAGGATGGTGTCAATCTCCTGGCCTCGTGATCCGCCTGCCCCGGAGAATTTTTTTATTATCTGATTTCCAGTCTACATTGAAATTTCCCCACATATCTCCCAATTTCCTTCACACATCTATGGCCAAACCAGTTTCCAAACTAGGACCATGCATTGCATTGGGGTGGTATGTATCTCAAATCTTTTAATTTGCAACAATATGTTTTTTAATAAGTATTTTAAAATCTACAACAGTCTTTGTTTTAATGATAATGATCTCCTGAGAGCCTGTGCCAGTGTCTTGTAAGTTTCCACCTTCTGGATTTGCCTTTTCCAACCCTGTGTTGCTGTTAGCCTAATCCTTGTAATTCCTGTGAACTGAAAGTTACATCTAAAGGTATGATTAGATTCAAGTTCAACTTTTTTCCCTTTTTAAGAAAGCAAAACTGCGTAAGAGATGATGTTGGGTACTTCATGCTGAGACTAGAGACAAGCAATATCTTATCTCAGTGATTGCTAATTTCTTATGCTACTTGGGGTCATAAAATCCCACTTTAAAAGTACAGGTAATTACATTTATCACTTCTTCTTTTATTGCTTCCAGAAATATCTTTCTGAAATTTTATCCACCAGAACTTACAGTGGTAAGTAAAATAAAGTGTAGATTTGCTTTTTTCTTCCTACTGATATCCAAGTATCCACAGTATTCATTTAAATGGTCTTGGTGGTTTACACAAATGTTTATATTTGTCAAAACTCACGGAATTATACCCTGGAAAAGGGTGAATTTTACTGTATGTCAATTATGCTTAATAAATCTGACTTTTAAAAAATGGTCTCAGCCGGGTGCAGTGGCTCATGCCTGTAATCCCAGCACTCTGGGAGGCCGAGGTGGGTGGATCATGAGGTCAGGAGTTCAAGACCAGCTTGACCAACAGGGTGAAACCCCATCTCTACTAAAATACAAAAAATTAGCCAGGCATGGTGGTGCACACCTGTAATTCCAACTACTCAGGAGGCTGAGGAAGGAGAATCGCTTGAACCCAGGAGGTAGAGGTTACAGTGAGCTGAGATCGCGCCATTGTACTCCAGTCTGGGTGACAGAGCCAGACCCCATCTCAAAAAAAAAAAAAGTCTCCACTTGAATAATCCATTATTCAAAGAAGATACACAAATGGCCAATAAATACATGGAAAGATGCTACTAATCATTATTGAAATGCAAATCAAAACTACAATGAGGTGTCACTTCACACTCATCAGGATGGCTACTATCAAAAAACATAAAATAAAAAGTGTTGGCAAGCATATGTAGAAATTGAAACCCTTGTGCACTATTGGTGGGAATGTCAAATGGTACAACCACTGTGGAAAATAGTATGGCAGTTTCTCAAAAAATTAAAAGTTGAATTACTGTATGATCTAATAATTCCACTTCTGGGTATATACCCAAAAGAACTGAAAGTAGGGTCCAGAAGTGACATTTGTACACCATTTATATATGGCCACATTATTCACAATAGCTAAAATGTGAAAGCAACCCAAATGTCCATCAATAGATGGATAAGCAAAATGTGATGTGTACTGTAATGAATCTTATTCAACCTTAAAAACTACCAGAATTCTGATATATGCTACAGTGGTCCCCAACCTTTTTGGCACCAGGGACCAGTTTCATGGAAGACAGTTTTTTCACAGACAGGAGTGGGGTGATGGTTTTGGGATGGAACTGTTTGACCTCAGATCATCAGGCATTAGATTCTCATAAGGAATGGGCAACCTAGATCCCTTGCATGGGGCAACCTAGATCCTTCTCATGGGCAGTTCAAAATAGGGTTTATGCTCCTATGAGAATCTAATGCCCCTACTGATCTGAGGCCCAGCTCGGGTGGTAATGTTCACTCATCTGTTGCTCACCTCCTACTGTGCCACCAGGTTAACAGGCCAGGTATGCATACTGGTCAGTGGTCTGGGGGTTGGGGACCCCTGGGCTGCAACATGGATGAACCTTGAGGACATTATAAGTGAAATGAGCCAAGTCACAAATAGATAAAAGCTGTATGATTCCACTTATATGAGGTACTTAGTAAAAAATTACAGAGACAGAAAGTAGAATGTTGGTTGTCAGGGGTTGGAGGATGTTGGGAGGAGAGGGTTATTGTTTAATGGGTAGTTTGTTTTGCAAAATGAGATTTGTAGAGGTTGAAAGATGGTGACGGTTGTACGTGAGTATACTTAACACCACTGAAACGTACACTTAAAAATGGTTAAGATAGTAAAAAAAAATTTTTTTTTTGAGATAGAGTCTTGCTCTGTTGGCCAGGCTGGAATGCAGTGGCGTCATCTTGACTCACTGCAAGCTCTGCCTCCTGGGTTCATGCCATTCTCCTGCCTCAGCCTCCCAAGTAGCTGGGACTACAGGTGCCTGCCACCAGACCCAGCTAATAGTTTGTATTTTTAGTAGAGACAGGTTTCACCGTGTTAGCCAGGATGGTCTCGATCTCCTGACCTCGTGATTCACCCATCTCGGCCTCCCAAAGTGCTGGGATTACAGGCGTGAGCCACCATGTCTGGCCAAGACTGTAAATTTTATGTGTATTTTACAATTTTTAAAATGAAAAAAAGGGCTTTAGTCTTTTCCCATTGTTTTATTACATTTGCTTTGCCAAGTAAGACATTCCTATATAATTTTAATGTTTTCTTCCATTAGTTATTTTAAGTATGTTGTAATAACTGACACTTTCAGGGTTTTAAAACCTGGTACAGCAAGAGACTATTTCTCACTCGTCTTCCCCACTTGCATCCTTTGGCACATAAAATTTATGTACTAGGTTCTGTAAATTATTTGCTTGGGATTGTGTGACTGGAGAAACATTTCCTACATTTTTCCAAGGCAGGCAGAGGCCAATTATACCACTACAGTAATTCCAAATTTTTGTTTCATTTAAATGTCCTCCACTATTGTTTCAGTAATTTTTATATATGTTCCTCTAGGCCCTTGCATGTGATATCCCTCCATTAAGTTTGTTTCCAAGAAAGCAATATTCTCAGTTACTTCTGAGACAGATAACTTCTCTTTCCCTTATTTGTAAAGATATCTATTGCTGGGAGCACTGATCGGAATGGATTACCTCTACATTCTTCGTATTTGCAGACTGCTTTTAGTTTTAGTTGCCAGACTTTTGGTCTCAAACACGTCTTTACACTAAAAAATTACCGGGGACCTCAAAAAGCGTGTACGTGAGTTATAATTATCAACATTTACTCAATTATAAATTAAAATTGATATTTCTAAGCGCAAGGAATACACACGCGCACGTTCCATGAAACACCACTGCAATGGCGTCATCACATGTTATGTGATCACTGGAAATTACTATACGAACATTAGAGAATGAGAATGAAAAGGAAAATAGTTTGGACATGAACGGACCACCTTCCTGGGTCTCCAATCCACACCACCCCTTCCCCCTATTCCAGAAGTCCCAGTGTCAAGCTTTGAGAAGCGCCATCCGTCACAGGTTTTGGTCTTCCCTTCCAAAAGTCAGTACTTCTCCAGGTTGCCCATCCCCAGCAAAGATCTGGACGTCCGCTGCCCCTAGCAACAGCACCTTGCACCCGGCACCCGGAAGTCGGAGCTGCGCACGCACGGCGGGCTTCCGATTTCCCGGCGTGCCCTAGGAGTGCGGCGTGGACGCGCGCGGGCCTAGAGACCCACGTGACCCACAGGGCGGCCGAGGCGGGACGCTGTGAGTGCGCGCGGTTGCGGGGTCGCTTTGCGGCTACTGCTTTGCGTCCCCGGCGGGCAGCCCGGGGCTGGTTCCCGCCTCCGCTCTCGCCACCGGCGGGAAAAGCAGCTAGTGTGGGAGGAAAGGCGCCATCTCCCGCCCCATCTCTCCCGCTCTTGGCTGGCCGGATCTTTTGGCTGTCCTGTGGCCTCGCTCCCCGCCCGGATCCTCCTGACCCTGAGATTCGTGGGTCTCACGTCCGGTGCACGCCCTGCTTCGGCCTCAGTTAAGCCTTTGTGGACTCCAGGTCCCCGGTGAGATTAGAAACGTTTGCAAACATGTCCCGGATCGAAAAGATGAGCATTCTGGGCGTGCGGAGTTTTGGAATAGAGGACAAAGATAAGCAAATTATCACTTTCTTCAGCCCCCTTACAATTTTGGTTGGACCCAATGGGGCGGGAAAGACGGTAAGTCTTCAGTAGCCGCCTTCAGTTTACAGGTCGCTACATTTTCCGGAGAATAAAATGGGGAGTTCAGAACTCTCCTTAGGAAGACAAGCGTCCCTAGGGCTCCACAGGTGTAGGCCCTTAAAGTGCCTCGGGGCGTGGCCTGTCGGCTGCAGCGACCTTAGGAGTTAGCCTGAGGCAGTCCCTGCAGGATGTTGGTGCCTGTCCTGGGGACAAGGTTTACTTAAGGATCCCACGAGACAGCTGTCGCAGCTCACTCAGAGTTCAGTTCCCACTGGATGCCCTTTGGTCTGTATTGATGTTTTTTAACGCTGTCTCCTTGCTTTCTAAGCATAGCATTCACTACCCAGTAGTTGTCCCATACAAGAATTCTTTTAAAAGTTATAAAGTGATATATATATGACTAAAGAGTTTCCAGGTATGCCAACTGTCCAAGCATGATACATGGAAAATAAATGACTTGACTTAAAAATGTAACTGATATAGTGGCGCGTAACTTGGAAAACTTTTGTTCTTAAAACCCAGTCAGCAATTTCAAGTTGGTGCATGACTGACATTTCTTTTAAAGCCCTGGGAATATTTAGAAATTTGAATGGAAAGAATAACCAAGAGGCATTTTGGTCAGGAATAGTGGCTTTAGAAAAAGCAAGACAGTGTCAGTATAGCAGGGAGAAGAGTCTAAAGGAAGGATTTGCGAAGAGTGTAGAAAGAGAGAAGGTTGAGAATTGAATGTCAAACTTGTTTACTTCTGTTTTTGTGAAAATGTTATTTGTTGAATGCTTGTTATGTACTTAGCATTGTACTAAATACTAGCAGAAGGGAGAGAAGTACTGTGTAGTGTATATGAGGACTGGCTGCCTCAATACACATTTTTTGCTTCGTTTGTTAGTTGACTGTTGGCAGTGACCTCACTGCTCTGTGCCTTAGTTTTCTCATTCATAAAATGGAGATTAAAAATAGTTTCTACAGCTGGGCGCGGTAGCTCACGCCTGTAATCCCAGTACTTTGGGAGGCCAAGGCGGGTGGATCACCTGAGGTCAGGAGTTTGAGACCAGCCTGGCCAACATGATGAAACCCCATCTCTAATAAAAATACAAAAATTAGCCAGGCATGGTGGCGCACGCCTGTAATCCCAGCTACTGGGGAGGCTGAGGTGGGAGAATCGCTTGAACCCGGGAGGCGGAGGTTGCAGTGAGCCGAGATCATGCCATTGCACTCCACCAGCCCAGGTGACAGAGCAAGACTCTGTCTCAAAGAAAAAAAAAAAAAGAGTTTCTACAGGCTGGGCTCGGTGACTGACGACTGTAATCCCAGCCCTTTGGGAGGCTGAGGCTGGAGGATTGCTTGAGCACAGGAGGTCAAGGCTGCAGTAAGCCATGATCATGCAGCTGCACTCCCTCCTGGGCAGCAGAGTGAGACCCTGTCTCAAACAAATGAGAAGTTTTTACAGCCTAGAGTTAATGTGAGAATGAAATAAATATATGTAAGAGCGCTTAGTACAATTCAGTACTTAACTGTTAGCTATTCTTATTATTAACTTAAATTAGTTTATTTATTTATTTATTTATTTTTTTGAGACGGAGTCTCACTCTGTTGCACGGGCCTGGAGTGCAGTGGGCCGGGATCTCAGCTTTACTGCAAGCTCTAGCCTCCCCGGGTTTACGCCTTCTCCTGCCTCAGCCTACCTGAAGTAGCTGGGACCGTACAGGCGCCTGCCACCTTGCCCGGCTAGCTTTTCCTTGTATTTTTTAGTAGAGACGGGGTTTCACCGTGTTAGCCAGGATGGTTCTTGATCTCCTGACTCGTGCATCGCATCTCGCCCATCCCCAGAGTAGTCTGGATTGACAGGCAAAGCCACCGTGCCCGGCCCCAACTTAAATTAGTTTAAAGGGTTTCAGTTGAATTGTTTTTTTCCCAAGTAACAATTCTTCATATTAGGATAACTTCTTAGTTATATAGCATTTCTGTGAACTTACAGCAATGATTCTTTTTGAGGCGGAGTCTCGCTGTGTCGCCCGGACTGGAGTGCAGTGGCCGGATCTCAGCTCACTGCAAGCTCCGCCTCCCGGGTTTGCGCCATTCTCCCGCCTCAGCCTCCCGAGTAGCTGGGACTACAGGCGCCCGCCACCCCGCCCGGCTAGTTTTTTTTTGTATTTTAGTAGAGACGGGGTTTCACTGTGTTAGCCAGGATGGTCTCGATCTCCTGACCTCTTGATCCGCCCGCCTCGGCTTCCCAAAGTGCTGGGATTACAGGCTTGAGCCACCGCGCCCGGCCAATTCTTTAAACACTTAATCAAATCTTGATTACAGGTTTTATAATGTCAGATTTTATCCATCTTTTATAGTTTCCATGATAAATAATATTTTCATAATGAATTCATATTTTATGATAAACTTCTGTGATTCTCTTATAACAAAGTGATGTAATTTTCTATTTCTTCAGACCATCATTGAATGTCTAAAATATATTTGTACTGGAGATTTCCCTCCTGGAACCAAAGGAAATACATTTGTACATGATCCCAAGGTAATGGTGCTAGTACAATGTTGTATTTTATAATTATAAAATGATAGTAGCTTATTGTAGAAAACTTGGCATTGAAGAAGTATAGAGATGCATTCAGCACCCAGTAATAATCATTGTTGACATTTTCATGTATTTTCCTCCTCCTTTAAATACTGTTTTATATAGCTGATGTCATACTCTTAACTTTGTATGCTGGGTTTTTTTTCCCCAACTTAACCTTATCATGAAGTCCCGTGTCATTAAAAAACTATCATCTGGGTGTTTGGTATGTGAATGCTTCTTTTAATCTTTATACTGTTTTGTATGTCTGAGATATTTTCTACCTAAAGTTCATGAACACTTTAATAGTTCTATAATTTTCTTACATTAAAGTGCTTTCAGTTTTTCATTAAAATGTACCATGATAAGCCAGGCATGTGGGTGTGTGCGGGTACTCCCAGATAGCTCTAGAGACTGAGATGGGAGGATTGCTTCAGCCCAGGAGTTCAAGGCTAGCCTGGGCAATATAGTGAGACACGCTGTCTAGAAAAAAAAGTACCATGATAAAAATCTTTGTGTATGAATCATTGTTTGAATTATAGTGTTTATACTATTAGTGTATGTAAGGACATAGAATTTGGTCTATAGGTTTGTTTTTGCACATATAGAAATGAAACAACAGTACATATGTGTGTGTATAGATATAGTTTATTTGTTTTTAGTGGGATCATGTGCCTCTCTCGCTGCTCCCTGACCCCAGTTCCACTATGTTTTTGTTATGTGTTCTTCCAAGATTTTTTCTGCTTATGAAACCATGCCTATGTGAGCATATAAATGCATTCACACATACATACTTTAGCACATTAATATAATTTTATACTTCTATTTTATTGTTTTTAGTTACTAAATTGTATTCCATTGAGTTTATATCTTACAGTTTATTAACTGACTCCCTGTTATTATTTGTTTCCACTTTTGTGTGATTAAACTCTGTAATTATGAAAGTATTTATGAATTTTCCTCTTAGAAATGTAATAGTATTTAGTACATTTACTGAGTCCTCTCTATAATGACTATTTCCCACCTTCTTTCTCCTTAAATTTACAATCTACTTTCCTTAATTGATGATCTTGCTTTGTACTTGATTGAGAAATAGGAAGAATCAAATGAAAATTCTCTTATTTTCCAATCATCAAATCTACAAAACTAGTGTACATATTGTTTTTTCTTGTCTGTTAAGGATAAATTATTTGTTGTTTTGTCTAAACATCTTGGAGGCTCCTTGGAGGGTAGATCTCATTGATCCATCTTATCCACCCAAGGATTTTCCCCTTCAGTTTTTCCTTCCCTCTCCTGGATCAGCAGTTTCTCTTGTTGGATCATTCACATCAGCATGTAAACATGCTCTGGTAGCTCTAGTCTTCAAATAAAAAACTCTCCCTTTACTCCAATTCACCCTCTAGCCATTACCTTTTCTCTGTTCCAATATATAGCAGAATTCATAAGATTTGTATGTACTCATCGCCTTTACTTCATTGACTCCCATTTTTCCCTCAGTCTACTCCATTCAAGTTTTCTTTTCCTCCACTAAAAGTGCTCTTGTAAGGTTACCGATAATTTCTATGAGCCAGATAGAGTGGTCAGTTTCTAATTCTCATTAACATCTCGTCAGATTTGACACAGTTGGCTATTTCTTTTTTAAAAAATATTTCCTTCTTGGTCGGGCGCGGTGGCTCAGGCCTGTAATCCCAGCACTTTGGGAGGCCGAGACGGGCGGATCACGAGGTCAGGAGATCGAGACCATCCTGGCCAACCCGGTGAAACCCCGTCTCTGCTAAAAAATACAAAAAACTAGCTGGGCGAGGTGGTGGGCGCCTGTAGTCCCAGTTACTCGGGAGGCTGAGGCAGGAGAATGGCGTAAACCCGGGAGGCGGAGCTTGCAGTGAGCTGAAATCCGGCCACTGCACTCCAGCCTGAGCGACAGAGCGAGACTCCATCTCAAAAAAGAAAAAAAATTTCCTTCTTGGCTTTTGTGACACTATAATCTCATAGTTTTCTTCTTTCTCACTGGCTATACTTTAGTCTTTGTTGGGTCTACCTTTGCTTGATTTCTTTCTTTTTTTTTTTTTTTTTGAGACGGAGTCTTGTTCTGTCACCCTGGCTGGAGTTCAGTGTGGCATGATCTTGGATCACCGCAACCTCTGTTGCCCGGGTTCAACCTATTCTTGTGCCTTAGCCTCTCGAGTAGCTGGGATTACAGGTGGTGCCACCACACCCGGCTAATTTTTGTATTTTTAGCAGAGACGGGGTTTCATCATGTTGGCCAGACTGGTCCTGACCTCCTCACCTCAGGTGATCCGCCTGCCTTAGTCTCCCAAAGTGCTGGGATTATAGGCTTGAGCGACCACGCCCAACCTGCTTGATTTTCTAAAAGCCAATGTGACACAAGAGTTGACCATCTTTGCATTAACTCTCTTCCCTATCTCTCTTGGATGAGCTTATTCAGTCTAACGGCTTTAAGTACTGGTTATGTGCTGGTAACTCCCACATTTATATATTTGACCCTGACTTCTTTCCTTAGATCTAGACATATATGTCTAGCTGTTTGTTTGGATATTTAATGGGCATCTCAAATTTAACATGTTCAAAACAGAACTCTCGATTCCTTGTACGCACTTCCTGCCTACATTCTCAGCTCTGTTACTACCTCAGTACCCGACCCCCACCAGTTTTGTAAATGATGTCATCATCCATACATAAGCAATTCTTACTTACCTTTCTAAAATATGTCAGAATTTGTCTACTTCATTCCATCGGCCACTGTGTTCCTGTTCCAAGCCACCATCATATTCCCTTTCAACTATTAGAATCGTCTCCTAACTTGTTTTCCTGCCCTCATTCTTGAAGCTCTCTCTTTTTCACAGAGTAATCAGAGTTGTCTTTTTAAATATTCATTCAAGAAGGAATGAGTTGTTCAAAATCTGGGAGGAAGACATTCTATTCAGTCTAGGTGCAGAGTCACTGAGCATGGTTGATGTGTTCAAGGAATCACAAGGAAGAACAAGGGAAAATGGTAGAAAGTGAAGTTAGAAAGATAGAAGGGACTAGATCCTGTAGGTCCTTGGATTCTAGTCTTATTTTAATAGGAATCTGTCTATTAGGAGATTTTGAGCAGGGAAAGGACATGATCTGATTTATGTTTTAAAGTGCTCAGTCTGGTTGCTGAGAGAAGACTATCTGTAGGTAGCAAAGGTAGGAGGGCAGAGACAAATCTTTAAGAGGATTTTGTGATGATTCAGGTGAGAAACATAGGTGGCTTGATTAAGGTAGTGGTAGAATGGTGATAATTGTTTGGATTTAGTGTGTATTTTGAAAGTAGAACCAACAAATTAGCTAATGGTTTGGATAATGGTGTCTGAAAGAAGTAAAAGCATCAAGCATTAACTCCAAAGTTTTTGACTTGAACAACTGGATAAAATAGTTTTGTCATTTACTGTAATAGGGGCACTGTGGAAAAAAGATTTGAGTGGATCTGGTTTAAACATGTAAATTAGGGATATGTGTTAAATATCCGAAGGAGGCCGGGCGCGGTGGCTCAAGCCTGTAATCCCAGCACTTTGGGAGGCTGAGACGGGCGGATCACGAGGTCAGGAGATCGAGACCATCCTGGCTAACACGGTGAAACCCCGTCTCTACTAAAAAATACAAAAAACTAGCCGGGCGACGTGGCGGCGCCTGTAGTCCCAGCTACCCGGGAGGCTGAGACAGGAGAATGGCGTGAACCCGGGAGGCGGAGCTTGCAGTGAGCTGAGATCCGGCCATAGCACTCCAGCCTGGGTGACAGAGCGAGACTCTGTCTCAAAAAAAAAAAAAAAAAAAAAATATCCGAAGGAGATGTCCAGTTGGCAAACAGAAGTCGTTCAGGAAAGAGATTAAGACTGGAGAAAGAAAATTAGGAATCATTAATGTATACAGGTAGTTCTACATGGTTAACTTTTAAAGCCTGATGAGATCAAATAGAGAGTGAATATGGAAAAGATATTCAAGACCTGAACCTAGAGCACTAGAGCCGACAAAGCCTTTAGAAATTGGGAAGAGGAGGAGAAGCTAGCAAAAGATAGTAAAAGAGCAATTAGTTAAGTAAGGAAAACTGAGAGGGTGGTGTCTTGGAAGACAAGAGAAATAAAGTGTTACAAGGAGGAAATCATCAACTGTGTAAAATATGTTGATAGCTCAAGAAAGAATAGGAATGTTTGGATATGTGGAGTCCTTTGTTGCTCTTGACAAAACCAGTTCCAATAATCAGAGAAAAGATAAGGAAGTGAAACAATTATTTTACAAATTTTGTTGTAAGTGGACACAGAGATAGGACAGTAGCTGAAGAGGTTTACAGGATAAAGGAAAGTTTTGTTGTTGTTTTGTTATGTTTTTAAAAGCAGGATATACTAGAGTATTTGTAGACTGTTGGGAGTGACTCTGGACGGAAACATTGATGCAGGAGAGGGGATAATTACAGAGTACAATCCTTCAGTAGGCAAAAAGAGATAAGATCCATTGCCCAACCGGAGAGGATACCAGGAACATCACTGTTATGCATTGTAACAGGGATGTTAGGCAGAGTATATGATTGGAAACTTTAGTGGTGAAAGAATGAATAAGTTCTCTTGCCGGGCGCGGTGGCTCAAGCCTGTAATCCCAGCACTTTGGGAGGCCGAGACGGGCGGATCACGAGGTCAGGAGATCAAGACCATCCTGGCTAACACGGTGAAACCGCGTCTCTACTAAAAAAATACAAAATCTAGCCAGGCGAGGTGGCGGGCGCCTGTAGTCCCAGCTACTCCGGAGGCTGAGGCAGGAGAATGGCGGAAACCCAGGAGGCGGAGCTTGCAGTGAGCTGAGATCCGGCCACTGCACTCCAGCCCGGGCGACAGAGTGAGACTCCGGGTAAAAAAAAGTTCTCTTTTGATTGCTTCTATATTCTCAATGAAAAAAGAAATGAAGTTACTGGTTGAGATTGGCAGAAGGGGTTGATTGAGCATAGAAAACATAGAGTAGTTTTTAACCTCAATGAGTAAATCGATTAAGGGAGGTGTTCTGGGATTACATGACAGTGTCAGGGGTTTTGTGAAAATTTAAAGAGAGACCAGCCAGTCATGATTATGTATGTTTTTTCAGTCTTGTTCAGCCCAAGCACTGAATAAGTTGGAAAGTTGCGTTTATCCACGGTTGGGGATTTGGTAAATACAATGAAGGTAATGAGAAGCAAGGAATTGAGTACTGATGTGGTTTGGATTTATGTCCTTCCAAATCTCATGTTGAATTGTAACCCCCATTGTTGGAGGAGGGGCCTGGTGGGAGGTGATTGAATCATGGGGGTGGATTTCCCTCTTGCAGTTCTTGTGATAGTGAGTGAGTTCTTATGAGATCTGGTTGTTTAAAAGTGTGTAGCACCTTCGCCTTCACTCTCTTCCTCCTGCTCTGGCCATGTAAGATGTGCCATCTTCACCTTCGCCTTCTGCCATGATTTTAAGTTTCCTGAAGCCTAGAAAAGCCAGTCGTGCTTACTGTACAGCCTGCAGAACCATGAGCCAATTAAACCTCTTTTCTTTATAAATTACCCAGTTTCAGGTATTTCTTTGTAGCAGTGAGAAAACAGACTAATACAGAAAGTTGGTACTGAGAGTAGGGTATTGCTATAAAGATAGCTGAAAATGTGGAAGTGACTTTGGAACTGGGTAATGGGCAGAGGTTGGAACAGTTTGGAGGGCTCCAAAGAAGACAGGAAGATGAGGAAAAGTCTGGAACTTCCTAGAGACTTGTTAAATTATTTTGACCAAAATGCAAATAGTGATATGAATAATGAAGTCTAGGCTGAGGAGGTCTCAGATGGAGATAAGGAGCGTACTGAGAACTGGAGTAAAGGTCACTCTTGCAATGCTTTAGCAAAGAGACTGGCAGCATTGTGCCCCTGCTCTAGGAATCTGTGGAACTTTGCACTTGAAAGAGATGATTTAGAGTATTTGGTGGAAGAAACTTCCAGGCAGCAAAACATTCAAGACATGGCTCGGCTGCTTCTAACAGTATAGCTCATATGTGTGAGCAAAGAGATCTGAAACTGGAATTTATATTTAAAAGGGAAGCAGAGCATAAAAGTTTGGAAAATGTTCTGCCTGACCATATAGTAGAAAAGTAAAACCCATTTTCTGGGGAGGAATTCAAGCCGGCTGCAGAAATTTGCGTAAGTAAAAAGGAGCAGAATGTTTAATAGCCAAGACAATGGGGAAAATGGCTAGAAGGCATTTCAGAGACCTTCACAGCAGCCTCTCCCATTAAAGTACACTGCTCCCTGTATTTCAGCCACTCTAGCTCCAGCCATGGCTAAAAGGGCCCCAGATACATCTCAGGCTGCTGCTCCAGAGGCTGCAAGCTATAAGCCTTGGCAGCTTCCGCATGATTTTAAGCCTGTGGTTGCACAGAGGACAAGAGTTGAGGCTGGGGAGCCTCCACCTAGATTTCAGAGGATGTATGGAAACGCCTGGATGTCCAGGCAGAAGTCTGCTGCAGGGACAGAGCCCTCATGGAGAAGCTCTACTAGGGCAGTGCAGAGGGGAAATGTGGGGTTGATCCCCCACATGGTGTTCCCAATGGGGCACTGCCCAGTGGAGCTGTGAGAAGAGGGCCACTATCCTCCAGACCCCAGAGCTTGCACTGTGTGCCTGGAAAAGCTACACACACTCAACACCAGCCATTGAGAGCAGCTATGGGAGCTGAGCCCTGCAGAGCCACAGGGGCGGAGCTGCCCAAGGCCTTGAGATCCCACCTCTTGTGTCACTGTGGCCTTCATATGAGACATAGAGTCAGAGGATATTATTTTGGAACTTTAAGATTTCGGATCAAGAAGTCAGGAGATCAAGACCATCCTGGCCAACATGGTGAAGCCCCGCCTCTACTAAAATACAAAAAATTAGCTGGGCGTGCTAGCACGCACCTGTAGTCCCAGCTACTCAGGAGGCTGAGACTGGGGAATCACTTGAACCCAGGAAGCAGAAGTTACAGTGAGCCGAGACTGTGCCACTGCACTCTAGCCTGGTGACAGAGCGAGACTTCGTCTCAAGAAAAAAAAAAAAAAGATTTGGCTGGGCGCAGTGGTTCATGCCAGTAATTCCAGCACTTTGGGAGGCTGAGGCAGGCAGATCACGATGTCAGGAGATCGAGACCATCCTGGCTAGCACAGTGAAACCCCATCTCTACTAAAAATACAAAAAATTAGCTTGGTGTGGTGGCAGGTGCCTGTAGTCCCAGCTACTTGCGAGGCTGAGGCAGGAGAATAGCATGAACCCGGGAGGCGGAGCTTGCAGTGAGCCAAGATCACGCTACTGCACTCCGGCCTGGGTGACAGAGCGAGACTCTGTCTCAAAATAATAATAATAATAATAAATAAAAATGTAATGACTGCCCAGCTGGGTTTTGGACTTGCTTGGGGCCTGTAGCCCTTTGTTTTGGCTGATTCCTTCCTTTTAGAACATGTATATTTACCCAATGCCGGTACCCCCGTTGTATCTTGGATGTAATAACTTGTTTTGATTTTACAGATTCATAGACCAAAGGGACTTGCCTTGTCTCAGATGAGACTTTGGGCTGTGGACTTTTGAGTTAATGCTGAAATGAGTTAAGACTTGGGGGACTGTTAAGAAGGGATGATTGTGTTTTGCAGTGTGAGAAGGACATGAGATTTGGGAGGAGCCAGGGGTGGAATGATATGGTTTGGATTTCTGTCCTTCCAAATCTCATCTCAAATTGTAATCCCCAGTGTTGGAGGAGGGACGTGGTTGGGATGATTGGATCATGGGGGTGGATTTCCCCTTGCTGTTCTCATGGTAGTGAGTAAGTTCTCATGAGAGCTGGTTGTTTAAAAATCTGTCACAATTCCCCCTTTACTCTTTTCTTCCTGCTCCGGCCATTTAAGATGTGCCAGCTTCCCCTTTGCCTTCTGCCATGATTGTAAGTTTCCTGAGGCCTCCCCAGTCTTGCTTCCTGTACAGCATGTGGAACCGTGAGCCAATTAAACCTCTTTTCTTTTTTTTTTTTCTAAAATGAAGTCTTGCTCTGTCGCCCAGGCTGGAGTGCAGTGGTGCGCTCTTGGCTCACTGCAAGCTCCACCTCCCGGGTTTACGCCATTCTCCTGCCTCAGCTCCCAAGTAGCTGGGATTACAGGTGCCCGCCACCATGCCCGGTTAATTTTTTATATTTTTAGTAGAGACTGGGTTTCACCGTGTTAGCCAGGATGGTCTTGATCTCCTGACCTCATGATCCGCCCGCCTCGGCCTCCCAAAGTGCTGGGATTACAGGCATGAGCCACCGCACCCAGCTACCTCTTTTCTTTATAAGTTACCCAGTTTCAGGTTTTTTCTATAGCAGTACAAGAATGTACTAATACAACTATAATCTTAATATATTGACTTAATCCTCCTGTATGTAATCAATATCTCATCGTTGCATCAGGGCTCTAGCACCCAATATGGGCTGACTCCATCCCTGTATGCCAGTCTTCCTTACCCTGTATAGGCTCTGACTCTTCATTCTGACTCCCTCACAGGATGCTTTCCTGTTCTGTATAGACTTTGACTTCCGGTGCTGGATCACATCCTCATTCCCCAGCCTTCTCTGATACCAGGTGACCTCTTACAGGGATGCAAACTGTACTCTGTGACCTGAATCTCCCCAGATCTGTGTCACTGAGAGGGTCACTCTTCCCAGTCTGATACTTTATACCAGGTGGCTTCTTGCAAGAATGCCCTTTCTACTCTATGATCTGACTTCCCCCTAGCCGACTTATCCCTCATGTGGGCCCCCTTCTCATCATTATCAGACTCTGAATCCACATGCTATTCCCTGGCGTGGACACTGCTTCTGAGCTGGATCCTCCCTATTCGTGGATTCCTCTTTCATCCTGCTGGAACTCTAATACCATTGGACTCTTGAAACTCTGTGCTAAGCTCTTTCCCCATGAGGGTACCCTTCTCAGCCTACTCAAGCTCATTTATTCCACTCTAGGCTGAGTTTTAGGTGCCTTAACCTTCAGCTGGCATGAGCACACACCTTCTTCTGCTCCACCTAATGGTTTTACAGCTAGATTGTTTGGAGAAAGAAGGGTTTTTCTTATTTTTTATTTTATTTTATTTTTGATAGAAATTGTTCTGAAGTATAATACACATTTCTTTGTTTTAATAATTCAATCTAAATTACGCTTTTTGAAGTGACTCTTCTTCAGTAAGAGTATCAACAACAATGTGGTGATAGAAATGCTACAAGATAGCCCTTGCTTGAATTCTGTTTACTAATTTGATGTTTGCCAGGTAGCTAGGTTCTCGAAAGGTAGATACCATGGAGAACGAATATATGTGTATTTGGCTTTCTAGTCAGGAACAGTGTAAACAGGTTAATTTTTTGCTGTATAAATACATAGTTCCTTGGTTTAACTGCTGTGGATTAAACCCTCAGCAGAACACTCTCCTTATGATGAAATGACAGAGTCCAGTCTCTGGGCTTTCAAAACTTTATACTGACCTTTGGCCACCTCCTCATTGAAATGTCTGTATCCTAAGAGGCTGTTTCTGAGTAGCCACTTTACCTCCATCATCAATGCTAAAACCCTTGTCCAGGCTGCCTTCCTATCTCTCCTCAGTTACTCGCTGCTTCATGTCTTGACTCAGTTTACTCTGTTCACCCTAAAGACAAAATAATTCTTCTAAAATGCATATCTACTTCATGCAGTTCCCCTGGTTCAAACCATTTAGTGCCATCATCTTAAGTCCAGAAGCCTTACCATGTTTAGAAGGCTGTTAATTTCTGAAATGTTTTATGATGATACTCCTCTTTTTCCTATTTCTATGCCAAACATTCTGAAATTTCTGTAGTCACGTAGTGACTCAGATCTTTTCATCTGGTTAACTCCTACTCATCTGTCAGGTTTCATTTAAACATTCACTTCCTTTAGAATACCTTCCCTGAGCTCTCCTAGATAGGTTAGATGCCCCTGCTTTGTACTCCCAGATTATCCTGTACTTCACTTATGATGGTGTTTAGCATACCTTCTCTACATTTAACCTATCTTCCATGCTCCAGAGGAAAAAAGTCTATCATTTTGAACCAAAACAACACATGAAACCTGCAAAGTGCCTGTAAATATTTGTTGAGTGATTAATTGAATTAATATCAAAGTTAAATTCATGCCAAGAAGTTATTAAAAAGTCAACAAAGAATATTTCCAGATTTTTTTTTTTTTCCAAAGCAGAATCCAGTACTTCTGATTTGGGTTGCAACAAAATAATGAGTGTCACACTTATACTCTCAAGATGAATAACTATAACACTGGAAAAGTATGTGAAACAACTGTTTGCAGGCATTGGACAACAGATAATGCAGGGCTATATTATTTAAGAAAGGAAAAACATAAAAGGTGATTCTGCATTCATTCCAGCTTTCTACCTAGGAACATTTTGTAAACTTTGGCACATGGAATTGGAATCCAGTAGAGAGCTGGGCAGAATTGGGCATCACTAGGCAGATGAAACAAAGATAGAATTTTGGATTTGCTAAAGTGACTGGAAATTGTAGAGCAGAGTACTGAAGTAGGGTTGCTGTGCAGAGATGGTGTACCAGAAGTCTGCATAAGGATCTTTTGAGTCTTTGGCCAGATACTAAGCTGTCCATATATAGGATGAGATGTAATGAGGGCTAGCAGAGAACAACTATCAAGGTGGGAAGTGGGGCTGTGAGTGGTGTATTCTAAAGGTCACACGGTGCTGCAGGACATTTGAGTCCTGATATGCCAGAATGGAGTGACCTCGTGGAACTCTCCAGTGTTCACTTGAGACCTCAGAAAGGCCCACCTAACAAATACTGAAACCAAGTTTTGATAGAATCAAGCTGAGTTGCCAGTAAATCAACGGGCTGCTAGAACAAAACTCAAGACTTTTTAAAGGAAGTCTGCTCAATCCAGGCTCTCAATGTGGCATCTATAATGTGCAGAATATAATTTTAAAAATTAGTGGGAATATGCAAAAGAAAATGTGGTCTACACCGGAGAAGGGAAAAGTGAGTAGAAACAGATCCAGAGATGACAGATTTTGGAATTAGCAGACAAGGATTTTTTTTTTTTTTTAGATGAAGTCTCACTCTGTTTCTCAGGCTGGAGTGCAGTGGCACGATCTCAGCTCACTGCAGCCTCTGTCTCCCGGGTTCAAGCAATTCTTCTTCCTGAGCCTCCCGAGTAGCTGGGACTACAGGCGCCCACCACCATGTGTGGCTAATTTTTTTTTTTTTTTTTGTATTTTTAGTAGAGATGGGGTTTCACCGTATTAGCTAGCCTGGTCTTGTAATCCACCTGCCTTGGCCTCACAAAGTGCTGGGATTACAGGCATGAGCCACCACACTCGACTAGGTTTTTTTAAAGCTATGATAGATAAGCTCAAGGACTTAAAGGAAAAGGTGGACATAATGTGTGGGAAGACATCTAAACAGAGTAATAAAAACTGTTTAAAAAAAGACCCAAGAAGCTGAATGCATCACAAGCAGCATAAACATACCTATGTTGTACATTACATTCAAATTGCTCAAAACTAAAGATAAATCTTAAAAACAGGTGGAGGAAAAAGTATCACATTATGCAGAGGGAAAGAATAATGAGTATGATTACTTCTTAGGAAAAGCAATCTAAACCTGAAAACAGTGGGACAGCACCTTTAAGGTGTTGGGGAATAAAAGTTAAACTATATCCAGCAAAAATATTCTTTGAAAATTGAAGGTGAAATGGAGAAAATTTTCAGATTTTAAAAAAATGGTGGAGGTAATTTGTTACAGACAGGCTTGCACTATAGTAATTGTTAAAGGAAGTTTTTGAGGCTGAAGAAAAGTGATTGTAAATTAGTCCTAGAGTAAAAGCTGCTCTAGGCCCCCCTTTACAGACCTTAAAAACAAAAGTTCAAAAGAATCCAACTGTTTGTTGCTCAAAAAACTTAGCTGCATGCCAGAACAAAGTTCAATACTCATTAAAGGAATAAAACAAAATCTTTCACCCAATAATGCAAAATTCACAATCCGAAGTTAACAAGCAGAGAAGCGGGGAAATAGGACCCATAACCAGAGAAAAATCAATCATATGAACAGGTCCAAAATGAAAGAAATACTAGAATTCGTAGATAAGAACCCTAAAACCATATTATAAATCTTATAAATATGCTCATAGATACAAAGGAAAACATAAGCATAATGAGAAAAATATAATTTTAAAAACCCAAATAATGTAAATGGAATAACTGCTTTTGTGTATAATGGTACAAATAGGTTAAAAGCAAAAGGGTGGAAAAAATATACTGTGCCAACTAATGAAAAGAGAAGTGAAGTGACCATATTAATACCAGACAGAATACATCAGAACTAGGGAAAATGAGACATTTTATGATGATAAGAGGTCAATTTAGTGCAAGGACACAAAAATTCTAAATGTTAAACTTCCAGATATATGAGGCAGAAACCTATGCAGAATGAAGAAATACACAAATCTGCAAGTTTAGCTGGAGATCTCAATATCCCTCTCAATAGAGAAACAGAAGAAGCAGATGAAATGTCAGTAAGTATATGGAAAATTTTAACAACACTGTTAACCAAAGCAACCTGATTGACATTTATAGGACATTCCATTGAACAACAGCAGAATACACGTTATTTTCAAGTGCATGTGGAACATTCTCCAAGATAGTCCAACATTCTGGACCATAAAACAAGTGTCAGTAAATTGGACTGAATTATTCAGGAATTAATATTCCTCTATTATGCTGAGTTTTTATCATGAATGAGTATTAAATTGAAATGCTTTTTCTGTATCTATTGGTAAAGTCATAGATAATGTATTCTGTGACTACACCAGAATTAAACAAGAAATCAGTAGCAGGAAAATAACCAGAAAATCCCCAAATATTAGAAAATTAAGCAGCACACTTTTAAATATTACATGGATCAAAAACGAATCACAAGGGAAATTAGAAAAAATACTTTAAATGAATCAAAAGTATAGCATGTAAAAATGTGTGAGATGCAGCTAGATCATGCTTAGAGAGATTGTAGAAAAAGAAAGACAATCAGTATAATTTGCCACATTAACAGAATAAAAAAGAAATATATGAGCACCAATAGATACAGAAAAAACATTTCATGATAAAAACTCTCAGCATAACTAATGGAGGAATATTAATTCCTGAATAATTCAGTCCAAAATCCATTAGGTGTGGCTGAGTGAGGAAGGCATCCACAAAAACAAGCTGTGACAGCCTGGTGGGGAATTGGAGCCCAAGTAAGGGATCTATGAGTTCATACTGATACAAGAAAATGGGGGGGAAAAAGTGGAGAAAGAGCAAAGCCCCTTATACTAGAACCTTAACTAATATAAAAGGAACAATGGAACTAGAAAATTACTATAGGCATACCTTAGATATTTTAGGTTAAGTTTTAATGGATGGCTGTTTTGTCTACATTGAAAATCTGTTGTTTAGTGTAGCTACCTTCATCAATTACCTTAGCTAGGTCTTCTGGATAACTTGCTGCAGCTTCTGCATCAGCACTTGCTGCTTCACCTTGCACTTTTATGTTATGGAGACAGCTTCTTTTGAACCAACCATTACTAGCTTCCAACTTTTCTTTACAGCTTCTTTACTTCTCTCAGCCTTCATAGAATTGCAGAGAGTTAGGGTCTTGCTCTGGATTAGGCTTTGGCCTGAGAGAATGTTGTGGCTGGTTTAATCTATCCCAACCACTAAAACTTTCTCCATATCAGCAGTAAGGCTGTTTCACTTTCTTATCATTTGTGTGTTCACTAAAGTAGCACTTTTAATTTTATTCAAGAACTTTTCCTTTGCCCTCACAACTCAGCTAACTGATAAAATTTGAGGCCTAATTTTCAACCTGTTTTGGATGTTGACATGCTTTTCTCAACTAAGCTTAATCATTCTAGCTTTTGATTTAAAACAAGAGACTTTTGACTCTTTTTTCACTTAAACACTTAGGGGCTATTGTAGGGTTACTAACTGGCCTAATTTCTGTATTATTGTGTCTCAGCCAATCAGGTTCCAAGGAGAGGGAGAGAGACGGGATGGCAGGTCAGTAAAGCAGTCAGAATACACACATTAATGGATTTAGTTCACCTCTTATATGTGGATGGTTTGTGGCACACTAAAACAATTACAGTAGTAACATCAAAGATCACTGATCACAAATCACTATAACAGATACAATAATAATGAAAAAGTTTGAAATGTTGTGAGAATTACCAAAATGTGACACAGAGACACAAAGTGAGCACATGCTGTTGGAAAAATGGCACCAATAGACTTGTTAGATGCAGAGTTGCCACACACCTCTGAAGAGCACAAGAAGATGGGGTATGCCTGTATTTGATAGCTATCATAATAATTTATTCAGGTAAGAAACAGTAGATGCTAAAACTAATGGAAGAAAGTTTGATGAAGTATGGGATAGTTATATGGTCTCTGCATCTCTCCCTCAAATTATTAAGTAATTGTAAAGTAAGAAAAATTTTTTGGTGGAGAAGCTAAGAGATACACCTTTATCGAGAGATTGAAGTTAGTCTAGGCAACATGGTGAAACCACATCTCTATAAAACTACAAAATTGGCGGGATGTGGTGGCATGCACCTATAGTCCCAGCTACTTGGGGGACTGAGGCAGAAGGATCGCTTAGGACTCGGAGTTCGTGGATACAGTGAGGTGACTGCACTCCAGCCTGAGTGACAAAGTGAGACCCTGTCTCAAAAAAAAAAAAATGGATTGAAGTTAATACCCTCAGTAATGAGATAAATGGAAATGATGTCCTATCTGATGAGATGCAGAAAAAGGAACTCATCATCACTTGTATAATATTCCTGCCAAAGATACATAACCTGATTCTAGTCATGAGGAAATATTACACAAATTTTGGGAGGTGTTCTACAAAATAATGATCTGTACTTTTCAAAATTATCAGTCATGAAAGTCAAGGAAAATCTGAGCAACTCTTTCAGGCTGAAAGAAAGTAAAGAGACATAACCACCAAATACAAAGTGTAATTCTGAACTGGATCCTTTTGCTGTAAAGCACATACTGGGACAAATGAATTAGGCAGTAGAAAACGAAAAAGCCAATCAGTGTAATTTGCCACATTAACATAATAAAGAAGAAAAATTATATGAGCATCAATAGATACAGAAAAAGCATTTCAATGTAATATTCATGACAAAAACTCTCAGCATAACTAACAGAGGAATAGTTATTCATTCCTGATTAATTCAGTCCAAAAGCCATTAGGTAGGACTGAGTGAGGAAGGCATCCACAAAACTACCCTAGAGATGAATAGATGATAGAATTAGTAGATAAGAACCTTAAAATCTTATTATAAATCTTACAACTATCTTCATAGATATAAATAAAAACATAACATGAGAAAGATGGAGGGCAATAACCAAAAAACCCTAAATAGAGTAAAAGGAATAACAGTGTTTTTATATATAATAGTACAGATGAGTTAAAAGGATGGAAAAAATATACTGTGCCAACTAATGAAAAGAATACTGAAGTGACCATATTAATATAAGACAGAAAACATCAGAAAAAATCGATATCTGTTCATTGTTGGTCTTTTAGGTCTTATAAGATGATGATCATTTTCTACCACTTTCAGTTTAAGGGAGCATATTAAATTTTTTTCAACAGACTTTAAACTTTGTTTTGTAGATCAACTTTGGGTTTATAGCAAAACTGAGCAGAAAGTACAGTTTCTGTATATTCGCTGCACGTACACACACAGCCTCCTCTACTGTCAGCATCTAATTTTTTCTGGATACTGTGCCTCATTCAAATAATCCAGGATAATCTTTCTATTTTAAAGTCAAGTGATTGACACCCCAGTTCCATCTGTAATGTCAATCTCTTGCTGTGTAATGTAACCTTCACAAATTCAAGGGATTAGAATGTGGATGTCTTTGGAGAACCATTATTTTATATGCCACAGCTGAGTTAAAGGTAACTTATCACATATTGGAATAACTGACAAAACTTGAATGGGATTTGTGGACCATGTGGTAGTAATATATCAGTATCAGTTTCCTGATTTTTGTGGTTGAAAATGTCCTTGTTTTGTAGGAAATACTAGTGTTGGGACGTCAGATCAGCAACTTACTGTCATGTGGTTTGAGGGGCAGGAAAGCTGTGTATACTGTAGTTCTATGTATTAGTCCATTTTCACACTGCTGGTAAAGACATACCCAAGACTGGGCAATTTACAAAAGAAAGAGGTTTAATGGACTTACAGTTCCATGTGGCTGGGGAGGCCTCACAATCATGGTGGAAGGTGAAAGACATGTCTTACATGGTGGCAAACGAGAAGAGAGTTTGTGCAGGAAAATTCCCCCCTATAATAACCGTCAGATCTCATGAGACTTACTATCACGAGAACAGCATAGGGAAGGACCTGCCCCCGTGATTCAATTATCTCCCACCTGGTTTCTCCCACAACACATGGGAATTCAAGATGAAATTTGAGTGGGGACACAGCCAAACCATATCATTTCATCCCTGGCTCCTCCCAAACTCATGTCTTCGCATTTCAAAACCAATCATGCCTTCCCAACGGTCACCCAAAGTCTTATTTCAGCATTAACTCAGAAGTCCACAGTCCAGAGTCTTATCCAAGACAAAGCACATCCCTTCTGCCTATGAGTCTGTAAACTCAAAAGCAAGTTAGTTAGTTCTTAGATACAATGGGGGTACAGGCATTGGGTAAATACAGCCATTCCAAATGGGAGAAATTGGCCAAAACAAAGGGGCTACAGGCCCCATGCAAGTCTGAAATTCAGTGGGGCAGGCATATCTTAAAGCTCCAAAATGATCTCCTTTGACTCCATGTCTCACATCCAGGTCACTCTGATGTAAGAGGTGGGCTCCCACGGCCTTGGGCAGCTCCGCTCCTGTGGCTTTGCAGAGTATAGCCTCCTTCCTGGCTGTTTTCACAGGCTGGTGTTGAGTGTCTGCGGCTTTTCCAGGTGCACAGTGCAAGCTGTCAGTGGATCTATTATTCTGGGGGATCTACCAGTCTGGAGGACAGTGGCTGTCTTCTCATAGCTCCACTAGGCGGTCCCCTCCATAGGAACTCTGGAGGGGCTCCAACCCCACATTTCCCTTCCATGCTGCCCTAGCAGAGGTTTTCCATGAGGGCCCCGCCCCTGCTGCAAATTTCTGCCTGGGCATCCAGGTGTTTCCATACATCCTCTGAAATCTAGGTGGAGGTTCCCAAACCTCAATTCTTGACTTCTGTACACCTGCAGGCTCAACACCACATGGAAGCTGCCAAGGCTTGGGGCTTCCACCCTTTGAAGCAACAGCCCAAGCTGTACTTTGGCTTCTTTTGGTCATGGCTGGGACACAGGGCACCAAGTCCCTAGACTGCACACAGCAGAGGAACCCTGGGCCTGACCTACAAAACTATTTTTTCCTCCTAAACTTCCGGGCCTGTGAAGGGCGGCGCTGTTGCAAAGGTCTCTGACATGCCCCTGGAGACATTTTCCTTATTGTGTTGGTAATTAACATTTGTTTCCTCGTTACTTGTGCAAATTTCTGCTGCTGGCTTGAATTTCTCCTCAGAAAATTTTTTTTTTTTTTAATCGCATTATCAGGCTGCAAACTTTCCAAACTTTTATGCTGTTTCCCTTTTAATACTGAATCCCTTTAACAGCACCCAAGTCACCTCTTGAATGCTTTACTGCTTAGAGATTTCTTTCACCAGATACCCTAAATCATCTCTCTGGTTCCAAGTTCCACACATTTCTAGGGCAGGGGCAAAATGCTGCCAGTTTCTTTGCTAAAGCATAACAAAAGTCACCTTTGCTCCAGTTCCCAACAAGTTCCTCATCTTCATCTGAGACCACCTCAGCCTGGATTTCAATGTCCATATCCTCATCAGCATTTTGGTCAAAGCCATTCAACAAGTCTCTAGGGAGTTCCAAACTTTCCCACATTTTCCTGTCTTCTGAGCCCTCCAAACTGTTCCATCCTCTGCCTGTTACCCAGTTCCAAGGTTGCTTCCACATTTTTGGGTAACTTTTCAGCAGCTCTCCACTCCTGGTACCAATTTACTGTATGAGTCCATTTTCACAGTGCTAATAAAGATATGCCTGAGACTGGACAATTGACAAAATAAAGAGGTTTAATGGACTTACAGTTTCATGTGGCTTGGGAGGCCACACAATCATGGTGGAAGGCAAGGAGGCGGAAGTCACATCTTACATGGACAGCAGCAGGCAAAGAGAGCTTGTGCAGGGAAACTCCTTCTTATAAAACCATCAGGTCTTGTGAGACTTACTCACTGTCACAAGAACAGCATGGGAAAGACCTGTCCCCGTGATTCAGTTACCTTCCACCAGATCCTTCCTGCAACATATGGAAATTCAAGATGAGATTTGGGTGGAGACAAAGCCAAACCGAATCATTCTACCTTTCTATAAATTTGTGATTTTTTAGTGATAAAAAATATTTTTGATGCTTACAGAGATAAAATGCATTTATTTGAAAAATCTGCATACCTTATCTCCTAATGATGCTGAATAAAGGAGGTAGATAATGTATCATTTTATAAATTAATTAAACAGTATTCTATATTTTGGATAGCATGTAAAATGTCACTCCTTTTGGATGTTTTCTTTTGTTCCCTCATTCTGGGTAAGATTGCTTATGCCTGTTCTCTCAGAACCAACACTGATGCTTATTAAAGTAACATAAGTTTTTTCTCTGTTTTCCTTCAAAGGTTGCTCAAGAAACAGACGTGAGAGCCCAGATTCGTCTGCAATTTCGTGATGTCAATGGAGAACTTATAGCTGTACAAAGATCTATGGTGTGTACTCAGAAAAGCAAAAAGACAGAATTTAAAACTTTGGAAGGAGTCATTACTAGAACAAAGTAGGTGTTTATGTGATATTTGAATTTCTGTTTATTTTCAGGTTTGTAAGTTGATAGTTGTTTACTACTACTTTAAGTTAAGGGGAGCATATTAAATTTTTTTCAATAGACTTTAGACTTGTTTTTTTAGAGCAGTTTTGGGCTTATAGCAAAATTGGGCAGAAAGTACTGAGCTTCCATTTTCTCCCTACCCCTACACACAAACACACCTTCCTCCACTATCAACATTTGATTTTTTGTGTATACTATTTGTCAATTAAATAGAATGGTCCCATTAAAGACTTAGGGTTATGTTCCATTCTCTTGAGTAATTTCTGAACAGTTGCTGAATTGAAAACGCATTATCGTGCTCGCTTCGGCAGCACATATACTAAAATTGGAAAACGCATTATCACTCAAATACAGGTTGAATGAGTAAAAAATTCTAGTGTCGTGCTTAGGAATGGTTGAGATGAGAAGCAAACAAGTAGGAAAGAATGATAAATTGTTCCTTTCAACCATTATCATTCTGTTAGAGGCAGGTATCATTTTCTAATGGGTATGGATTTGGGGATTAGACTGCCTTAGATTCGAGTCTCTGACTTTGTTGAGCAAATTACTTGACTGTTCAGCTACTTCTCCTCCCTTTTAACTAATTAAGTAATTCCTTTATTTAACCAATAATGCACATCTACTGTGTACTAGAGGCACTATACTGGCTTCTCAAGCAGGTTCTCATCATTGCCATTTTAACACACTCAAGTATCTCTTATACCCTGGGATTTCATTCCACTCCAATTACTACCTGTCTCTTTCTTCCCCTTTATAGCCAGTCTTCTCAGAAGAGTTGTTGATACTGTCTCCATTTCTTCACTTCCTCTTCACTCTAATTGTAGTCACATTCATCCTTTGAAACACCTCTGACTAAAGTTACTAATAACTCTGTTTTTAATTAGGGTAATGCTACTGCTGTACAAAGTAGACCTAAGAGTGAGCGTCTGTTTATTTCATTTGTAAAACAGGCATTCATTATCACTGTACGTACCTTAGAAAGATGTTGTCAAGGTTGAGCTAATGCATATAAGATGCTTCATATGTAGTAAGAGTTCATGTATTAATCTTCTATGACTGCTATAACAAACCACAAACTTAGTGGCATAAACAATACAAATTTATTATCTTACACTTATGTAGTTTAGTAGTCTGAATTAGGTCTCACTGGGCTAAAATCAAAATTTTAGCAGGTTACGTTCCTTTCTGGAGGCTCTGAGGGAGAATATGTTTCCTTGTTCTTTCCATCTTTTAGAGGCCACCCATATTTTCTAGCTCATGCCCTCTTACTCTGTCTTCAAAGCAAGCAATAGTGGGCATAGTTCTTCTTGTATCAAATCACTGTGACCTCTTCTCTCTTCTTCTGCCTTCCTCTCTCACATTAAAGAACCCATATGATTACATTTGCCCCATCCAAATAATCCAGGATAATCTATTTTAAGGTCAAATGATTAACACCCTAATTCCATCTGTAATCTTTTTTTTTTTTTTTTTTTTTTTTAGAAGGAGTCTCGCTCTGTCACCCAGGCTGGAGTGCAGTGGCCAGATCTTAGCTCACTGCAAACTCCGCCTGCCGGGTTTACGCCATTCTCCTGCCTCAGCCTCCCGAGTAGCTGGGACTACAGGCGCCCGCCACCTCGCCCGGCTAGTTTTTTGTATTTTTTTAGTAGAGACGGGGTTTCACCGTGTTAGCCAGGATGGTCTCGATCTCCTGACCTCTTGATCCGCCCGCCTCGGCCTCCCAAAGTGCTGGGATTACAGGCTTGAGCCACCGCGCCCGGCCCCATCTGTAATCTTAATTCTCTTTTGCTGTGCAATGTAACATTCACAAATTGAAGGAATTAAAATGTGGACATCTTGGAGAACCATTGTTCCATGTACCATAGCTGAGTAAACACTAGTTTATTACTTCTTATTTGAAAATTTCTTTTTCTGGACCTCCATGATACAATACTGTTCTCTCTATCACAGCCACATACTACTTCATTTACCTCATCAATAAAGGTTGGAAGTCTCATTAGGCTCAGTCCTATATCTTCTCCTTTTTTTTGCTCTGTATTTTCTTCCTAAGTAATCACATTCTTATCCATTGTTCGAACTACTCTGTGTTCATAGATGACTCACAGATTTATATCTCCAAACCAGACCTCTGTTTCCAGACCCATTTACCCAGACCTATTTACCCATCTCTGAATTTTTTTTTTTTTTTTGAGATGGAGTCTCGCTCTGTCACCCAGGCTGAAGTGCAGTGGTGAAATCTCAGCTCACTGCCACCTCCGCCTCCCGGGTTCAAGCAATTCTCGTGCCTCAGCCTCCCGAGTAGCTGGGACTACAGGTGTGTGCCACCACACCCAGCTAATTTTTGTACTTTTATTAGAGGCAGGGTTTCACCATGTTAGCCACAATGGTCTTGATCTCTTGACCACGTGATCCACCAGCCTCGGACTCCCAAAGTGCTGGGATTACAGGCGTGAGCCACCACACCCGGCCCCATCTCTGATTTTTTACCAGTTGTTTCAGAGACAACTTAGATTCAACGTTCCCAAAACCAAACTCACAGTCCTTTCTCTTTGACCTCCCCTCTTAAAAAACCTCCAACAACTTGGTCTTATGGTATACCTCAGCTTGGTGAATGACACCTCTATCCATCCAGTGACAAAAACCAAGAACCTAAGTCTTGATACTGTCCTTGCCTTCCATATTCAGTCTATTACTAAGACCTAAATTGAATCTAAATGTCTTTTGAATCTGTTTCCATCTCGACAACAACCATTCTAGTCCTAGTCCAAGCTACCATTGTCTTTCCATGACCTAATGTGATAACCTGTTGATCTATCTGTGTGCATTCTAGCCCTCTACAAAGCATTCTTAATATATTCAGTGTAATTTTTTTTTTTTTTTTTTTTTTTTTTGTGAGACAGAGTTTCACTCTTGTTTCCCAGGCTGGAGTGCAATGGTGTAATGTCAGCTCACTGCAACCTCCACCTCCCCCAGGTTCAAGTGATTCTCTTACCTCAGCCTCCTGAGGAGCTGGTGCCCACCACCACACCTGGCTAATTTTTTTGTATTTAATAGAGACAAGGTTTCACTGTATTAGTCTGGCTGGTCTTGAACTCCTGACCTCAGGTCGTCCGCCCACCTTGGCCTCCCCAATTGCTGGAGTTATAGACATGAGCCACTGTGCCTGGCCCAGTGTAATATTTTCAAAATACAAAATGAAATGTATGAAAAACAGTAAAGACAAATACTGCCTCTGCTCACCAAAGCAGTCTGTTATATGTAAAAAATAAATTCTGGCTTCCTTTCCTGAACTACTTTGTTTTACGTATCTTTTCATCTGTGAAGTGCTAAATAGTTTCAGAGTTACACTTTTTAGCATGATGAAGCCATTTCTAACAGGATAGGTGAAGGGCCTTTTTTTTTTTAGAATTACAGTATGAACTGATTAAGCAATAGAGTAGATACACTGAAGGTTATTTTACATATGTTCTTGATTTTCATTTTCTGTAGGCATGGTGAAAAGGTCAGTCTAAGCTCTAAGTGTGCGGAAATTGACCGAGAAATGATCAGTTCTCTTGGGGTTTCCAAGGCTGTGCTAAATAACGTCATTTTCTGTCATCAAGAAGATTCTAATTGGCCTTTAAGTGAAGGAAAGGCTTTGAAGCAAAAGTTTGATGAGATTTTTTCAGCAACAAGGTTTGTAACCCTTAAATAGACTTTGTAGTCCATTAAGTTATTGAACCGTGTTTGCAATTTGGATGCTTCTTTTTAACCGAAAGAATTTAAAAAGCAGAAAGGTCGTCAGTTACTACCTCTCACCCAGCAGCAACCACTGGGCATATTTTCTTTCACTTGTCTTTCTGTGCATATATTTATATACCTGATTGACAGTATAAATGTAATTTTTTTCACTTACCATGTCATAGGCATTTTCCAAGTTATTAGACACTCATTGTAACTGTAACCTTAGGGACAGCATAATATCCCACTGTATGAATATATACCATAATTTACTTTGCCAGAAATTTGATTTTTGTTTCGTGTCTTCAAAGATACATTAAAGCCTTGGAAACACTTCGGCAGGTACGTCAGACACAAGGTCAGAAAGTAAAAGAATATCAAATGGAACTAAAATATCTGAAGCAATATAAGGAAAAAGCTTGTGAGATTCGTGATCAGATTACAAGTAAGGAAGCCCAGTTAACATCTTCAAAGGAAATTGTCAAATCCTATGAGAATGAACTTGATCCATTGAAGGTAACTTGATTTTATTTTTAGTTGACAAAAATTGTATATCTTTGTGGCATACAGCATGATGTTTTGATATAAGTATACATTGTGGAATGGCTAAATCAAGCTATTAACATGCATTAAATTCAATTTTTTTAATGATGAGAACACTTAAAATCTACTCTCTTAGCAATTATATATTGTTATTAACTAAAGTCATAGTGATATACAGTAGTTAATTTCTTGTATACTAAAGAGAGTCCTTTTGTTGTTTTTTTTTTTTGTTTTTTTTGACTAATTGGGTAACATTTCGGTTCTCCCCTTATTTGTATATGAAACTGAAGGCCTGGTGTAGTGTTCTCATATTATCAGTGAGCTAATGGTTTTTAGGTCTATATTAGTCTTTAAATTGCTCAAAGAGCTTGGATTTGAAAGAAAACAAATTTGTAGCATCACACTAAACGAGTAGTGTAGATCACTAGGTGTTAAATAGCAATATCATTACCTAGCCCTACAGTTCTGTATTAAGATATTTTAAATTGACAGATCTTTCTAGAGAATTTTAAAATTTGCAGAATGTTTTGAATCATTCAAAATTGTACAGAATTTGGAATTGATCCATAACATGTTGATATATTTGCAAATGAGTATACCTATCTAAACCCCGTGATTTATAAGAAAGGCCTACAGGAAATTCCATTCATTCATTTAATAAGCGTTTATTGGGTGTCTTCTTTGTGTCAAGGTATACTGTGCTTGGGTGCAAAGAGGACTACAACAGCACCCCCCTGTCCTTAAGGTATTCCTAGTCTAAGTAAGAGCATTCTTTAAAATGGCTATTTTCTACATTTTAGACAGTAGATTTTTTTAAATCATTTAAGAAGGTATTGATTTGATTTTTAAAAACTCACTTGTAAATACCAGTATAGATCTTTGAATCGTGAAGTAGAAAATATATACATTTTTAATGATGGCCATGCATAGAAATATATTGCAAGGGCTTCTGGGAGGAGGTAGGGCTGAGGTGGGTCTTGAAGAATGGGAAGAAGTCAAGTCAGCAAACTAGAAGACATTTTATGTATGTATGTTTGTATTTATTTATTTATCTTTTTTTTTTTTTGAGATGGACTTTTGCTCTTGTTGCCCAGGCTGGAGTACAGTGGTGCGATCTCGGCTCACCGCAACCTCCGCCTCCTGGGTTCAAGCAATTCTCCTGCCTCAGCCTCCAGGGTAGCTGGGATTACAGGCATGCGCCACCATGCCCAGCTAACTTTTTGTATTTTTAGTAGAGACAGGGTTTCTCCATTTTTGGTCAGGCTTGTCTCGAACTCCCGACCTCAAGTGATCTGCCTGCCTCGGCCTCCCAAAGTGCTGGGATTACAGGCATGAGCCACTGTGCCTGGAAATGTTCGTGTTTATTTTGACTTTTCTTTTAAAAGTAATATGTGCCCCAGTGAAAAGTTATAAAAGGATATTAGGTGAAAAGTAAAAGATAGTCTTCCATTCCTCATCTCTGACATTCCAGAGTATATTCTACCTGTAGCTTTTTTTAACTGCATATATACTATACATATGGGTATATAAACATTCACTTGTGTGTATGTGTATATTTACCTATACAAGCTTAATCAGAACAGAATTGTGAGAGGAAAAGTCTGGGTTAAGTAAATCAATATAAAAAGAGTAAATGATCAATATGAATCGGGGTCAGATTATAGAAAGCTAATGGATTTCAGACTTAGTTCAATAGACAGAAGAGTGGAAGAGTATGTTATATTTTAGGATGAGTTGTCCTGATAACTCTGTGTGAGCACCGTGGTAATTACCAAGATATTGGAAAAGATTTCCTTTTTTTTTTTCTTCTTTCCCCTTTGCCCCACTCCACATTTTATTTTCTTGAGGAGCATCTTGGTTGGAGAGATGACAAGCACGTGTAACGGTAAAGCAGAAAAAAAACAAGACCTGTAGGAGCTCTGAGGATAAAGAAAGAGAATTTCTGTCTGAGGTAGCCAGAGAGGATTTCATAGGACTAAATTTGGCCATGACCTTTTTGATCATAAATGAGTAGGTCATTGGAGACATAGAGACAGTAAAATCCAAGCCGTCTTTGAACACTGTCAAGGAAATCCATATTGTTGAAATGAAGCATTTATATTGGAAATGATGTCAAGGTAGGGCTAAATGATAATACCTAGGATTTAGTGAGTGGTGCCAAGATTCTAACCAAGGCCGTAGCAGAGGTTGAAGTATTTATGTGCTTGTTTGTGTTTAATTGTGAGTAATTCTCCAAGGGTTTAATATTCCTCTCTGTTTCCTCAGAGCCTAGCCTAGTGCCTAGCACGTAGCAGGTGGTTCAGTAAATGTTTATTAAGTAGATGACTTCCAGAGTCCTTTTTTAGCTCTGACATGTGAAGATTCTTCCCTTCATAGAACCCAATTAAAGTTTGGGTCAAATCACCTTCCCAGAAAAGACTACTTCCTTTCAACCATGCACTAGAATGCATCCTTTCCCATTTTTACTGATTCCCTTCATCTTCAGGAACTCGCACTCTCTTATAAACTACTTTATTACCATCCCACCATATCCTGCCCTCTTTTTTTGCCCTACTTAGATCTGTTTTCCTTTCTTGCCTTAAATGGGAATTGCTAGAGGAATACGTTTCTAATTTTTATTTTTTGCATACACAAGTTCATGGTCTTTCTATACTTGATAGCCCAGCTGCTCTATTTTTTAAAACTCATTTCACACTGGCACTAAGCTTTAAACACTTGGCTGTTTTCATTGTTGTTGTCTGCCTGCTTGTCCTAGCTCCTTTTACTAGGTGTGTACTCTGGGGATAGAACCTATGTTTTGTGCTCTGAGATTAGAACCAAAACACAGATGTCAAAGAAGGAATTCAGGGGATCTGGTGACTGGCTGGATTTAAGGAATGAAGCAGGTAGAGATGTCATGAAAGATCCAAGCCCAGATGATTGTCATAATGTTTGTGCTACCAAGAGGCGGTGAAAACACTGATGGAAAGAAACTGAGCACTTTGTAGATTATCATAATGGAGCTGTTAATATTCATTGCTCTTAAGTATCCATCCAGTTATCTTTGTCAGACTCTACTCAAAAGGTATTTTCTAAGTACAGAAGTTTTTTCACAAGTAGTGCAAATGGTCTCATTCATTGTTTACCGCCTAACACTAATCCAAGTGCTTTACAATGTATGATGTAAACCCCATAGTAACTCTGTGAGGTTGTATTGGCAAGAAAACTGAGGCACAGGTGTTGATGGTGGAAATGAGGGTTAAAGGTAGGATTTGAGTCCTTTGATTCCTAAGTTTATACTTGCTTTTTCTTTTTAAGTCAAGTTTATTAAGGTATTATATATATATGGTAAAACCCACACTTTTTAGAGTATAAATTCTATGAGTTAAGACATATGTATACAGTAGCATAACCAGCACTACAATGAAGATGTAGAATATTTCAGTCTCCCCAAAAAGTTCTCTCAAAGTCCTTGCAGTCAGTCCTCTCCCCCTGCTCCCATCCGTAATAGCCACTAATTTGTTTCCTGTCATTATAGTTTTGCCTTTTCCAAAGAGTGGCACATATATAGAATCATAGAGTATGCAGACTTTTGTGTCTGGGATTTATCTATGTTGCTGCATGTGTGAGTAATTCATTCTTTTTTTGAGATGGAGTTTCACTCTTGTTGCCCAGGCTGGAGTGCAATGGTGTGATCTTGGCTCACCACAACCTCCGCCTCCCAGGTTCAGGCAATTCACCTACCTCAGCCTCCCAAGTAGCTGGGATTACAGGCATGCGCCACCACACCCAGCTAATTTTTTTTTTGTATTTTTAGTAGAGACAGGGTTTCTCTATGTTGGTCAGGCTGGTCTTGAACTCCCAACCTCAGGTGATCCGCCCACCTCAGCCTCCCAAAGTCCTAGGATTACAGGCGTGAGCCACTGCGCCCCAGCAATTCATTCCTTTTTATTGCTGAGGAGCATTCCTTCCATTGTATGCATATATTATAATTTTTTTCCTCATCTATTCCATGGCTGATGGACATTAAGTTGTTTTCGGCTTTGGGCTGTTACAGATAAAACTATAAACTTTTGTATACAGGTCTTTGGATAACTTTAGGAATGGGGTTGCTAGGTTGTATGGTAAGTATATGTTTAACGTATACTTTAGCTGTACCATCTGGTACCACTTTGTAGTCCTACCAACAATTTACCAATAATTTATGAGAATGTAATTGCTCTGCATTCTCATCCACACTTAGTACTGTCAATCTTTTTCATTTTAGCCATAATAGTAGGTGTGTGGTAGTATCTCATTGTGAGGTTGTATTTCTTTATATTTTTTAATTTGTGTTTTCCTAGTTGATCAGTTAGTCAATTGATTATTGATTTTGAGCATCTTTTCATGTATTTATTTGCCATCTGAATATCTTTGTTAGTAAAATGCAAAAATCTTTTGCCTATTTTTCAATTTTATTATTGGTCATTTTATTATTGAACTGTGAGAGTTTTTTTGTTTGTTTGTTTTTTGTTTTGTTTTGTTTTGTTTTTTTTTTTGAGACAAGGTCTCTCTCTCTCACCCAGGCCAGAGTGCAGTGGTGTGATCTTGGCTCACTGCAACCTCTGACTCCCAGGCTCAAGTGATCCTTCCACCTCAGCCTCCTGAGTAGCTGGGACTACAGGCACACACCACCACATCCAGCTAATGTTTTTTAATTTTTTGTAGAGGCAAGATCTCACTAGGTTACCCAGACTGGTCTCAAACTTCTGGGCTCAAGCGATCAGCCTGCCTCAGTCTCCCAAAGTGCTGAGATCACAGGTGTGAGCTGGATACCAGCCCTTTATCAGATATTGGTTTTGCAGATATTTCTTAACTGCTTTTCAGAGGACAGGAGTTTTAAATTTTGATGAGGTACAGTTTATCAACTGTTTTCACTTACGGTTTATGCTTTTTGTTTCATATTTAGGGGAAGTCTTTGACCCAGTGCCACAAAAATATTCTTCAATGTTTTATAGTTTATGATACATTTTTGTACAAATCAGTTAAGTCCTTTTAGTCTCCTGCTTAGTATATGCTTTTGTGAGGATTAGAGAGAATTTATAGCAGCACCTAGTACAATGCCTGGAACATAGCAGACATTCAATCAGTGATACCTGTGACTGTTGTTCTTGGTAAAATTATTTTTTTCAAATCTCTCTTTCATTTAGCTAACATTGAACACCTATTGCATGTTCTGGGGATACATTAGGGAACAAAGTAAACAAAGTTTCTGTTTTTAGGCCGTTTGCATTCATATGCAAATCACAAGGTATGCTATTAGTATAATTTTAATAAATTATGTTAAAGTTAAGGATGCATTTTGGTACAATTATGAAAGTTTGCAATTGCTACCTAAGCATTCCAGTAACTTAATATGTTAGTTTAAAATTAGGTCCTGCTGGGCATGGTGGTGCATACTTATAGTCCCAGTTACTTGGAGGCTGAGGTGGGAGGAACACTTGAGCCCATTTTGTATTGTATTGTATTGTATTGCACTGTTATTGCACCTGTGAATAGCCACCCCAGCCAGGGCCACATAGCAAGACCTTGTCTCTGCATTTAAAATAATAATAATAAAAGTAGGTTCTAAAAATTTCTTAGAAGAAGAGTTGGTCAGTTTTGGAATCATAGAGGCAAATACTAAAAGAATATCCCCAGCATCATCCAATAAGAGAATGCCCCGAACCAGATGCCAGTATTCATTCCTAGGAGCTGAGGCAGCCAGCTGTCTCTGGAAGCGAGCCTCAGAGCAGGCCACTGAGCTCGTTTGTTGTACTTTACTTGCTCAGAGTCCTCTGTGGTTGAGCAAGCTTTGGATTAAAGTATACTCTTCATGTAAATTTGCCTACAGGCTCAGAATGCATTGGTAACTCACCATGAATTTCTAGCCCTCTCAGTAGTCCTGACTTAAAAAGAAAAATACATTAAATAATTAGCCTTTTAAGGATTAAGTTCTTAAAATGTGCTGCTTTATGTATTGTAACTCTAACTGCCCAACGAATGAATGACTTTTGTGGGAGGTTGAGGACAGGGCATGGTGTTCGGAGTTAGAAGTGGAATTGAATTCCTACTTCTCTCTACTAGCTATAAGGACTTGGGCCAAGTTACTTAATGTCTCTGAACTTCAGTTTCTCTAGGCCCGCTCTACAGTATTATTGTTAGCATTAAATTAGATCACTTTTACTAAATGCCTGGACCTGGATTATCTTGTCTTCATCTATCAGCCATGTAAGCTATAGTGAGTTTTATTTATGTGGTGTTTCTTTATTTTCAGAATCGTCTAAAAGAAATTGAACATAATCTCTCTAAAATAATGAAACTTGACAATGAAATTAAAGCCTTGGATAGCCGAAAGAAGCAAATGGAGAAAGATAATAGTGAACTCGAAGAGAAAATGGAAAAGGTTTGTGGTGGTAGAATTTTGTTCTGCTTCAAAATTTTAGGATTATTGTAATGAACTTTATTTGAATCCATTTTGCCATCCACATTGGAAAAAAATACAGATCTTGTTACTTCTATGTGTATGTTAAAATGAAGGATATTGAATAAAGTTTGGTTTCTATTTGGCACCTCAAAGTGATCATATTTTCTTATGTTTGTACATTAAAGCTTTTTATTTTGGTGTTACACAGGTTTTTCAAGGGACTGATGAGCAACTAAATGACTTATATCACAATCACCAGAGAACAGTAAGGGAGAAAGAAAGGAAATTGGTAGACTGTCATCGTGAACTGGAAAAATTAAATAAAGAATCTAGGCTTCTCAATCAAGAAAAGTCAGAACTGCTTGTTGAACAGGGTAGGACAAAATGTTTATTTGGTTGTTTTTCCTACTATGATATTACACATTTTCTGTATGAATGAAGAATCTCCAAGGACTTATGCTGAGTGAAAAGCCAATCTTAAAAGGCTATACACAGTATGTTTCCATTTATATAACATTTTTGTAATGTCAAAATTTTAGAAATGGTGGAGAAATTAGTAGTTGCCAGGGATACTAGGTAAGAGAAGGGACAGGAGGGCGATAGGTATGGTTATGATTAGAACAAAAAGAGGGTTCTGGTAGTGTTGGAACTGTTCAGTATCTTGACTGCCATAGTGGATATATGAACCTACTCAGGTGATAAAATTATATGGAACTTAATAAGCACACATATACACGCACAGGGGTACAAATAAAACTGGGGACTTTTGAATAAGATTGATGAATTATATCAATGTCAGTATTCTGGTTGTTATACTGCAGTTCTGCAAAGTGTTATCATTGGGGAAACTGGGCAAAATGTACAAGAGAACACACTGCATTATTTTTTATAACTCGTGAATCTACAACTATCTCAACTTTTTAAGCACCAGTTTAAAATAAAATTATGAGGTTTTTTTTTTTTTAAAGGTCGTCTACAGCTACAAGCAGATCGCCATCAAGAACATATCCGGGCTAGAGATTCATTAATTCAGTCTTTGGCAACACAGCTAGAATTGGATGGCTTTGAGCGTGGACCATTCAGTGAAAGACAGATTAAAAATTTTCACAAACTTGTGAAAGAGAGACAAGAAGGGGAAGCAAAAACTGCCAACCAACTGATGGCAAGTATTTTGAAATATAGTGTTTGTTGTTTTGTTTACGTCATTCTCTACTTGAATTGTTTTAATTTTGGTTGGACTCTATTTTGGCATATTTTCTATTAGTGTTAGCATAAAATCTGCTACAAGGCAGAGAAACTTTTATTGAAGCAAATGTTCTAAAGTGTATAAGGATAAAAATATGAAGAAAATGTAAACCTACATTTTGTATTTGGTTTTAAGTAAAAAATTTTTTAAAGCTAATTGCAGAGCAAACATTTGCTCATGGTTAATGATTATCTCGGGGTAATGGTTTTAATAGTTTTTAAAATAAAGTCTTGAACCACATGTTTTGGTCAGTGATGGACCACATATTTGACAGTAGTCCCATAAAATCATATTACTGTATTTTACTGTATGTTTTCTGTGTTTAGATACGTTTAGATACATAAATACTTATCATCATATTACAATTGCTGAAGTATTCAGTACAGATATATGCCGTGTAAGTTTGTAGCCTAGAAACAATAGGCTATACCATATAGTCTATGTGTGTAGTAAGCTATATACCATGTAGGCTTATATAAATACATTCTGACGTTCACACAATGATAACATTGCCTAATGATGCATTTCTCGGAATATATCCCTGCTGAACAACACATGACTGTACTTTTTTGTATTTTCTTCAGTGTACATATATTCCTTTTGCAATTAAAAAACTGTTTCTTAAATTGTTTGGTAAATTATTAATGCTTATTCTTTACGTACGCATTTAGAATGACTTTGCAGAAAAGAGACTCTGAAACAAAACAGATAGATGAGATAAGAGATAAGAAAACTGGACTGGGAAGAATAATTGAGTTAAAATCAGAAATCCTAAATAAAAAGCAGAATGAGCTGAAAAACGTGAAGTATGAATTACAGCAGTTGGAAGGATCTTCAGATAGGATTCTTGAACTGGACCAGGAGCTCATAAAAGCTGTAAGATATTGTTTGAATAATCTAATAATTTTAAGATATAAGACTTTTAGAAATATTTTGTTTATTTTTAATCCTAAGATTATGGCATTTTAATAAAAACATCAACTTTGTCTTATTCTCATGTAAAATGAATTCATCTGAGTATCTTGATCTTCTGAGTCTTTGCTTGTACAATCTGGTAGGTTGAAAATTAGAATCACATAGGGAGCTTTTTAAAGATACTGTACTCAGACCTTAAAGCTTCAGACCTTCCAAATCAAAATCTCTGAGAATGGGGCATAGAAATGTACATTCAAAAACACAACAAAACTGGGTGATTCTTATGAGCACCTTGGTTAAGAACACTTACCAGGCTGAGTGCGGTGGCTCATACCTGTAATCCCAGCACTTTGGGAGGCCAAGGCAGGCAGATCATCTGAGGTCAGGAGTTCAAGACCAGGCTGGTCAACATGGCAAAACCCCATCTCTACTAAAAATACAAAAATCAGCTGGGCGTGGTGACACGCACCTGTAGTCCCCCGCTACTTGGGAGGCTGGGACAAGAGAATTGCTTGAACCTGGGAAGTGGAGGTTGCAGTGAGCCAAGATTATGCCACTACACTCCAGCCTGGGTGACAGAGTGAGTCTCCATCTCAAAAAAAAAAAAGAGCACTTACCAAAGTTTTTAAAAAACAAGTATTTCCTGTAGGTCACACACATTGTAATTCTAGATGATTTTTGCTGTATTACTACTTTTTCTGTGGTAACAACTTTCTTAGCCAGTCTTTTCAGGTATTTCCAAAGTTTCTTTCTTGCTTCTAGTCTGTCCTCTTTCTTCACATCTCCATCACCAAAGTAAGCATTCTAAAGCATGGCAAACTTCTTAAAGCCCATCTTGATAATTTAAGTAAACATTTATTTTTGCTTCGTAACTTACCATTGTAGCATACATTTTTGTCAATTTAGCACTTTTTCACAGTGTTGTCTTGTTGGGGTGGGGAGATACTGGTCAGGGACCACGTCACACTATTTTTATAGTTTCTACATACCAGGCAATATAGTGAATTACATGGGGACTTAATAAATACTTAATTGTTGACTGAGGACTCACTAATCTGTATACTTAGACACATGTCTCCTAATTTTACACTAATTCTCACTTTTCTTTCCTGTTTGACCCTTCTAGGTTTATTTACTAATTCTCTACCATTATAACATAGTATGGTCACTTTAATAAGATTTACCTTAAAACATATATAGTGCCTTGTTTTTTTCTCTTGTTGGATACAAACAATATTATTTGGAACATTGTGAGGAGTAGTTAATTTCTAATACACCTTATCATTATTTTAATTCTGGCACAAAATATCTAACACTTTTGCATTTGTATGAATTATTGACTAGGAACGTGAGTTAAGCAAGGCTGAGAAAAACAGCAATGTAGAAACTTTAAAAATGGAAGTAATAAGTCTTCAAAATGAAAAAGCAGACTTAGACAGGACCCTGCGTAAACTTGACCAGGAGATGGAGCAGTTAAACCATCATACAACAACACGTACCCAGATGGAGATGCTGACCAAAGACAAAGTATGATTTCTCTTTTTGTTCTAATTTTACTGTCTGGTACTTAAAATAGCCTACCTTGCATTCATGAGTCATAGACTGTAAGGTATTAAGTTGGTATTGACTTTATATTTTAGATGCTAAGTGAGCTTAGTACTCTATATAATAGACTTTCAAGCTTAAAAGTTTTGTTTAATTACAAAAGTTAATACAGAAATATATATATACACACACGAACATTACTGTTAGCTTTTAACATACAGAAGTTTTAAAATTCTATATTGTTTGACTTGGTACTCCACTCTTAGGGCTTAGAGAGACCATTCCCACTTGAAGACTTTAAGAAATTTTATATTTTATTTTCATATTTTTGTAGTTTTAAGCTTAGAACTTTAGTCAATCTAGAATTTATTTTCGTTCTTGATATAATGTGGAGATGTAGACTTTATTTTTAAAAGTTTTTTTTTTTACCTATAGGCTGACAAAGATGAACAAATCAGAAAAATAAAATCTAGGCACAGTGATGAATTAACGTCACTGTTGGGATACTTTCCCAACAAAAAACAGCTTGAAGACTGGCTACACAGTAAATCAAAAGAAATAAATCAGACCAGGGACAGACTTGCCAAATTGAAGTAAGTTGCAACATTTGGAGATGTAATAGAAATCTCTTATTTCATGCTTACCTGTTTAATTGTTTTAAAATAATTTATTGTCTTGAAATGGTATGTTGTATTGATCAACTTTAGTTCTTGCATACAAGAAGACTTCAGAAAGTTCATGGAAAAATGGAATTAAAAGATAAAAATTTGAAATAAACTGTATTTCTCAACATAAGCTCCATCAAGTTGAAGACTCTTCTGAACAATGATACCAGCAATTTAGTTCAGTCCTAAAAAACTGAGAGTCCTGGGAATTTAACCATATTAATGTAGTCTTTTTTACATTATTAGCGTAAAAATGGGTGCCCTTTAAAGATTTTTTAAGATTAAGAAACTAGAAGATAGGAGGAGCCAAATCAGGACTGTAAGGTGGATGCCTAATGATTTCCCATAGAAACTCTTGCAAATGCCCCTTGTTTGATGAGAGGGATGAGCAGGAACATTTGTTGTGTTGGAAAAGGACTCTGGTGAAGGTTTCCTGGGCATTTTTCTGCTAATGCTTTGGCTAGCTCTCTCAAAACACTCTCATAATAAGCAGTTACCATTCTTTAGCCCTCCAGAAAGTCAGCAAGCAAAATGCCTTGAGCATCCCAAACAACTATTGCCATGACCTTTGCTCTTATCTGGGCTGCTTTTGCTTTGACTGGACCACTTCTGCTACTTGGTAGCCATTGCTTTCACTGTGCTTTGTCTTCAGGATTTTACTGGTAAAGCCACATTCCATCACCTCCTGTTACAATTCTTTGAAGAATGCTTTAGGAACTTGATCCTACTTGTTGAGACTCTCCATTGAAAGCTCTGCTGTTGTCTTCAGCTTATCTGGAAGCAGTGGTTTTGGGCATCCATCAAGTAGAACGTTTGCTCAACTTTAATTTTTCAGTCAGAATTGTGTAACCTGAATCAATTGAGGTGTCTGTGGTGTTGGCTTTTGTTTCTGCTGTTAATCATTGATCTTCAATTAGGGCTTGAAGAAGATGAATTTTTTCCTCACAAATTGATGTGAACAGTCTGCCACTGTGGGCTTCATCTTTAATAATGGCTCATCCCTTCTTAAACTGAGTTATCCATTTGTAAACTGCTGATTTATTTGGGGCATTGACCTCATAAACTTATTGTAAAGTATCAGTGATTCACCATTCTTCCACCCACACTTCACCATAAATTTGATGTTTGTTCTTGCTTCAGTTTTAGCTCTAATTGGGGCTCTTTTCAAACTGATGTCTTAACCGTGTTAGTGCCTTAAACTAGATCCTATTCAGACATGTTATAACAAGTTAGTGTGAGTTTATTTCAGTGCAAAACATTTTGAACTTCATGCATAGTTTTTTATAATACACATTTTCCATGAACATTTTGAAGACCCCTCATATTTTACAAATTAAGTAAAATGGTAATGGGTAGTAATTTAGACGTCTTGTCCCTTGAAAATTTGTAGACCTATGAAGATTAAAATTTAAAAATTCTATTTTCATTTCTGTGAGAAATCCATTATAAAAAGTGATCATATTTCTCAGATGTTACCTTGGATGGTGGTTGGATAAGCGGGTCAAAAATTCCACACAGATTTTTGAGGAAAGTAGAGGACTTGGTTTTGGTGATGTTTAATCTGTGTGTCTTGTGGAAGTGTCTGTGAGGGAATACAGTATTGGAGTTTGAAATTCAGGAGATTGGGAGTTGTTGCTATGCAAGGGATACTCGAAGTCATTAGTATGTCACCTTGAGAGAGTTACGCAAAGAAAAGGGGTTACAATTAGATTCCCGGGAAGCACAAACATTTAAAATGTTAGCAGGCCAAGGAAAAGGATCAAGTGAAGGAAACTGGGATGTGCCCAGGGGATCAGAGTGAGAGCCAGATAGCCGTGGTGTCTGGGTGCCTTGAGAAAATAGTCTTCAAGGAGAAAGTCAACAGTGTTTGGTGCTACCTAGAGGTAGAGTAAGATGAAGACTGTACTTGGCACTTAGGTCACTGGTGATCTTGATGAGAAGTGCTCAATGGAGTCTAGGATGATGAAAATATCATCTGTATTAGTTACTTTTTTCTAAAATTTTACTGTGACTCACGATCGGTAGTCATGATGAAGAAGCATGTGTGCAGTAACACACGTTTATCTGAAACCAATTTCTCAAAGTAGTATGTATACATACAGCCTATTCCAATATATTACCATCTATTCATGAAATTGATTACATGGTAGCTAGTGCATCGAAACCTGCAAATTGAAAAACCATGTTATCTGTAAGTATTGAGGTTGGCTAGGATGATATTTAAGAGCTAAAAGTGGAGATAAATTGTACTAGTAAGCAAAATATTTGATTAATGAGAGGGAATGACTGTTCTGGAGGCAAGTGGGTGACAGCAACAAGGAGGGAGAGGATACAAAGAAACAGTATTTACAGGAGAGTAAGGAAGTAGTATTTGTGAAAGGACTAAAGAGAATTATGGGAGTGTTCTGTCTTCTTTCTGTCCAATAGTCCCAGCAAGCATCTTGCTGAGGCTTAACCTGGGATCAAAGGCCATGAACTCCCAGAAACCAGGCAGAATTCTGTGTACATTTTTCTGGGAGCAGGCCCATGAGCAGGACTGGCAGGTGAGTCAGTATCACAGGGGGAGAGTTAAGACAGAAGTGTACTTGTCCCGCAACTTTTAAAAAAAAAGTATTTGGTCATGATTTGTTGGCAGAAATTTATCTTGTTTTGCCTACTCAAATTTTCAAACTCATTTCTCCTATTTTAAAATGAAAATCCATATTTGTTCTTATTTTAGCAAAGAACTAGCTTCAGCTGAGCAGAACAAAATCATATAAATAATGAACTAAAAGAAAGGAAGAGCAGCTGTCCAGTTACGAAGACAAGCTGTTTGATGTTTGTGGTAGCCAGGATTTTGAAAGTGATCTAGACAGGCTTAAAGAGGAAATTGAAAAATCATCAAAACAGCGAGGTAAGTCACCTACTTGATGTTGTCAGGATACTCTGACACCTTTGAATTTTCATTCACAGGTAACTGTTAAGGATGGGGAATTTAAAAACCTGGTTATGGAGCCTAATGGCTTGGATTTCAGTCCTGGTTCTACAACTTACTCACTGTGTGACTTTAGGCAAGTTACTGAAACCTTCCTGTGTTTGATCGTCTGTAAAATGAGGTCACAACTACCACCTGGGGTACTGAGGAGTGAATGAGATTATAGTTGTAAAACCCTTAGAACAGTGCCTGGCACAGATAAAGCTCTCAGTAGACATTTTGTTATACTTATAATGTGTTACCAAAATATATTTATACAAATCTGAATGTATGATGCTCTTTGGAAGAGAATATTGGAATTTTAAGTATCAGAATTTTTCTTTTATAATATATTTATAAAGCAAGAATAATGTATTTATAGAAAAAGATAAAACCATATTGACAATACTGTATTTTATGTTTTTTCTCATTGGTGATATAACTTATTTTCTTAAATAGCCATGCTGGCTGGAGCCACAGCAGTTTACTCCCAGTTCATTACTCAGCTAACAGATGAAAACCAGTCATGTTGCCCCGTTTGTCAGAGAGTTTTTCAGACAGAGGCTGAATTACAAGAAGTCATCAGTGATTTGCAGTCTAAACTGCGACTTGCTCCAGATAAACTCAAGTCAACAGAATCAGAGCTAAAAAAAAAGGAAAAGCGGCGTGATGAAATGCTGGGACTTGTGCCCATGAGGTAAGAATAGGGATTTACCTTAACTGTACATGTAGCAGCACATTGTAAAAGGTACCCGTCTCATGCCTGGGCAGATGGTAGTTACGCAGTAAGAACTCTGAGCTAGTATGCCCTGTCTTATGTCACTTCTGTGATAAGAAGAGTCAATTATTTTGTTTAAAGGTAAGCTTATTTCCTTTCTTTCTTTCCTTTTTTTTCTTTTCTTTTTTTTTTTTTTTCTGAGACAGAGTCTCTCTCTGTCACCTAAGCTGGAGGCACGATCTTGGCTCATTGCAACCTCCACCTCCCAGAAGCAATTCCCATGCCTCAGCCTCCTCAGTAGCTGGGATTACAGGCATGCACCACCATGCCCAGCTAATTTTTGTAATTTTTAGTAAAGATGGAGTTTCACCATGTTGGCCAGGCTGATCTTGAACTCCTGACCTCAAGGGATTGGCCCACCTCAGCCTCCCTGGGATCACAGGTGTGAGCACCGTGCATGGCCGGTAAGCTTATTTCTTAAACTGTGAGGTAGACATAGTCTACGTTCTTTTGTATGTGTGTTTAATTCCCAAGACTTAGCTCGTGGACATAGATTTTAACAGATTTAGGACTGTCGACTTGCCACTTTCTGAACCCAGCAACAGAATTTAAGTACTGAAAAGTTCTCCCAGAAGACAGGTTTTAAACTATGTTTTTAATGTCTTTTCCACTTTCAAAAAGATTTTCAGTTGTTTATATTTTCCCTCACTTGTACAAGAAATTCATGTTATGTTCTGTTTACAAATAAAAATCAAGTTAGGAAATATGTGATGATTGCCTTAGTGTCTCCCAGAACATAGAGAACAAGGCTGGTCCCAGAGACCTAAGACATGACCCTCCAGGAGCTAATGGTCTGATTAAGAAGACAGGCTCTCGGAATTCAACATTTAGAAAACTAGGCTTGGCCAGGCGCGGTGGCTCAAGCCTGTAATCCCAGCACTTTGGGAGGCCGAGACGGGCGGATCACGAGGTCAGGAGATCGAGACCCTCCTGGCTAACACGGTGAAACCCCGTCTCTACTAAAAAATACAAAAAACTAGCCGGGCGAGGTGGCGGGCGCCTGTAGCCCCAGCTACTCGGGAGGCTGAGGCAGGAGAATGGCTTAAACCCGGGAGGCAGAGCTTGCAGTGAGCTGAGATCCGGCCACTGCACTCCAGCCTGGGTAACAGAGCGAGACTCCGTCTCAAAAAAAAAAAAAGAAAAGAAAACTAGGCTTAATCAAGTGCTTAACAAAATGATTCAAACAAATATGTTAGTTAAGAAGGGAGGAGTCAATGGATACAAAATGAGAAAAATATTTTGAGAATGAGGCAGGGAGAGGAATATAAGGCCTGGAGAAGTTCATTCAGCTCAGCCGAGAGGAGATGGAAGTCAGAACATGCTGCAAAGGGAAGAGGAGTATGACCTATGCTGCAGTAGAAATGTTATCTGGAGTTTGGGGAATTATTTATAGGGATTGAATCCTGTACATTGGGGAGATAGGGCTACATTATATTCAGGCCTAGTTATAACTCTTTCTGATAGGTGATGAGGAGCCAACCTAAGGGATTTAATGAAAGATGTATTTTAGGAAAATTAATCTAATATCAGTATATTGACTGAAACAGGCTGAGAAAAGCTCAGGAAGCAGAAAAACCAGGAGAGTGAAAGTGATTGCCCTGGAAAACCAAGGAGCAGTTTCAGGAAAAGGAGAAAGAAAGGCCTAAGAAGATGTGGTTTGTGGCAGCCAACTTCTAAGATGGTCCCTAGTAATCTCGGCCTCTTGGTATTCATACGCTTGTATAGTCCCCTCTCATGCTGTTGCAGGATTGGTCTGTGTAACTGATAAAACAGGCAGAAGTGATAGCATGGCCTTTCCAACATTAGGTTATTTAAGGTACTATGGCTTCTTCTGTGCTCGCATGTGCACGTACCTTCCCTCGTGTGAACTTGCTCACTCTCCCCCTCTTCTTCCCCTCTCTCACCCACTCTGTCCCCTTCTGTCTCTTGTCTGAGGGAAGCCAGCTGCCATGTTGCAAGCAGCCCTCTGGAGAGGCCCTTATGGTAAGGACCTGAGGCCTTTGAGCAAGTGAGTTTGGAAATAGACTTTGTAGCAGTCAAGCCTTAAGATGACTGCGGTCCTGACTTGCAGCTTGATTGCGACTTCATGCGAGACCCTGAGTGAGAAGCGTATCTCCTGATCCTGGTATCTCTGAGAAATAATAAGTGCTGTTATTTTAAGCTGCTAAGTTTTGGGATACTTTGTTATGCAACAAGAGATAACAAATACAAGCATCAAGGGTGAAAACCAGATTATTGGGGCCACAGAGATGAGGAGACAGAAGCAGTAGTTTGAGAATAAAAAGGAAGGAGAGGAATAAGATAGTATATTGAAAAGAAAAAGATCAAATGGATAAAATTTGAAATTGGTAGAAAGTACATGTAGGAGAAATGTGAGCTTAGTTCTGTGTTAGACAGTTATACAATAAATGGCAGAAATTAACATCGTATTATAGCTGTCATCACCCAGGCTGGAGTGCAGTGATGCAATCTTGGCTCACTGCAACCTCCACCTCCCTGGTTCAAGCAATTCCCCTGCCTCAGCCTCCCAAGTAGCTGGGATTACAGGCGCACGTCACCACAGTCGGCTAATTTTTTTGTATTTTTAGTAGAGACAGGGTTTCACCATGTTGGCCAGACTGGTCACAAACTCCTGACCTTAGGTAATCACCTGTCTCAGCCTCCCAAAGTGCTGGGATTACAGGAGTGAGCCACCGTGCCGGGCCACAGTTTCCCCTCTAAGAGTAAGGTGCATGTCTTACTTATTGTTGTATCTCCACAGTTTCGTGTATATTGCAGCTTTGTTAACTGTTTGCTGAATGAATGAGAACTGTAATGTCTGTTCCAATTATTTATTGCTGTGTAACAAACCTCAAATCTGTCTCACAATAATTAATTTCTCATGGTTCTGTGGTATGACTGGGCTCAGCTAGGTGCCTCTCACTTGAGGTCTTATGGTTGTAGTCAGATGTTGGCTGCAATCATCTCAAAGTGTAACCAAGCTGGATGTTCTTGATGGCTCACGTGACTGACAGTGATGCTGACTGTTGTATGGCAGCTCAGCTGGGGCTCTCAAAGCAGGACGTCTTCACATGGCCTCTGCATGTGTCTTGGGCTTTTGGAAGCATAGTGACTGGGTTCCTAAACAGATTATCCCAAGAGTAAGTATTCCATGAACAGGAAGTGGGAGCTGCAAGTCCTTTAAGGCCTAGACTGAGAAACTGGCACAGTGACACTTCATTTTCTATTGGTCAGAGTGGTCACAGAGACTCCCAAGATTCAGTGAGGGAGGATACTGTGTCTCTTGATGGGAAGAGTATCAAAGTACTTGTGACTGACTTGAATCTGCATAACCCTATATCTGCAGTAGCATCTATGTGCCATTCTGGTTACCTAGAGACTAGGCAACCACACATTTGTATATTCTATATTGTAACTTTAATAACTATTTGTTGAATGAATGAGAACTGTAGTGTCTATTCCCGTTATTTATTGCTGTGTAACAACCCCCCTCAAAACTGTCTCACAAGGCCGGGCGCGGTGGCTCAAGCCTGTAATCCCAGCACTTTGGGAGGCCTAGATGGGCGGATCACGAGGTCAGGAGATCGAGACCATCCTGGCTAACACGGTGAAACCCCATCTCTACTAAAAAATACAAAAAACTAGCCGGGCAAGGTGGCAGGCGCCTGTAGTCCCAGCTACTCGGGAGGCTGAGGCAGGAGAATGGCATAAACCCGGGAGGCGGAGCTTGCAGTGAGCTGAGATCCGGCCACTGCACTCCAGCCTGGGTGACAGAGCGAGACTCCGTCTCAAAAAAAAAAAAAAAAAAAAAAAAAACTGTCTCACAGTGATTGGTTTTTCATGGTTTCATGGGATGACTGGGCTCAGCTAGGTTATCTACCTGGCTAGTTTAGCCAGGTAAATGTCTGGTTACCACACATTTTAAGAGAACCTGAAGCTAGAAAAGGCCTAGAGGAAGCACTAAAAATGGACCAAGATGCTGGCAGGGCTGCTAAGTGAGGACACGTATATGGGGAAACCATTTTCATAAAGGAACCAAAACTTGAAAACCTGAAGAGCAGGGAAATGATGAATCCCCATTTGTTTAGCAAGCTCTAAGAGAATGTCAGTGGGCCATTCTGGAAGATGAGTTTGGGACAAATGAGAGAGGAGGTCTTCTTCCCAATAGTAGGAAATAACATTATAAAACACATTTTTTTAAAGTTTAAATAAATCTACAAATGGAAGGTCAATAATGAATTAAGAGGACTTGATTGATTGATAGGGTCTTGTTCCTGTCGCCCAGGCTGGAGTATAGTGGTGTGACTGATTATAGCTCACTGAAGCCTCGAACTCCTAGGCTCAAGCAATCCTCCTACCTCAGCCTCCCAAAGTGCTAGGATTACAAGCATGAGCCACCATGCTCAAGCAAGAGGACTTTTTTTTTTTGTTTGTTTTTGTTTTTTTTTTGTGAAATACAGGAAAGCAATTGCCTAAGAGTACAGTCAGGTTGATTTCAAATTCCAACTCTGCTGGGTGATCTTAAGGATGTTACTTAACTCATTTGGGCCTTAGTATCCCCACATAAAGTGAGGGGATTGACTTACATAATGATCATTAAGCTTCCTGCCACCTCTGGTTAAGACACTACTTTCAGATATCCCCTGGGGTCACTTTCAGAGACATTGTGGAGGTCTATTTATGATAGTCACTTAGGTGGAAGGTTATTGGTGAAGAGGAGTAAAGTAACAAGATTAAATTTATCTGTGTGCCATTTGCCTTTTCACCTTTAGAATACGCCCTTGATACCAGCACTATCATGAGAACTGCCTATTCGTGCAGCCAAGATAGGCAGTCTACTGGAGTGCAGATAATACAGCAGTAAACAAAATGGACAAAGTCCCTGCCCTCATGGAGTTTATATTCCAGTGGGGAGGAGATGGATGACAAATAAGTGAATATATAATACACAGGGGGATGATCAGGAGCATCAAGAAAAATACAGCAAGATAAGGGAATAGGGAGTAGCTGAAGGGTGGTCGGGGGGACTTGATGAAGGTGGCATTGGAGTAGAAACTTGAGAGAAGTGAGGGAGCCAGCTGTGCAGTTGTCCAGAAGAATATTCCAGGCAGTACAAAATCTCTGAGACATATTTGACTGGAAGGCCAAAGGGAAGAGTTGTGTAAGATGAGCTCAGAGAGGTAGTAGTAGGGAGCCATATCTTGCTTCTTTGCGGGAAATACTATCATTTAAAGCCTCAGATTCACCAGTACCTAATGTAAAACTAACATCATGACTGAGAACTCAGCTGAAAATATACCTGTTTATCATTTTGTATAGTACTGACTCAGATTCGTTTATTATAGCACCTCATTTGAATACAAACTCAATTGGTATTTCCCCCCCATTTCTCCCACAGGTTTTTTTCAGTACCATATCTGTGTGGGCCTTTTTACACACAATCCCCTTAGAAAAGGAATGCTGTCCAAAAATAGGTGAATTGAGTTTCTGAGAAAACAAAATCCAAAGAGTAAATTTCAAATGTCTGTCTATAAAAAATGATAGGCAAGGTAATGGATATGCTAAATTACCTTTATTTAATCATTGTACATTGTGTACATAGAACATCACATTGTACCCCATAAATGTTTACAATTATGATTTATTGAAAATACTTTTAAAACCCTTGTGAACTATGAGAAAAATTAACTCTTGAATATAAAAAATAAAATGTCATAAAAATGAAAAACAAACCCAGAGAACCCTAATAGATCTCTCTAGTGCATTCTTCAGGGAAGCTTCTCTGCTTTTTCTTAGAACACTTCTTTTGAGACAGAGTTTCACTCTTATTGCCCAGGCTGGAGTGCAATGGCACAATCTCGGCTCACTGCAACCTCCGCCTCCGCCTCCTGGGTTTAAGCAGTTCTTTAGCCTCAGCTTCCCGAGTAGCTGGGATTATAGGCGCCCTTCACCACACCCACCTAATTTATTGTATTTTTAGTAGAGATGGGGTTTCACCATGTTGGCCAGACTGGTCTTGAACTCCTGAGCTCAGGTGATCCACCAGCCTCAGCCTCCCAAAGTGCTGGTATTACAGGCGTGAGCACTACACCCAGCCAGAACACTTCTTTTAACATCTTAGGTAATCATCAAAAAAGAATGCACCAAAACCTGGACCATACTGATGAAAGATTTTGTGTGTGTGTATGAAAATGTAAAACTAGGGTTAAAACTGTATGTATACCTATAGTTCTTCACAGAGATGTCCCCAGTTTAATAAATGCTTGGCAATCTTTATTAGGCTGTCATAGCTGTGTCACTTTTTAGATATTGGTCACATAATTTAAGGCCAACTACTGATCTGTGACAACAGTGTTCAAGAGGTAACATTGGCATGGAATTATTCACAATCTCCATGCCTTCATATTTGTTATACTCATATGGAATAAGAATACCTCCTATTTCTGTGGTATAAAAAACTATAGGTCTGACATGCACACGTGTGTTTATTGCGGCACTACTCACAATAGCAAAGACTTGGAACCAACGCAAGTGCCCATCAGTGGTAGACTGGATAAAGAAAATGTGGCACATATACACCATGGAGTAACTATGCAGCCATATAAAAGGATGAGTTCATGTCCTTTGCAGGGACATGGATGAAACTGGAAACCATCATTCTCAGCAAACTAACACAGGAACAGAAACCCAAACACCACATATTCTCACTCATAAGTGGGAGCTGAACAATGAGAGCACATGGACACAGGGAGGGGAGCATCACACACTGGGGTCTGTCAGCTGGTGGGGGACTAGGGGAGGGATAGCATTAGGAGAAATACCTAATGTAGATGATGGGTTGATGGGTGCAGCAAACCACCGTGGCACGTGTATACCTGTGTAACAAACCTGCATGTTCTGTACATGTACCCCAGAACTTAAAGCATAAAAAGTAAATAAATTAATTAAAATTAAAATTTTTTAAAACTATAAGTCTGTTGCCACAGGTCAGGTTGGCATTTCTTGATCATAGTTTGCATTTTAAAAAAATCATTAAGTAGTAGCCACTTGAGTTTCTGGGTATTCTTTTAGTTTATAATAAGACTCCCATTAGAGACCAGTTTAATTTATCATACTGCTTTGTCATACTAATTCCACATAATTTTAAATAAGAATTTGGAATATTTCTGAAGTACATTTTTTTTAAAGATTAAATATATGTTATTGTTTCAGAGGCATCAGCAAAAATAGTTGTCAGTACCTGCCATGGAGGCAGTTCATTAGCTAGAGTAATGAGTACCAGTAAAATCGGTTGACATTTTGTACCTTAAACCCATGTAGCATTTGACTTAATGGCTGGCTTCCTTCCTTTTATTCCTGTAATTTAAAAAGTTGTTACTTTGAAATAATTTTAGGTTTACAGAAAAATTATAAAAATAATACAAATTATTCACATATATCCCTCACCCAGCTTCTCCTGATATTAACTATTTATGTACTCTGTTATAATACAGTTATCAAAACCAGGATTAACATTGGTATAATGCTACTAACTAAATTACAGACTACATCGAATTTAGCAGTTTTTCCATCAAGGCCTTTTGTGTTGCAGGGTTCCATGCAGGATCCCACATAGCATCTAGTTGTTATTTCTCCTTAGGCTCCTGCAGTCTGTAACAGTCTGTCTTTATCTTTCATGACCTTAACGCTTTTGGTGAATATGACCAGTTCATTAGTAGACTGTTTCTCAGTTTGACAAACACCACAGTAATAATTATTGCAAGGAATATCTGTCAGTGGATACTAAAATCAGTAGGCAGAAAGTTGAGGAGAAGCAAGATGTTTACATAGTCTCAACATTTCTCTCCTAAGATACTTATTAATTACAAAGACCAAAACAGTAACTTTACAGTGGAGAAACCTGGCCGACACCACCTAAGCCAAGTGAATAAAGATTAACATCATCAGTAATAAGACATATTGATATCATGATTCTCTATCCACTGATAGGATACCCTGAAAAGAATACAATGTCACTTCTGTGGTATTCTTCCTAAAAATACACATAACCTCAGTCTAACTGTGAGAAACATCAGATACTTTATTTTTAATTGTGTTTTCTATTTAGGCAAAGCATAATTGATTTGAAGGAGAAGGAAATACCAGAATTAAGAAACAAATTGCAGAATGTCAATAGAGACATACAGCGCCTAAAGAACGACATAGAAGAACAAGAAACACTCTTGGGTACAATAATGCCTGAAGAAGAAAGTGCTAAAGTGTGCCTGACAGATGTTACAATTATGGAGAGGTTCCAGGTAAGTTTATTGTAGTTTAAGGCAGAATAAAACTTGCTCCATGGTAGCTTGAATTTGAAGTGTGAGAGTTAAAAATAGTAGCTAGTATTCAGGTACAGGTTGTGTTTAGAATTCCCCATCCTGAATTTCAGATGCCCTCAGGGAGCAACTGCTTAGTTTACATCCCTGGGTTTAAATTTTTTAATTCATAAATTTAAAATTAAGACAGTTCTGTTTGTTTTCATTTTAGTCAGCTTCCTTTTGTTTACATCATTTTACTTTTATACTATTATACTTTGCTAAAATTGTATCTGGAAATGGTTTATAAGTTTAGATTTAAAAAATGATAATAGCAATTAATTTTTAAAGATTTTGAATAATGCAGTAAGTTTATTAAAGGAAATAATTTTGTTATATTCTTAAGATGGAACTTAAAGATGTTGAAAGAAAAATTGCACAACAAGCAGCTAAGCTACAAGGAATAGACTTAGATCGAACTGTCCAACAAGTCAACCAGGAGAAACAAGAGAAACAGCACAAGTTAGACACAGGTAATACAGTCTGTGTCCTTCTGTACCCATAGAGACTTCAACATTACCAGCACATGCCTTTTATACTCAATTTTGTACCTGTTACATGAACAAGGAAGTTCCTTCCAGTCCACAGTATATTCGCTCTTTTTTTCTGAAAAGCATCACTTCTCTTTGTTCTTTTACTTTGCACAACAGATTTTGAATAGTAGGAGAGTATCAAATAAGCTGTATTCTTTTTCTTTTTTTTTTTTTAAGATGGAATTTTGCTCTTGTTGCCCAGGCTGGAGTGCAGTGGTGCAATCTCAGCTCACTGCAACCTCCGTCTCCCAGGTTCAAGTGATTCTCCTGCCTCACCCTCCTGAGTAGCTAGGATTACAGGCACACGTCACCATGCCCAGCTAATTTTTGTATTTTTTAGTAGAGGCAGGGTTTCACTGTGTTTGTCAGGCTGGTCTCAAACTCCTGACCTCAGGATTCACCCGCCTCAGCCTCCCAAAGTGCTGGGATTACAAGCATGAGCCAGTGTGCCTGGCCATGAGCTGTATTCTTTCTCAGTCATACCTGCCCTGTGAGCTTTCCCTGTGAGTGGTCAGCAGGGGACATCAAGCAGATTTAGGAGTTAGCAGGGTTCTCGTTATATGTTTGTTGCAGTGGGGTGGGGCCCACAGAAACTCAGCATTTGTGGATTCCATAGACTAATAAAAATGGGAAGAATGATACAAATAGTATTTTCTATACCCTTACATTAATTACTGTGTTAATATGTTCTTGTGTAGTTTCTAGTAAGATTGAATTGAATCGTAAGCTTATACAGGACCAGCAGGAACAGATTCAACATCTAAAAAGTATAACAAATGAGCTAAAATCTGAGAAACTTCAGATATCCACTAATTTGCAACGTCGTCAGCAACTGGAGGAGCAGACTGTGGAATTATCCACTGAAGTTCAGTCTTTGTTCAGAGAGATAAAGGTAAGAATATCCATACATGTTTTTTGTAAAATTATTTTAATTTTATTTTTATTTTTTGAGACAGTCTCACCCTGTTGCCCAAGCTGGAGTGCAGTAGTGCAATCTTGGTTCACTGCAACCTCCATCTCCTGGGTTCAAGCGATTCTCCTGCTTCAGCCTCCCGAGTAGCTGGGATTACAGGCATGCACCACCACGCCCAGCTAATTTTTGTATTTAGTAGAGACGGGGTTGTGCCATTGGACAGGCTGGTCTCAAACTCCTGAACTCAGTTGATCTGCCTACCTTGGCCTCCCAAAGTGCTGGGATTACAGGTGTGAGCCACCATGCCCCACCCTATTCTTCTTTTTTAGAGATGAAGAGTCTTCCTCTGTCTCCCGAGCTGGAATGCAGTGGTGCAGTCACGGCTCACTCACTGCAGCCTTGACCTCCTGAGCTCAGGCAATCGTCTTGCCTCAGCCTCTCAAGTAAATGGGACTACAGGCACAATCCACCACGCCTGGCTAATTTTTAAAATTTTTGTAGAGACAGGGTCTCAGTATGTTGTTCAGGCTGTTCTCAAACTCTGCCTCAAGCAATGCAGCTTTGACCTCCCAAAATTACAGGCATACATCACCTCACTCAGTCCACGTTTCTTTAATATGAAATGCTCCTTATTAGTGTAATGGCCAGAACTCTCAGCACCTCATTGCACTTATTCTAAAATTGACCACATAATTGGAAGTAAAACACTCAGCAAATGCAAAAGAACAGAAGTCATAACAGTCTCTCAGACCACAGTGCAATCAAATTAGAACTCAGGATTAAGAAACTCACTCAAAACCGCACAACTACATGGAAACTGAACAACCTGCTCCCGAATGACTGCCAGTTAAAATAACGAAATGAAGGCAGAAATAAAGATGTTCTTTGAAACCAATGAGAACAAAGATACAACATACCAGAATCGTCTGAGCCATTGAAGCCAGTGTGTTAGGGAGGGAAATATCATAGCCTAATGCCCACAAGAGGAAACCAGGGAGATCTAATTCGACACGCTAACGTCACATTAAAAGATAGAGAACAGAACAAACAATTCAAAGCCTAGCTAGAAGCAGAAATAACTAAGAATAGAGCGACCGAAGGAGATAGAGACACAAAAACCTTCAAAATCCCTCCAGGAACTGGGTTTTTTAAGATAAATAGACCACTAGCCAGACTAATAAGAAGAAAGAAGAGAGAATCAAATAGATGCTAAGGAGGTGATAAAGGTGATATCACCAGCAATCCCACAGAATACAGATGCCGATACGGAGAATACTATCAACACGTCTATGCAAATCAACTAGCAAAATCCTAGATAATGGATAAATTCCTGGATACATACACCCTCCAGTCCTCACCCAGGAAGAAGTCAAATCCTGAATGACAATAACAGAGGTCTGAAATTGAGGGTAGTAAAGGCCTCCCACAAGAAAGTCCAGGACCGAGAGATTCACGCGAATTTCTACCAGAGGTACAAAGAGGACCTAGGTACCATTCTTCTGAAACTAATTCCAACAATAGAAAAAGAGTTAAATCCGTCCCTACTCATTTGTATAGCCAGCCATCATTCCTCAATACCAAACCCTGGCACCTGGCAGACACACAACAAAAGAAGAAAATTTCAGGCCAGTATCCCTGATGTGCATCGATGCAAAAATCCTCAATAAAATATTGGCAGACTGAATCCAGCAGCACGTCAAAAAGCTTATCCACCACAATCAAGTCGGCTTCATTCCTGGGATGCAAGGCTGGTTCAACATACGCAAATCGGTAAATGTAATCCATCACATGAACAGAACCAAAGACAAAAACCACATGATTATCTCAATAGATGGAGAAAAGACCTTCGATAAAATTCAACACCCCTTCATGCTAAAAGCTCTCAATAAACTATGTATCAATGGAACATATTTCAAAATAATAAGAGCTGTTTATGACAAACCCACAGCCAATATCATACTGAATGGGCAAAAACTGGAAGCATTCCCTTTGAAAACCAGCTGTTATGAGGATCAAATGAAAATGGTATAATCATTCTTTGTGTGGTTCCTAAGTGATAGAACTTGTACTAGTAAATAAAGATTTCTGGAAGAAGGAGTTTGCCATAATAAGGAAGAACTGGCTGCCTGGTTAAGCAGCAAATGTTATTGGAGGTGGTCAGGTGGTGGTTGGTTAACTCTGTATAAGGATTCCTGCTTGTACAGGAGGTTTGTCTTATCTGCAGATGCTTTATCTACAGCGGACACTCTCAGTCATAGCACTCTTTCCATTTGATTCCAGATGTGGGTTCAGAATCCTTACCAATACAGTGAGCAGGCACTCAGTTGCCACTGGAATCCTTTTGACATCCCTTATATAGATTAATCACATCTGGGACTCAACCAGTTATAAACAGTTTTAGAAACAGTCTTACCGAGGTTTATATAATTATGGGTACTCATTCAATAAGTACTAAGTATATTACTGAATAATTACTATAAATTTTTATTTCTTAAATAATTTTGGATTGTAAAATGTCAGAGGTTCAGAATATGATATTAAAATAGTACTACTTGCATTTGTATAATTTTTTACTGTTTATAAAGCACTTTGACATTGAACCATTCAGTGCCTCAGCAACCCTATTTAGATGATGAAATCTCTTTATAGAAAAAGAAATTGAGATTTACAAATGTCTCATGAGTGCCTAAGTTTATGCAGCTAATAGGAAGCAGAGTTGATTTTCTGATAGATCTTCTGACACTGAAGGCATTTGACTTCCTAACATACCATACCACTTACCAGTGTGATAAAACAGACGTATATTGAAGTAATTTCTATTGTATCTACCTCTATAGATTCACTCAATACTTCAGAATCTTAAAAGTGCTTGAGGACCATTGTTTTGAACTGTGGTTATCATATAACTATGTTGTAGATTTACTGTTACAAGGCTAAATAATGGGGACTTCTATTTAGTAAAATAGTTTATTACTTGAAAGCCCCATTCCTTCCAGAATAGATGTGGACACACCAACATTAGTTTAACAGTATGCTTTTATTACCATAAAATATCTGCATAGCCTTAGCAGGCTAAGCTTAAGAACAGAAGTGTTTTTACCACCATATTTTCATCTGTAAAAGAAAAGTCTAGACTGAATGAGCTTTCTTATTCTTTGATCATGCAGCAGTGACTGGGTACTGTAAAATCATGAAAACTCATGCTTGAAGCCACACGCTAATATAATTGGGAGCACATGGCCTAGATTAAGAATCAAATTAGTGGTTGATGCAGTATAGTATGCATAGTGGTTAAGAGAGTGATCTCTGGTGCTGGACTGGGTTAAAATGTTGGCTGATTCATTTATTGGCTGTTGTGACCCTGGACAAGTCATTCTCTGTGTCTGTTTGCTCATGTGAAATATAGGACTGAAAATGATGGTAGTGTCCTCATAGGGTCATTGAAAGGAGCAAATGCGTTGACTTTTAGAGCCTGGCACATAGAAAGTGCTTTTATTAAGGCTGTGAAGTCTGACACCTAAAGTAAGATAATGGAATATTATATAATACTTTATCTTTTTTTTATTTTTAGGATGCTAAAGAGCAGGTAAGCCCTTTGGAAACAACATTGGAAAAGTTCCAGCAAGAAAAAGAAGAAATAATCAACAAAAAAAATACAAGCAACAAAATAGCACAGGATAAAGTAAGATTTCATTTGTATATCTACTTATCAAATACCTGTATTAAACTTACGTTCATAGCACCATGTTGGACACTATTATTCCACATGAAATTAAATAGCATAAGATAAATAGTATTTTCAGATTCATGGTATAATTTTGACATTAGAAATTCTTGTTAGAACAAGGATTAGAGGTAAATTATTTTGCTGCTTGATCTAAAATAGAAGTTAAGGATTAAGATTAATTAATCCATTCCTATAGGTGATAAAGGGACTTGTTTGAGATCATAAAATTCAGTAGTGGTGGAAACTGAAACCCAAGGTTCATAACTTCTCAGCCCGTGTTTTACTGTGCTCTCCTGTTATGTGCCCTTAAGTACAACCAGTGTAAATTTAATGAATATTTTTCTACAGCTGAATGATATGAAAGAGAAGGTTAAAAATATTCATGGTTATATGAAAGACATTGAGAATTATATTCAAGATGGGAAAGACGACTATAAGAAGGTAATTTAAAACTTAAAATTATTTATTTGATTGTGTTTTTATTTCATGTGCTTAAAGAATTTTCTTTTTTGTAGCAAAAAGAAACTGAACTTAATAAAGTAATAGCTCAACTAAGTGAATGCGAGAAACACAAAGAAAAGATAAATGAAGATATGAGAATCATGAGACAAGATATTGATACACAGAAGGTAGGTCTGTTTTGCTTATGGTATCACTTACACCTATGACATTCTTTGCTATAGTTTTCTTTTCAATAGAAGATCCATTGAATAGAAATGCAAAAAGTAAAGAGGCCAAGCTTAAGCTTGGTGGCTCACACCTGTAATCCCAGCACCTTGGGAGGCCAAGGCAGGGGGATCACTTGAGGCTGGGAGTTCAAGACCAGCCTGGCCAACACAGTGAAACTCTGTCTCTACTAAAAATACAAAAATTAGCCGGCCGTGGTGGTGCATGCCTGTAGTCCCAGCTACTCGGGAAGCTGAGGTATGAGAATCACCTGAACCTGGGAGGCAGAGGTTGCAGTGAGCTGTGATCACGCCGCTGCACTCTAGCCTGAGCGACAGAGTGAGACTCTGTCTCAAAAAAGAAATGCAAAAAGTAAAGAAAAATAATTCCAATAACATTCTTATTTCATTTATTTGTTATTTTTATTTTCAGTAAAAGACTCGTGGTAAAAGTTTGAACATAAAGGCTTAAAACTAAAAGTGTACCTCCCCTTCTTCTGATTCTCAGTCTCACTTCTACATGTCATTAACTGTTACACTTATTTGTTTTTAAAGAAGTTTTATTCATATACCAGCAGATAGATAGGTAGATATATTTAGGGGTGTGTGTGTGTGTGTGTGTGTGTGTATATATTTAAATTTACTTTTATGGATGGGGTCGTATCATATTATTCTGTACCTTTTTTCACTTAATTTGATTTTACGTGTCAACTCACAGATATATCACATTCTTTTTAATGATCATTTAATGATTTTAATGATCAGTTTCTTTTTGCTACAAAAAAGAAAATTCTTTAAGCACATGAAATAAAAACACAATCAAATGTGTTTTATGTGTTTAATGATTTAATGATTATAGTCCATTTTGTGCATATACCAGAACTTACTCAGATTGATTTCATTTCCTTATCATAAACTGTGTGACCGTGAATATCTTTAACATATATCTGTATCTTTTCTTATTCTAACATATCTTTATGTAGCATAAATTCACAAAAGTGGGATTAAGGTTTAATAATCTTGAAAGTTATCTGTAAGGAAAATATTTATATATTAGGTCATTTTCCAGTTGATCCCTTTATCATTTATTTTCTCTATTAACAAAATTAATTTCTACAGTATAATCAAAATCATTTCAAAAAGCCATCATCACATGCTTTATGCAAGCATGGTAGTTAATGCCTTTAAAAACTATACCATTTCTCTGTTCTTACTGTTTTAAACAAAATTTACTATTTGAATGCCTTAACCACTCAGTTATAAGTCGTTGCTAAAAATCATTTGGAAGATTAGTTACATTAGTTTTCTGCTGGGTCTCTTTCTGTAGCACCAAGAATTTCAAATATATGAAATATCAGTCAAAGGGAAATCAAATCTCTGCCTGGCCTAATACATATTGAATAATGTGTACATTTATGATGCATATATAACAAAATATCACTAGCTTTTATGTAGTTGCCTATATAAAAATTACAGTCTATAAATTCGCAGCAGCTCTCTGTATACATATACGAAATTGTTAAGATTAATAATCTATGAACCTTTTAAGGTGATAGTCTAAATTTAGTGGATCTGATGGTATTGGTTTACTTTGTAACCTTCCTTGTTCCAGAAATTGTTTACTTAGTTATATACAATAGAGCAAAGATAAATGTATTTCAAATTAATGGGAAAACAAGGCAGTGTAGAAATTAGGGCAAGAAAGTAATGAAACCAGGAGAGAAGTGTATAAAATGTTTGCATGAAGTCTGATGTGCTTGCTAAAGATTCTAGTAGTCAAATGAAGAGAGGAGGCCGGGCACAGTGACTCACGCCTGTAATCCCAACACTTTGGGAGGCCAGGGTGGATGGATCACCTGAGGTGGATGGATCACCTGAGGTCAGAAATTCAAGACCAGCCTGGCCAACATGGTAAAACCCCATCTCTACTGAAAATACAAAAATTAACCAGGTGTGGCGACACGCACCTGTAATACCCCAGCTACTCAGGAGGCTGAGGCAGGAGAATCACTTGAACAGAGGCAGAGACTGCAAGTGAGCCAAGATCACGCCATTGCACTTCAGCCTGGATGACAAGAGTGAAACTCCACCTCAAAAGAAAAAAAAAAAAAGGCGAGGCGCGCAGCGGCTCACGCCTGTAATCCCAGCACTTTGGGAGGCCGAGACGGGCGGATCACGAGGTCAGGAGATCGAGACCATCCTGGCTAACACGGTGAAACCCCGTCTCTACTAAAATGCAAAAAAATTAGCCAGGCGTGGTGGCGGGCGCCTGTAGTCCCAGCTACTTGGGAGGCTGAGGCAGGAGAATGGCGTGAACCTGGGAGGCAGAGCTTGCAGTGAGCCAAGATTGTGCCACTGCACTCCAGCCTGGGTGACGGAGTCAGACTCCATATTTAAAAAAAAAAAAAGAAGAGAGGAAGTCACAGTGAGTCAAGATTCACATTGTGTCAATGCTAAAAGGAGACCAGTTTCCTGTACTGACTACTGACTATTCATAGAAAGGAAGACATGTATAGTCTTTAACAGACTTCATAGGGCTTATAAAAAAGAAAAAAATACAGTGTATTTCAGCATAATTATTCCTTGATACGAGGTTCTGTAGAAGGTGGTATGATTGAAGCCTGAAATAAATGTTAGTGTTTAGAAAGCAAAAGTTCTTAGCTAGGGGCACCTGTAAATCGTCTGAGTTTTTCCACTTCTAGGTATAGAACTAAGAAAATTGAAGACGTATGTTCCCACAACAACTTGTACAAGAATGCTCGTAGCAGCATTATTTGTAATAGTCAAAATATGGACACACCCAAATGACCATCAACTGATGAGCAGATAAATAAAATGTGGTATAGCCATACAATGGAATATTACTCAGCCATAAAAAGGATACATGCTACAACATGCATGAACCCTTAAGACATGCTAAGCAAAAGAAGCTAGTCACAAAAGGCTGCATAATGTATGATTCCACTTATAATAAATGTACAGATTAGGTAAATCCAGTGACAGACAGCAGATTAATGTTTTCAGGTGCTAGAGGTAAGGAAGGAATAGAGTGACTGCTATTGAATATGAGATTTCCTTTTGGGGTGATCAAATGCTCTGGAATTGGATAGTAGTGATGGTTGTATAACCTTGTAAATAAGCTAAAACTGCTAAATTGTACATGTTTAAATAGTGAATTTTGTGTAATATTAATTACATCTCAGTTTTTTTTAAATCACTTATGTTATTAAATATACATGTGTTGGCCAGGTGCAGTGGCTCATGCCTGTAATCCCAGCACTTTGGGAGGCCGAGGCAGGCAGATTGCTTGAGCCTGGGAGTTCCATACTATCCTGGCAATATGGCAAAACCCCATCTCTACAAAAAATTAGCCAGGTGTGATGGTGTGCACTTGTAGTCCCAACTACTCCGGAGGCTGAAGTCGGGGGATTGCTTGAGCTGGGGAGTTCAAGGCTGCAGTGAACCCTTATTGTGCCACTGTACTCCAGCCTGGGCAACAGAGCAAGACCCTGTCTAAAAAAAAAAAAGTCTATGTCTCCAATCCACAACAGTAAATCAGAATCTTGGGGTTTGGGCAGAGATATGTGTGTTTTGTTGAAATTCCTTAGAGCTTCTGATGTATACCTTTAGCTGTCAGTTACTGAACCAGCACTGGATGGACTGCATAGCTTTCAGGCAGTCTTCTAGAAGTGGTGTTATTCCCAGCCAGACTTTTGGTGGACATTGGACTGTAATCTGTTCAGCATGCTGCTCTCTCACAGGTATCTAGAATGCAGCTAATTTTTATGTTTCCATAAGTGACCAGCTGCATGCATTAACTGTCATCTGAGTTGAATGACTGGGGTTAATATTTAAGAGCTGAGGAGCCTAACAGTCACTTGTTTACCTACTGATCTAAGCCCTGCTAAATTTAGTCCACAGAATAAAATAATTTGGAAACTTAATAAATCGCCTTTCTCAGTTTTCAGATGAAGGAATATATGAAGAGAACTGGAGGTGACCTGACTTGCCCAAGGTCATAAAAAGTAGTAACAGGTAGAACTGGTCCTACACTATCAAATTTCTAGTAGAATGGAAAAAACAGTTGTGGTACACTATAACTGCATCTGATTTTTTTTTCCCCTTCATTTCTCTAATATTTTATATTTTGTAGACTATAATTGGAATTCTCACTGCTTAAAGTACAAAGGACAAATTTGGCCCAAAAGGCATTTTATTAGCAATTACTGAGTCAGGCACTATATTGATTACATACACTCATACCTTTAATCTTCACAATACTTCTTTTTTTTTTTTTTTTTTTTTTGAGATGGAGTCTTGCTCACTCACCACTGTGCAGTGGCACAATCTCGGCTCACTGCAACCTTCACCTCCCGGGTTCAAGTGATTCTCCTGCCTCAACCTGCCGAGTACCTGGGGCTACAGGCGAGTGCCACCAGGCCTGGCTAATTTTTGTAATTTTAGTAGAGGTGGGGTTTCACTATGTTGACCAGGCTGATCTCAAACTCCTGACCTCAAGTAATCCACCCGCCTTGACCTCCCAAAGTGCTGGGATTACAGGTGTGAGCCACCGCACCCGGCCACACAATAGTTCTTTATGATAGGTAGTACTATTATTGACCATGTTATAAGCAACTGAGGTTCAGAGAATTTAAACTAATTTGCCCAAAGTTATCCAGTTTAAAAGTAATAACACTGATTTGAGCCTAGATGTATCTGACTTCGAAGCATTGTACTCTTGTGGTGGTATATACTGTATTTGAAAGCTAGAAGAATAATGGAAGCTGACTTAAAAGAAAGAAATGCCTAGCTTTCTGGTAACAATGCAAGTAGACAGACCAGCAACAATATTTTGTGCCAAAAATCAATCTCATCTAGAAATGTGATAGCACTTTAGAGAGTCCTTTCATGCAATCGTGAAAGCAAATTCAAATGTTCTATGGTATTAGATGAAAGTAAGTAGTAGCACATTCCCTTGTTCCTAATAAGGAACAACAAGTATAGTCCCCCATAGTAGAACCTTGGTAAGTCACAGCAGCTACAGTGGCACATTAGATTGCCTTAGCAACAAAGGACATTTATAACCATGCCATTTTAGTCACCTTTAACTGCCTATAATAATGCCTTTAGTAGATATGTATTCAGTTGTTTCAGTATCTCTGGGGGGGATTGGTTCCAGGACCCCCCAATACAACAGATACCGAAATCTAGGATGCTCAAGTCCTTTATATAAAATGGCATATCTAGTGTTTGCATATAGCCTATCCATATCCTCTGATATACTTTAATTTCTAGATTGCTTTTGATATTAACATGTAAATGATATGTAGTTTTTATATTGTATTATTTTAAATTTGTGTTTTTTTATTGTACTGTTACTTTTATTGTATTTTTTTCCCCAGTATTTTGATCCATGGTTAGTTGAATCCATAGATGTGGACCCTGTGGATAAACTGTATGTTTATATTATTTCCAGGAAAAATGAAGGTAGCCTTACTTTCTGTTAAAAAAGAAAAAAAAAAAAAAATTCTAAAAATAATCACACACAGATGGGCAGAATTGGATATGAACATTAAGCATGTGAGAGAAATCCTTGATTTCCCTCTCCCATCTACCAGTCCCTGGCCTTTACTCTTGGTGCAAGATATTGCCACAGGTCTGTCTATCTCTCTCACTTTCCACATCACTGAGTTTAGCTTAGCTGCAAGGGCTATTGCAGGAGGGTCCCAGCTCCCTCTTTGAGAAATCCTTACTCCAAACTCGGGATAAGTTTTCTACACACAGGATTTGTGGGCCAATTTCTTTCTGCAGGAATTTTTTTTCCCTAAATTCCAAAGAATCAACTTACAAACTGTTTTCTAATGATTGTCTCTTGACAACATAGTTCGTTTTGATCACCAGGAAAACCACTGAAATAATTTTGTTGTTGTTGTTGCTGCTGCTAAGTGTGATTGAGTCTTTTCTGAAGGACAAAACTACTCAACAAGAGCAGCCAATTTTTTGAAATTTCATTTCAGTGGCTAAGAAAGTATCAAGTTCATAGATATATAGTACTATTGTGGCACTTCTTCTTGCCTTGAGTGATGATTATTTGTCAGCCTAAAAGTAGAAGCTGTAGGTAACATATACCTCACAGGTTCTAATAGTCTTGGTACATGTTGGGAGACAGAACTAGGAAGAAAAAGTTGGGGAAAACTTCGATAGTAGTATTGATCTCTTACGATCTTTTAGGTCAGTAGGCTTTATCATGGGGTTCCTATGCAGAATGATCCACTGGGGATGTAGGTATTAAAATATCTAGTTATATTTTTAATTTTACCATTTAAAATTTCTGTTTTGTATGTTTTTAAGTGAACACCATTTCATGGCATTTTTTTCTAAATATTTTAATACTGTATAAGTAAATAAGTACATAGATATATGCTCACATCATTGTGAGACTCCCCATCAAACAGTAGACCTGGTTTTTAGATTATGGTCGTGAAAGAGCAGTAAAAGCTGCACTACAGAAGGTATTACACTTGTGACTGTGGATGGGGATGGGCCATCCAGATTGCCCCAGACCTGGAGATTCCTTTACATAGGCTTATTCTCCCTCTGTTGAACTTCACATGATTCTAAGTAAGACAGACATGGCACTTCCTATCAGCAGTTGCCTGTTACGGATTTCACGTTAGTAACTTGGTTATTTTTGTTAACTAATTTAATGTTTACCTTTAGATACAAGAAAGGTGGCTACAGGATAACCTTACCTTAAGAAAAGAAATGAGGAACTAAAAGAAGTTGAAGAAGAAAGAAAACGACATTTGAAGGAAATGGGTCAAATGCAGGTTTTGCAAATGAAAAAGTATGCTTTTAAAATAATCTTCGGTTTAAATAAAAGTCTTTATTATTGGAATGTGAAGAATGTTAAATACCTGTTTTAAAAGAATTTTAGCCTCAGCCTAGTATCCTTTGAGAGTTACTAGAAGGTGAACAGTGTTTTGACACAATTTTATTTCATGGCCTTAAGAACTTTATTACTGAAGAAGTGATACAGAATTGGTAATCACATTGTAGTGATGAGCCTTAGTCATTCAGTATTGAACATACTTAGTCCCCATACATCTGCTAGCCTCCTGCACAGAATAGTGATACTAAGCATAAAGAATATGGAGCTGTGGACCTTGCCTGGGTCAGAGCTTGTACAGTCTATAATATTGTCAGTGGAGTTGTTGCCAGTGATTTATCCACAGAGATTCGGTCTAGATTTTCTCATTTGTAATTATGTGTCCACCAGAGCATTTCTTTTGAAAGATGAGTCTCATTCTTCCTTTATCTGGTCTGATGGTTACTTATTGTAGTTGCTGCCTTCCTGGTAGACCAGAAAAGATTTTATTCCTGCCTTGACTGCCTTAGAGTTGCCTTAGGAATTCTGTAGGAACCTTGTTGATGCTAAGGCACTAGACTGGTATAAAAGGTTGTACTAGGCAAATACGTAGATTGCGAACCATCTCACCTGGTTAAATCCAGGCTTCTCATTTATTAAACCCTTCCTTGTAGAGTTTTCATGTCTTCTTGAATTTATATGGAAATCTGAATGAAAAAAATGCTCAGGTTTTTCTAAAGGATATAGTAAAGTGAATTTTAACTTTATTTATAAAGCCTAACAAATGGTTAATCCTGTGTTATGTTTAAGTACTCTTAGTTTAGCTATTTAAAATCTCTTTCCTATATCAGGGAAATCAGATTTTATAACTAGAAGAGCTCATCATCTTCAGAATCTTCTTTTTTTTATGCATTATGCACACTTAGACCCAGAAAAATCACAGAGGAAATTATGATGAAAGCCAAGAATGTGACCTTAATATCCTAGTTCCCAAGCCTCAGTTCTTTTACACTATGCTCTCCATGGCAAGTTGGAAAAGTAATGCTTCTAGAAGAAATTTTGAAAGGAAATAATATATTCGTGGCTACTAAAGACCAAAACCAGATATTTAAAAAATTTCTTCTGTGATTGGTACATAACAGTACTTTTACATTCATTCACATTACTAAGTACAACTATTTTCAAACCTTTCTTCAACCAGGACATAACAGAAATGCCAACAAGACATGTAATCCAGTCAACTCTGTAAGATGCCCATAAACTTGAGAGCAGTGCCTGACACATAAGAGGATGCTTAATAAGTGATTGTTAAACAAATGAAGATTTTTAAAGCAAACGTTGAAATTTGTACAATCTGCCAAATTATCAGAAAAGTTTGAATATTTTACTTCTTTTGGTCATTACTATGGTTTTTATACTTGGGCAAGAGAAATTTTGTTTTCATGGAGGAATCTAGATTTTTAATAAGTATTACTGCAGATAATTAATATATGATTTAATTCGTGTTATGCCTTGACATGAGCAAAATGATGAAGCCTGTTATCCATAACTTCTTAGTGTTGATAATTGTGCATTCTCAGCTCACAATCAGAAGTTTGTGAATTTGTAATATTAATCACCAGAGTGCTTAGCGTCTAAAGGCCAGGAACTTTATCAGTGATAACATGCTATGAGGGTTCTCTGTTCAACACACAAAAATTAGCTGTTTAGCAACCTATATGGGGCAGAGATAGGGAAGGAAGAGAGGGGTTTTTTTTTTTTTTTTTTTAGTACCAAAGCCCTAAATAATAAGCAAGGAGAGACTCTGTTATACGATTCCTAAGGAGAATGATACTTAACCTGTCTAAAGAAATCTATGACTTTTCCACTTCAGGTTGTTAAAAGCTAAAAAATGGTCCTTATTTGTCGTTTTCGTTTTTTACAGTGAACATCAGAAGCTGGAAGAGAACATAGACAATATAAAAAGAAATCACAGTTTGGCATTAGGGCGACAGAAAGGTTATGAGGAAGAAATTATTCATTTTAAGAAAGAACTTCGAGAACCACAATTTCGGGATGCTGAGGAAAAGTATAGAGAAATGATGATTGTTATGAGGACAACAGAACTTGTGAACAAGGATCTGGATATTTATTATAAGACTCTTGACCAGTAAGTATTAGACTGGGGATTTTCTTATTGCAATGAATATTAACATATTTTAGTAATCTTTCTCTCATTTTCTCTTTTCTTTTTTTTTTTTTGAGACGGAGTTTCACTCTTGTTTCCCAGGCTGGAGTGCAATGGCACGATCTCAGCTCACTGTAACCTCTGCCTCCCGGGTTCAAGTGATTCTCTTGCCTCAGCCTCCCAAGTAGCTGGGATTACAGGTGCATGCCACCACGCCGGGCTAATCTTGTATTTTTAGTAGAGACGGGGTTTCTCCATGTCAGGCTGGCCTCGAACTCCTGACCTGAGGTGATCCGCCCACCTCAGCCTTCCAAAGTGCTGGGATTATAAGTGTGAGCCACCACGCCCGGCCTCTCATTTTTTCTTTTTAAATATGATATTCTATGTATACCGTGCAATGGAAAAATATATGTACATATGTAAACACACACTAGCTTAAGTTATAAAGTTAAGATATAAAGCATACTAATATCTAGGAGTATTCATGATACTACCTCCCTTTAACCAATCTACCATTATCACTAAAAAGGCATACACTTAGATGCTCCCTTCTTATCTCAACTTTCTGTCATCCCCATTCCCTGTAACCAGTGACAAAGATTTTTACTTTCTCTGGTTTTTTAAAAAACAGTTTTATCATATATATGTCGTATTTTAAACTTTTTAAAAATGATATGATATTCTAGGATTTGCTTTATTTGGATTTGCTTTTGTTTATCCATGTTGTTTGTGGCCATGGTTCATTCATTTTCACTGACATACAGAATCTACTATGGGAATAGACCACAGTGTATCCATTCTCCTATAGATGGACATTTAGGGTTTTTTTTCAGGTCTTGTCATGTCTTCTGGAGGAAAGGTGTAAGGTTATGTTTGTGGGAGTGCATTGCGGAGTATGCTCAATTTTACAAAATAATGTTGTTTTCCAGAAATGACTTTACTGATTTATACCACTAGCAGGTATTATAAGAGTTTCTTTGATGGGTCCTGTGACATTGGTTTTATAAATTTCTTAATGTTTGCCAACCTCATGGCTTTAAAATGATAAATCATTGTTTATTCATTATTAGTCTTGCCTTTTTGTGTGTTTTGGGACAGAGTCTCTTTGTCACCTAGGCTAGAGTGCAATGGCGCAATCATAGTTCAGTGTAACCTCGAACTCCTGACTCAAGCAGTCCTCCTGCTTCAGCCTCCCAAAGTGCTGGGATTACAGGTGTGAGGCATTGTTCCTGGCCCTATTGGTCTTATTGATTTAAATGTCTTCTTTATCTCTTCTTCATTTCAGTTCCTTTTCAGTTATATGTATTACAAAAGTCTTTTCAAACATTATGCTTATCTTTTTTACTTAGCATCTTTTGATGACACTGGATTTGATTTTGAGTTAGTTGAATTTAGCAACCTTTTCTGGTTAGCTCCTTGTGTGTCTTGTTAAGAAATCCTTCCCTACTCCTATATTTTTGTCTAAAAGTTTTAAATTTTGCTTTTCACATACAAGTTCATTTAAGTGTTCTAAGTTGAACTTTTTCCTTTATGAATAACCGGTTGTGTTGGCTTTATTTATTGATAGACTCTCCTTCTCTCAGTGACCTGCAGTGTCATTTCTGTCATATATCAGAATTCCCTATGTGCCTGGTTTGGCCTGGGTTCTCTATTCTACTTAATTGGTCATTTTGTCTATCTCTGTGCCATTTCACACACCATCTTAATTACGTATAGCAGAATTTTCTTTATTCAGCGTATGTCTGTCTTTTAACCAGTGAATTTAGTCCTTTCATATTCATTGTGATTACTCAATTGAGTTGGATTTATTTCTGCCATCTTTTTTTCCTTTCCTGCCTTTTTGAGATGGATTTATTTTTCTTGACTCCTCCTTTTCCCTTCTTTGGGTTATACAATTGACAATATAACATGGGTATTAGGGACACTAGGCCCCCATGCGGTCAGAAATCCACATGTAACTTTTGATTCTCCCAGAACTTAACTACTAATAGCCTACTGTTGACTGGAAGCCTTACTGATAACAGAAACAGTTGATTAACACATATTTTGTATGTTATATGTATTGTATGCTGTATTCTTTTACAGTAAACCACAGAAAAGAAATTATAAGGGAAAAATATATTTTCTGTTAAGTGGAAATGAATCATCATAAAGGTCTTCATCCTTGTCTTCTTCACATTGAAGAGGAGGAGGAGGAAGAAGAGGAGAGGTCAGTCTTGCTGTCTGGGATGGCAGAGGTGGAAGAAAATCTGCATAAACGTAGACCCACACAGTTCAAACCTGTGTTCAAGGATCAGTTGTATTCTACTTTAGTTATTTGAGGGTTTACCTTTTAATTTTTAACGTACTTATTTGACTTAAAATCATATGCATTAGTTTTCAAAGTGGTCCTGGAGCACCATTATCATTATCACCTTGGAACGTATTAGGAATGCCTCTCAGCCTCTACCCGAGACCTAGATCAAAAATTTGAGGGGTAGGGCCCAGCAGTCTATTTTTGACAAGCATTTTGGGTGATTCTGATGCACATCAGAGTTTAAAACCATAGCTTTAATGTGAATTCTTTTACCTTTTCCTGAATGCTAATTATTTTCTCCCATCTGCATTATTTCTTTTGTCTAATATTTTAGTTTTACCTCGTTTTTAAATCATCACAAATGAGTAATAATTATTATGGTGGCTTCATAACCCCACATGTTTACTAATTTTTTTGTTCATTTTTGCTCGTTAAATCCCACTCCTCCCTTCTTTAGGTTCAGTTTTCTTTGTTTTGGAGTATATTCTTCAATAGCTTTTCTCAATGAATGACTATTAGGTAAACTGTCAGTCATTAAGAAGTTTTTCCTCTTAATTTGATAGTTTAGCTGAGCATAGAGTTCTACATTGACAGTTTTGTTCTCTTGGCACTTTGAAAATATTCAATTTTTTGTTGGCCTCTATGGTTACACTTGAGAAATCATTTTAATTGTTCCTTTAAAAGTAATCTGCGTTTTCCTCTGGTTCTTTTAGGATTTTCCCTTTGTCTTCAGTGTTCTGTATTTTATAATAGTGTATCTAGACTCAGCTTTAGTTTTTCTGCTCATGAATTGTGCTTTTTGATCTGAGGGTTGATATCTTTCATCAGTTTTGTGGACTTTTCATACATTATCTCTTCAAATATTATTCTTTCTCCATTTCTCACTATTTTCCCCTTCTTCACTTTTTATTAGACATAACCTCCTCTTTCCTCTACATTGCTTAACCCCTCTTGCATATAGTGGACTCTGGGTACATATCTTGTAGTTCATAAATTATTTAGCTGCTACTTAATACTACCTATTGAGTTGTTGTCATTGTTTTTTTCCCCCCTTCATTTTTTTCTATAAGTTCTATTTTGTTCTTTTTCAGAAACTCACATGGTTTTTTTTATAATTTTTTTTTTTAAACAGAGTCTGGCTCTGTCGCCCAGGCTGGAGTGCAGTGGCATGATGTCGGCTCACTACAGCCTCCACCTCCTGAGTTCAAGCAGTTCTCATTCCTCAGCCTCCCGAATAGCTAGAATTACAGATGCATGCCACCACTCAGCTAGTTTTGGTATTTTTAGTACAGATGGGGTTTTGTCATGTTGCCCAGGCTGGTCTTGAACTCCTGGCCTCAAGCGATCCTCCCACCTAGGCCTCCCAAAATGCTGGGATTACAGATGCGAGCCGCTGCACCAGGCTTTTGATGTATTTTCTTCCTTAGTATTTTGATTCCTTCTTGAATGTGTCTTTATTCATTTTAACTATACACATTTTATATTCTCTTTCAGATTATTATTTTTTAATTTCACATTTTGAAAAGGCTGCTTCTGCTGTTTTGTATTCTGATTCTGTCCCCTAGTGAAGTTTCTGTGTTTTATTAACATTCGGTTGTGCACTTATCTTTACTAGCATTGTTTTTTCTGTGAGACTCCCTTGTGACCTTTCCTTGTAGATGTCTATCTACACAGAAATTTTGGTTTTATATTAACTAGGAACTCCAGAGAAAACATTGGCCTGCATGTAGGGGCTTTTGTTAATTTCTCAGTTGGTAGGTTCCTAGACTATCTTCTGTCCTGGATGATAAGAACCAATCCCTAGGTTATAAAAATAATAACCCCAAGTTCATGGCTGGGCACAGTGGCTCACACCTGTAAGCCCAGCACTTTGGGAGACCGAGGTGGGTGGATCACTTGAGATCAGGAGTTCGAGACCAGCCTGGCCAACATGGTGAAACCCCATCTCTACTAAAAGAATACAAAAATTAGCTGGGTGTAGTGGTGCACACCTGTAATCTCAGCTACTCAGGAGGCTGAGGCAGGAGAATCGTTTGAACTGGGAAGCAGAGATTGCAGTGAGCCAAGATTGCACCACTGCACTCCAACCTGGGCAACAGAATGAGACTCTGTCTCAAAAATAATAATAACATAATAATAATAACCCCAAGTTTAGTTTGTCTGTCAGGTTACATACTGACTGGTCTGGTTTTCACTTCTATCTTCATTTTTGTTATATAGGGATTTCCCTTTCTTTCTTGTGAGCTCAACTATGAATTTAAAATAAGTTTTGTTATAAATCTATCTAGCAGTTCTGTTCATTTGTGGCAGGAGAATTATTACTAACCTTAGATTTTGGTGGTGGTTGTTTTTTCCGGAATGGCAAATATCTTCCTCAGCACTAAGAGAGTTACATAGAGAGCTTCTCTTCTCTTTTAAGACTTCTGGTCAGATACAGCATAGTCAACAGTCCAACCTGAGCAGTGGCATTCAGACCACAGGTCTCAGGAAGACAGGAGAACTCTGGTTTCAGTATGAGGACTTTTTTAGTTAGTGATGATAACAAAGGTGGTCCCAGAATTGCCTAGGCATATTTTTGGCATATACAAGTTTTAGGAAGTACATAATCATGTAAGACAGATTAGATCCATTTACTGTGAAATATTGGGAGTGAGCCAATTATCTTAACATGTTATTTTAAAAAATAAATTATACTAAATTTTGTTAGATTAAGTTTAACTTTTAAAACAATTTTTTGAGAGTGTTCCATAGATACATCTTTTGTCCCATTTCATTGTGAGTGGGTAGGTTAACGTTACAATGCTCCTGGGTCCAAAAAGGCTCATAGAATTGTATGCCTACACCAAATGAGAACTTACGTTTTTTAACCTCTTTGAATGTTGCCATCTCTCCTAGATATTAGATCCAACAGTTTAAAGTGGTTAGTCTTGGAATTTAAGGTGTTGAAACAAGAACATAAGCAAAACTTAAGGAATTCTTGCCCAGTAGACTACACATACATATATTTGTTTTTTATTTTTTTGCCTTTAATAATTATTTTTAGTCTTCTCAGTTTCCTCATTTATGCCTTTAGGGGACTTCTTAGTTTTTTTTCGTTGTTTAGCAACAGATGCTGTGTATCTAATAGACTTATCAAACATTCATTGAGCATTAAGGAATAGGAGATCCAGTAACTTCTAGCAAGGATATTATAGGTTTATTTGAAGAGACACAAATCAAAACAGATTTTTGTCAGTAAAAACCTATTTTGCCAGACACAGTGGCTCACGCCTGTAATCTTAGCACTTTGGGAGTCCAAAGCGGGTGGATTGCTTAAGTCCAGGAGTTTGAGACTAACCTGGGCAACATGGCAAAACCCCATCTGTACAAAAAAATACAAAAATTATCTGGACGTGGTAGCACACACCTATAATCCGAACTACTCAGAAGGCCGTGGTGGGTTGCAATGAGCCAAGGTTGTGCCACTACACTCTAGCCTGGGTGACAGAAAGAGACCCTGTCTCAAAAAAAAAAAAAAAAAAAAGCAAAAAACAAAACACCAAAACTTCTATTTGGAATAAGATAAGTTGGTTGTGATGAAAAAATAAAAATGGGTATTATAAAGCAAGACATTGGACTTTGTGTAAAAGTCCAACATAAGTTTTATGTTTTTTAAAAAACCTCAGAAGTCCATAATACATGGTTAAAAGTACTGTCTCTGAACACTACAGATGTCCAGATTTTGAATTCTTTTTTTAAAAAAAAGTTTTACTCTTATTTTTTTATGACTATATAGTAGGTATATTTATGTGATACATGAGATATTTTGATGCAGGCATACAATGCATAATAATCACATCAGGATAAATGGGGTTTCCATCACCTCAAGCATTTATCCCTCCTTTTGTTACAGACATTCCAATTATACTATTTTAGTTATTTTTAAATGTACAATAAATTGTTGTTGACTGTAGTCACTCTGTTGTGCTATCAAATACTACATCTTATTCTTACTATATTTTTGTACTCATTAACCATCTCCACTGCCCTTTCTAGCCTCTGCTAACTATCATCTCCACTATCTCCATGAGTTCAATTGTTTTAATTTTTCACTCCCACAAATGAATAAGAACATGCAAAGTTTGTCTTTCTGTGCCTGGCTTATTTCATTTAACATAGTGTCCTTCAGTTCCATCCATGTTATTCCAGATGACAGTGAATAGCACTCCATTGTGTACATGAATGACTTTTTTTTTTTGTTTGAGACGGAGTCTCTGTCTCCCAGACTGGAATGCAGTGGTGTGATTTCAGCTCACTGTAACCTCTGCCTCCGGGGTTCATGCAGTTCTCCTCCCTCAGCCTCTGAGTAGCTGGAATTACAGGTTCCTGCCACCACATCTGGCTGATTTTTGTATTTTTAGTAGAAACAGAGTTTTGCCATGTAGGCCATGTTAATCTTGAACTCTTGACCTCAAATGATCCACCCGCCTCAGCCTACCAAAGTGCTGGGATTAGACATGAGCCACCGCGCCCAGCAAGAACCACATTTTCTTTATCCATTTATCTGTTGATGGACACTCAGGTTGCTTCCAAATCTTGGGTATTATGAATACTGCTGTAATAAATATAGGAGTGCAGATATCTCTTCAACCTAATGATTTCATTTCCTTTGCGTAAATATCCAGTAAGTGGGACTGCAGAATCATATGGTAGTTCTGTCTTTAGTTTTTTTAGGAACCTCCATACTATTCTCCATAGTGATGATTTTGAGTCCTGACTGAAGATATTTAGCAAATTCTTTAGATACTCTGAGTTTCTGTTTCCTCATCTATAAAATAGAATTTTTAAAAATCTATACTGTTATTCAGTATAGAGTCAGAAAAGCTCAGAGGCGATTTAGTCCAGCTTTCTTTGTCATGTTCCATTCTTTAATGTAAGTTCTTAAATTCTGTATTCTTAAATAGCACTAAAGAACTAAATTCATTAAGAAAATGTAGGTTTCTGTTCCTATTTAAACATTCTTTGAGGTTGAGGGCTATGCATAGAAGACACTAATAGCAATTGAATACTACATGATAGCCATAATCAATTTAATTATTATATCTAACTCTGTATTAAAGGGCAATCAGAGAGATTAAGCAGCCTACCCAAGATTACCCAGGTAAAGGGTAGAGGTAGAGATAAAATTAGATCTCAGAACCACTGTGACAGGCTGCTACCATAGTGGCCCCCCTGCTTTTTTTTTTTTTTTTTGGAGACAGGAGTCTCACTGGTTCTCTCAGCACTCTCAGGCTGGAGTGCAATGGCGTGATCTCTGCTCACTGTAACCTCTGCCTCCTGGGTTCAAGCAATTCTCGTGCCTCAGTCTTCTAAGCAGCTGGGATTACAGGCATGTGCTACCACACCGGGCCAATTTTTTGTATTTTTAGTAGAGAAGAGGTTTCGTCATGATGACCAGGCTGGTTTTGAACTCCTGGCCTCAAGGGATCCACCCTCCTCAGCCTCCCAAAGTGCTGGAATTACGGACATGACCTTTTTTTTGTAACCGTTAAAAAAGCTAGTATTTATATAAAAACATTTTAACTGTTACTTATACTTCCTGGTTTAGAACCATAACTTATTTCTGTATTGTAACTCTTCAGTGAGATGCGTGTGTACATAATATATAGTTGTATATTAGGATTTTTTTCAATAAAAATGTGAGTACATATATGCTTGATACTGTTCTAGATACTAAGTATATAAGGATGAAGAAACAAAAGAAATAAATTCATAACAAAATGGCTAGTAATGGTAGGTATTACAGTGAAAATGAACAATGTGAGCGTAACTGATGGGCCTTTAAGCTGGGACCTGATTGATGAGAAGGGAGCAAGATATGCAAAAAACTGGGGCGCAGGCGTTCCAGGTAGAGAGAATAGTTAATGCAGTAGCCAAGACCAGGACGAACAGAAAGTGTTTTTTTAAGGACCAGGAAGAAGGCAAGCATGGCTGGAATATAATCAGAGATAGGCCATTCCCAGATATGTCATACCTTGTAGCTGTGGTAAACAGTTTTATTTCATTCTAACTGCATTGGGCAGTCACTAGAGGGTTTAAAGGAAGGAAATAATATAATCTGATTTCTAGTTGGAAGAAATTGCACTGACTGCTGTGTGTGGAGAATGGATTGGAAAGGGCAAGAGTAAAAGCAAAGAGACCGATGAGGAGACTTGTAGTAACCAAGAGATGGTGGTGGACTAGATCAGGTGGTAGCAGTGAAAATGGAGGGAAGTGATAGAAGATAGACTTGGAATTTGTTCTGGAGAGAGTTGACAGGCCTTGCTTCTGAATTGAGTGTAAGGGAGGGAAAGTAAAATAACCAAAGGTTGCTCCTACATATTTTTACTTGAACAACAGGATATTGGGGGAACAGGTTGCCATTCCTTAAAATGGGCAGGACTGGGGAGAGAATATCAGTAGTTCCGTTTTGTACAGTTTAAGTTTGAAGTGCTTGTAGACATCTAAGCAGAGATGTCAAGCAGGCAGTTGGATATATAACCTCGAGCCTAGAGTTCAAAGGAAAGGTGTACACTGGGGAGTCATCAGCATATCCATGGCATTTAACTCATGAGATGAGATCACATGTGGAATGAGCATAGAGAGAGAAGGGAAAGGTCCCACCACTAGTTATGTTTGCAAATCCAGTAAATAAGCAGCTGGTGAGGTGGGAAAAAATTTTTAAAGATGTGGTATCTTGAAAACCAAGGGAAGAAAATATATCTAGAATCTAATGCTATTTGGGGTCAAATAAGGACTAAGAAGTGACCCTTAAATTTGACAAAATGGAAGTTGTTAATGACTGAGGAGCAGTCAGTGGCACAGTTGGAACTGAAGCCTGGTCGAGTTGGGTGGGGAGAGAATGGGTAGTAAGAAATGGAGACAGCAGCCAGGCATGGTGGCTCACACCTGTAATCCTAGCACTTTGGGAGGCCAGGGCGGGATCACCTGAGGTCAGGAGTTCGAGACCAGCCTGACCAACATGGTGAAACTCCCTCTCTACTAAAAATGCGAAGATTAACTGGGCGTGGTGAGGCACACCTGTAATCCCAGCTACTCGGGAGGCTGAGGCAGGAGAATTGCCTGAACCTGGGAGGTGGAGGTTGCAGTGAGCCAAGATCGTGTCATTGTACTCCAGCCTGGGCAACGAGAGCAAAACTCTGTCTTGGGGAAAAAAAAAAAAAAAAAAAAAATGGAGACAGCGAATATAGATAATTCTTATAACAACTTCTTCTGTGACGGGGAGCAAGAAAAATGGGGCAATGGTTAGAGTGGACCAGGGACCAAGTTAAATAGGCAGGTTGGTTTTGTTTTCAATTTTACTTGTAAGTATTTTGCTACAAAGTCAGCTCTTCTCTTACTTACAGCCCATTGACCTGCAGACCTGGGGTTTCATATGTATTCACTGAATAGAAAACCATACATACATAGGAGCCCTCCAGCTATCCCTGCATACCCTGGGAATCAGTGACAGCAGGAATAAGAATTCCCTTCACTTCTAAGATTAGGCTATAGGAGAAAAAATAAAAAAGAATTCAACAACCCCTACTCTGCCACTTTCTTGTCAGGCTCTGGGAAAACAGGAATATCATACCCTGTCCCTCCTCCAAACTGCTGACAGTCTTTCTGATGGAGACCTTGGTAGGTGCTCCATAGTCTGTTTTTGACCTGGGCCTGGGATAAGGAGGAAGGGCTTTTCGGCAGAGAAAAGTGCCTCAGTCACAGAGGCATCATGCTGAGGAGAGTGAGGACCTATGAGGGAGCTTGGTCGAGCCAGGCAGGGGTGGAGAGGTACAGGAGTGCTTTCCAGCAATTTAGGCTTGCTTAAGGAACAAAGCCAGGCTGTTTACTGAGTTCTGTTACCTGGTACTCAGATGGATTCTTCTAAATAAAAAGAAAAGAAGTGATACAAATTTCCCCAAAATTGAGTCTTTGTGGGCTTATGCTTGCAAACAGTGGCCTTCTCAAGGTTTATACGTGAGCCCTAAATTTGCCTTCTAACCCAGAAGAAAGTAAGGTACAAAATTTCCCTCATTCTTTCACATCTTAGAATAAAGCATACAGTCAGTGTAATTGTTGCGTTCATCTGTCTATTTAAGGTAACACAGGAAATCAGCAGTGCATTTTCAAGAAAAGCTGATTACCATCTGTTATTAGTAATCATCTAAAAACATCAGTAAGTATAAGCATTGGCAATGGTCAGAGAGACACATAGATGAAAAGGGGGAAATTATCCATCATTTGGAATGTATTACCCCATACTAATACAATATACCAATTTAAATGATTTTAGAATATATCACTCAAGATATGGTGTTCTACCCTATGCCCAAAATGTTCTACTCTCATTTTTCCCCAGATGTGGAAGGTTGCATATTAGGTCATACTTCTTTTAAGACTCGTTGTAAACACGTAACCTTTACCGTTTTGCATCCAAGGTGGCCAGCTTTCTGTGAGGCTCTTCAGAGCCTGGGTCCCTGCATTCAAAGGGAGCTTCAGATGAGGGCTTTATTCAGGGCTCACCTTATAGTCACCATCTCCATCATGACCATGGATGCAGTAAGGTTTCACAGTAGCTCCTGCAACCTCAAGAGGGTAGATTACAAAACCCAAAGATAGCCACTGGTTTTTCACACCTAAACAAATGTTTATCTTGCCATAGTGGTTGAACCATAGGCTGAATTGTAAAAGCTGATGTTTGGGAGTCTAGCTAAAGAAAATTAAGTTAATGAGTTTAAAGAAGCAAGAACTGGAAGGATCCTCTCCTGGAAGGTGAGATATTGGTCTATGGGGTGTCCAAGGGAGAGAATCCAGTCATGGGTTCTTAGCTTCTGTTTCTGGTTGGGCCATAAAGCCTCTTCCTCATCCCTCTTTTCTGCTTATCACTAAAGACAAAACTAAAAACCATGGCTTCAGTCTGCTAAAAGCCTAGAACAAAACAGAACAACAACAAAATAAGGCAGGCTGGGCAAGCTTGTTAAGACTTTCATGGATTACCAGAAATAGAAATGCCATTAAAGCCATCATTTTTCCTCATAAAATGCAATCGATTATTACTGAAATTTTGAATGAAATCTTTCAGACTCTTAACGAGTATTTAAATATCAGACTAAAGTAATTTACAAATCATTATTTTCTGAGATCTTAGAGCTTCTCAATTTTTTTTTTTTTTTCTTTGAGACAGTCTCACTCTATCACCCAGGCTGGAGTGCAGTCATGCAATCTTGGCTCACTGTAATCTCCACCTCCCAGGTTCAAGCAATCCTCCTGCCTCAGCCTCCCATAGAGCTGGGATTACAGGTGCCCACCACCACACCTGGCTAATTTTTGTATTTTTAGTAGAGATGGAGTTTTACCATGTTGGCCAGCATGGTTTCTAACTTCTGACCTCAAGTGATTTACCCACCCTGGCCTCCCAAAGTACTGGGATTACAGGTGTGAGCCACCTCACCCGGCCTCTCTCTTTCTTTCGAGAACCAGTTTTCACAAAGAAATCATACTACTTTGCATGAGTTAGTATATGCATTTAACTGAAAGATGTGCATACTCCAGGCAGGTGGTGGAGCTGATACACTAGCTAGATGACTACTTGACCATAGAAGTTTGCAGCCCATGAAATTCAAATCTTTGCCTCAGCACATGGTCATGGATTTTCAAGGTCATTCTGTAAGTTACTTGATGTTAAATGCCTGTAAAGTCCAAGTGACAAAAGTGTGTTAATTGGGCCACTCTATGTCACTCAGCTCCTATAGGGTTCTTGTACAGGATCTCACTCTGTCACCCAGGCTGGAGTGCAGTGCTGTGATCACAGCTCACTGCAGCCTCGACTTCCTGGGCTCAAGTAGTCCTCCCACCTTAGCCTTCCAAATGCTGGGATTGCAGGTGTGAGTAACCCAGCCCACAGCTGCTTTCTTTCCATGGCTTCAGCCTAAGTAACTCTCACCTATTACCATGGTAGCTTTCCCACCTCTTATCTCTTACCATCCTTCCCACCCCCATCTCCACCCATTATACTTCTGTCAGCTTAATTTTCCTAAACCTGGTGGTCCCTATTCCCTTCTAATTTTAGCAAAGACTTCCATACCTGGGCTTTCCCATTTCAATTCTTACTACCAAGTGTGTTCTAACCAAACAATTTTGTTCCCTTAATATGTCCCATGTTTTCCTGTGCTATTTCCCATCCTTGGAATGTTACGTTGATGAAGTTCTTCCCAAATATATGTGATTTTTTCCTACCTTTGTACTTCATAATATTTTGTACCACTTATGCAACTAAAGCCATTCAGCCTTGTATTACAGATATTTGGGCTTCCCCATACTCCATAACTGCAAACCACAGAACACACTTCAAGGTAGACTTAGGTTCATTTCCATGACAATGTCTAACTTTGATTCAGCCCTTAAGAATTATTATGTTGGTGACATATTTTCGTTTCCCTCACAATGGCTTTGCACGTAGTACACCCAAATAAATCTTTTCTGTTCTTTGTGAGCATTATCACAAGATAGGTATTTTTCTGAGTTTTTTTTTTTTTTCCATTTAACATAGTGGTAATCTTTTACATTCATATATTCAAGTACTTTGTATTTTTAATGACTGCATATTCTGTAAAATGCATGATATCTACTCCATTATTGAACATATTAGAAAGCTTTTGAATATGTGCTACTACAGATAATGCTGCAGAGTGTGTCTTTGCACACTAGAGCAGATATATCAAAAAGACAGCTTCCTAGAAATGGAGTTACTGGCTCAGAGGTTATGTATATTTTTTAGTTAGTGCCAAATTGCCTTCTAAAAACACTTATAAAATTTCCACCGGTAATATATGAAAGTACCCGTTTCCATGTCTGGATTTTGTTACTGACATTTTTATTGGCTGCACAAAAAAATGCTTGCACTTTAATTTACATTTCCCTCTTTTTACTAGTGAAGTTAAATGTCTTTTCATATGTTATCTTTTGTATTTCTTTTCCAGAAATTACCTATTCATATCTCTTTGCCCGTTTTTCTACTAGGTTGTCTTTTTCTTGATTTGTCACATTTTAATAGATTCTAGATGTTAATTTATTTTCACATACATTGCAGGTACCTATTCCCAGTTTATCATTTGTCCATCAACTTTTTTTTTTTTTTTGAGACAGAGTCTAGCTCTGTCACCCAGGCTGGAGTGCAGTGGCACAATCTCAGCTTACTTCAACCTCTGTCTCCTGCCTCGGTCTCACAAGTAGCTGGGACTACAAGCATGCACCACCACACCTGGCTAATTTTTGTATTTTTAGTAGAGACAGGGTTTCACCATGTTGGTCAGGCTGGTCTCAAACTCCTGACCTCAAGTGATCTGCCTGCCTCAGTCTCCTAAAGTGTTGGGATTACAGGCATGAGCCACTGTGCCCAACTACCTCAGCTTTCTTTATGGTATCTTTTGTAACTTTTAATTTTTTAGGTAGTCAGATCTTTAGTCTTTTGATTTATGTTGTTCCTTATTTAGAAAGGCTTCCCAATCCTAAAATTATCAAAATGTTTTCTTCTGATGGTTTTATTTTACCTTAGCTTTTGTTTTTTTCAGACAGGGTCTTACTCTGTCACCAAAGCTGGAGGGCAGTGGCATGATCACAGCTTACTATAGCTTCAACTTCCCAGGCTCAGGGGATCCTCTCACCTCAGCCTCCCAAGTAGCTGGGACTACAGGCACTCACCACCACACCCAGCTAATTTTTAAATTTTTTTGTAGAGATGGGGTCTCACTATGTTGCCTAGGCTGGTCTCAAACTCCAGGCTCAAGCGATCCTCCCACCTCAGCTGCCCAAATACTTTAGCTTTTAATCCTTTCATTCATTTGGATTTTATTTTGAGGTTGGATAACAGGTAGTAATGTTATTTTTTTATCCTTTGTAACACTATTGAAACCTTTCCAGTTGATTTGAACTGTTGCAGTTATAAACTAACGTTCTATATGCATTTGGGTTTGTTTCTGGGTTTTCCTTTGTACACCAACTTTAAAAATTTTTTTTTCTTTTGTATTATCTCTTCTATGTGAACTTTAGAGTCAGCTTATGGATTCTATTAAGCATTTTTTAATCATGTTGGGATTTCTGTTTGGATTGCATTTAATTTAGGGATTATTTGAGGAGAACGGACATCTTTGTAATATCAAATCTACCATTCTTGACTCCTTAGTATGCATCTCCTACTCAATCATGTTCTTTTCTCCTATGGTAAAGTTTTACAGCTTTTTCCTCTAGCTCCTATACCCTTTTGTTAGACTTATTCCTAGGCATTTTATGGTTTTTATCACCACTGTGAATAGGATCCTTTTTTTTCGATTGCCTTTCCTATTGGTGTTTGCTCTAGATAATAAAACTGCATTTTTATATATTTATCTCTGGCTACCTCATTAGTCTGAATCAGTTTTCAGTTGATTTTCTTGGATTTTCTAAGCATACAGTTCTGTCACCTGCAAAAACAATAATAGGCTTTTCTCTCTTTTTTTCATTTTCATTTCTTTTAGTTAGGAATTTGAATTGTGAAATCCCTAAATTGTTAGGGATTTCCAGGACATTATTTTAGAGCAGCCATAATAGGAGGCATTGTTCTCCTCTTCTTAGTTTTAGGAGGAACACTTCTATATATTTTAAATTAAATTTGATGCTTTCTGTGGATATCTGAGGGAGTCATTTTGTCCAGTTAAGAAAACGTTCTTCGATTTTTCACTTAGGATATTTTATCAAAATTCAGTGTTATAGTGTATCAAATGTTATTTTTGACATCTGTTACTACAATAATTGAATTATTTTCCCCAATTTTACTGTTTCTTTCTTGTTGTAAACACTACTTGGTCATGATGTATTCTTTTTACTACCCTTACTACTAAATTTGGTTTTAGAATATTTATATTCATAAGCAAAATAGCCTTGTACTTTTTTCCCCTTATGTTTCTCCTTGCTGTGTCACGCTTTATATACTTGGGAACTAGGTGTATCTTGAAGATTTGATAACATTTCCTCATAAAACTGAGGCTGGTGGCTTTAAAAGATGGAATTTTGACTGCCTCTTCAATTTTAACTATCATATTCAAGGGCTATTAATATCCTAGCCACTTTTCTCTGATCTTGAACAAGTTACTGATTTCATTGAATCTTAGTTTTGTTAACGGTAAATGGAGATAACAGTATCTGATTCCCAGTATTGTCGTAAGGATTAAATGACATTGATTATTTAGCATAGTTTTGTCTCGCATATGGTAAATGGTCATCAATAATAATCATCATTGTTATTCCCTTATGTAGATTACTGTAGCACCCTTCATCATCCACACCTCTTACACAGTACAGCTGTAAATTCCACAGTAGACAGAGAGGATATGAAGACGAGTTAATGGTCCATCCCACAGTGGTAGTCATCACCTCCATCCGACACACTCTTTGGTGGGTTGAGATCTCTCCCTGAACTAGAGCTTTTTCCCCACAGTGCTGTCTCTCAGCAGACCTGGCCATGGGACAGAATGCACCACCTGTGTTGTATAAGGGAGCCAAGGCAGACTGCATGTGTGCGCCTTGGCCACCCCTGCCCTGTCTGGAGCTTGTTCTCCACATTAGAATGCTTATGTTAGTTTTTGAAGATTTTTAACTTGAGTGTAAAGATAACTTTTTTTAAATGTCATTTGAAAAATCAGTATCATAATATATAAGCTATGGAAAGGCAGTCTTTACATGATTGGTCTAACATTCCATCAGTTTTGTTTTGTTTCTGGGAAATACTTAGATGTTTTGTCTCCTTTTGAAAGGAGCATAAAGTATTAGGCTGAGATAAATGTATAAGGTAGAAAATGGAGACGTGCTGCATTCTCATCAACAAGCAGAATATGGTTTTTTCCAGTCTTCTGCTACTTCACAGTCCTTCATCTGATATTTAAAATGTATTTATGTTGAGTCATTTCTTTCTCTCTTGCTGGTGAACCAGAAGATCATGAAATGATTCTACAGAGGCAGTAGCATTATGTTCAGTTTCTTTTTTTGTATGCATCAGATAAGAGGCCTGCAAATGGAAGTAAGTCGCCTCACATCCTTTGTATGGTGATCGCAGTAATGTTTGCCTTTTTACCACTGGTGCAACATTTATTAGTTCATAAACCTGCTTCCAGAGAACCTAAGGGCTTTTTGATGAAAGGTGACTGTGGTGGGAACAATGTTAGGTTTTGACAGGCTACTTTTGTTTTTACAAACATTTCTGTTCTTTCTTTTAGTGTTTAGAAACTACTACCTTAAAAGAGAGTTGGGGACAGGGACATGTCTGGACTAAGTGGAAGTTAGTGCTTAGAGTTAGGATTTGGAATATAAAGATGGAAGTTAATATTTAGAATTAGGATTTCTGAATCTATGAATAGGAAGGTAAAATAAAATTTTGATGTCAGTTCAGCTTAAGCTTCTAAATCATTCTCGCTGAACCAGAGCTTCCCGTTGGTAAAAATCTAAGATCTGAGGAATAAAAGCAACATAAGAAGCTGACTTTTGGTAAGCCTTAATAGTGATAGAAGAGGGACAAGGCGGCAGTTCCAGCGATTCTCGTATTTTCCCCATAGACTGTTCTCATATTTTCCCCATAGACTGCCGGCCCCTTGGCCAGCCATAAACCTCCTCCCCTTTAACTCCCTCTCGTTCATTCAGCAGGCCTTCCTGTGACCCGTGAGTATCAGTGGAAGCAGTCCCTCCAATAAGTTACCACGGCCTAAGAAAAAAGTCTACAAAATTATGTTTCCTGAAGTTTTCACAGTATTTAAGTATTTACTTAAAGGAGTATTTGTTGTATCCTAGAGAGTGAATATGGAGAAGGGTAACCCTGGAGCACTAGAAATAAGCCTACCAATTTTCAGTATTAGCCAAGCAGCAAAGTTTTGCTGCTGTTTATTTTTTCTAGCTCTTACTATATTCCACTTTTACCATTGAAAATATTGAAGTTATTTATATTTTATATACATTATATATTTTATGTATTTTAGTATTACTATGACACATAATTATATATCTTTTATATATATATAAAGTACCAATGGCTTCTTTTTCCAGAGCAATAATGAAATTTCATAGTATGAAAATGGAAGAAATCAATAAAATTATTCGTGACCTGTGGCGAAGTACCTATCGTGGACAAGGTGAGTACTATGGTGTATCACAAATGCTCTTTCCAAAGCCCTACCCACAGCTCTTCCCCTTATGACCTCTCATCATGCCAGCATTACCTCCCTGGACCCCTTTCTAAGCATGTCTTTGAGATTTTCTAAGAATTCTTATCTTGGCAATATCTTGTAGCAAGAAAATGTAAAGTTTTCTGTTCTAGAGCCTAACAAGACTTACGTATTTGACTGCAGTAGGCATTATATTTAGCTGATGACATAATAGGTTCTGTCATAGTGTAGATAGGGATAAACCAAAATGCGATAAGAAAAAACCATCCGGAGGAAACTTTTTTTTTCAGATGGAGTCTCGCTCTTCTTTGTCACCCAGGCTGGAGTGCAGTGGCGCAATCTTGGCTCACTGCAACCTCCACCTCCCAGCTTCAGGTGATTCTCCCACCTCAGCCTCCCGAGTAGTAGCTGGAATTACAGGTGTGCGCTGCCACGCCTGGCTGATTTTTGTGTTTTTAGTAGAGATGGGGTTTCACCATGTTCGCCAGGCTGGTCTAAAACTCCTGCCCTCAGGTGATCCACCCGCCTTGGCATCCCAAAGTGTTGGGTTTACAGGCATGAGCCACCATGCCTAGCCCAGAGGACGCTCTTAATGGAAACTAAGAAAGACAGAGTTGAGGCTGAGGAACTGAAGCATCTGGGTTGCTTCTGGCCAAACCACCAGGCTCCTGAATCCTCCCAGCCAGAGAAAGAGGTTCCACACCAGCCATTTTTTTCCCCTTGGTAATGTCAGCCTCGTGTGTTGTTCCTAGGCTTATTTGATATGTTTGTAAATGACAAAAGGCTACAGAGCATAGGTTCCTCTAAAATATTCTTTTTTCTGTGTCAGATATTGAATACATAGAAATACGGTCTGATGCCGATGAAAATGTATCAGCTTCTGATAAAAGGCGGAATTATAACTACCGAGTGGTGATGCTGAAGGGAGACACAGCCTTGGATATGCGAGGACGATGCAGTGCTGGACAAAAGGCAGGTATCTCAAAAGTCTGGGGAGCCAACACACCCAAGTAACTGAAAGAGAGAAACAAACATCAGCGCAGTGAAAGCACCAAGGCTACACCTGAATGGTGGGAAGCTCTTTGCTGCCACATAATATGAATCAGGCTCAGCTACTATTACTACACTCTCCTGAAGCTAACCATCATTTCCTGCAACATTATGTAAAGTAGACTTAAAAGAAGGGCCTGAAGCATTCTTGCAGCATAAGCTAAATGTGGAATAAGAAGCTGAAGACCTGTTAGAGTTTTCATGTCACTCCTTATCAGAATAAGGTCAGTGTCTCATCAGTTATAAGATGTACCACTGTATTATGTGCCAGCAGGAATGAAAAAATGCAATTATAACCATAAGATGTTTCAGAATCAGTGACATCATAGTATTGCAAACCAGATTCTAGCTTAAGCCAGAATGAACATAGGAGGGAGTCTCAGTAAGGAAGTAGCCCCTCATAGGACTAAGCCCCACCACTCCATACTCCAAGACTTAGCTGCTGGGTCAGGCCAGCTGGCATCAGGTGAGGCCCTGTGAGGACAGCCTGCACTGGAAATCAGGAAGAGGAATGAAGTTCAAAGAGTCAGGAATATGGCATCCTTGGGGAACAAGGCTGGGTCCTTCAGTGTGCACAGGTTTGTAACAAAGATGTCACAGATTCTTGAGCTTTCTGCTTTCAGATTAAGGCAGAAGATTACACTTGAGAACACCTCTAGGTCCTTGATTTTTTTTTAATAAAATTCTGAAATCATAGAAATGGATGCTCACATTATCTAACCCATTTTCATAGTTTGCAATTTTTGCTTAAAGAACATGCCATGCAGCTGGGCATGGTGGCTCACGCCTGTAATCCCAGCACTTTGGAAGGCCGAGGAGGGCGGATCATCTGAGATCAGGAGTTCGAGACCAGCCTGACTGACATGGTGAAACTGCATCTCTATTAAAAATACAAAAATTAGCTGGGCGTGGTAGCATGTGCCTGTAATCCCAGCTACTCGGGAGGCTGAGGCAGGAGAATCGCTTGAACCCAGGAGGTGGAGGTTGCAGTGAGCTGAGATCGTGTCATTGCACTCCAGCCTGGGCAACAAGAGCAAAACTCCATCTCAAAAAAAAAAAGAAGAAAGAACATGCCATGCATATATGTATTATGTTGTCAGCCTAGACAGCTGATACCAATTTAAAGCATCTGCAGATTATTGTCTAAATCAGTCTACAAAAATGACCAACTTGTGATCTGTAATCAGTATCCCTACCTACTTTGGTGATTTTTAGTGGTAATTATAAATGAGAAAATACAGAGTGTGAAACATGGTCTCTTTGGATTAAAATACTTTCAAAATATCTTGAGGAAAAGATTTTCTGTTACTATTCTGAGTTATGAAAATTAATTAGCAATAATTGCCCCCTTGGTGTGAGGGGAGAGAACAAATAATGGAGGTGGGCCTCCATCCTACCTAACACTGGCTTTTGCTGAGGCTCTCAAAGCCAGCCAGGGACTCTGCATGTGAGTGGGTGGTGGTAGAGTTGACAGCAGTTTGGATTCAAAGACAGGAAATGCCTGTCCCTCACAGGGCCAAGCTGTGGCTCTGTCTTCTGGCTTGCCTAGGCATCAAAGAAAAGACATAAACTATTCTAAAATTACCAACTCACTGATTCGTGCATACCCACCCACAAATTGAGGGGGAGAGGGGACTTAACAGCTCACAACAGAGTAGTTTATACTTCCCAGAATAGCCCTACTCTGTCAGTTCTGTGTGTCTTGTATCTTCAGATGGCTTCAGTTGGGTCTGAGGGTTTTAGTATTAGGTTTCTAGTAACCGTGAAAATGCCTAACAGTTCCAGTTACTTGGATTTTCTACAGGTAAGCTTAACTGAAACCACACTTCTATACTCCTGATACTTTGACCTAGGATTTTCTTTTTTATTCTCTCACTCTGAGAATTATACACAAGAATATGGAAATTTAAAGGTAGCTGAGAAAAAGTGAGTGTCTCTAGAAAACGTGTCAAAGTTTTCTAACAGATCCCATTATCAGGAAAATAGCCAGGTCAAGAATTTTTAAGGTTGCTAATCTTACAGGTTTATTAAAATTACAGATAAATGGCATTGTCTCTGTTTCTAGCCTTTGGTCTCAAGTTGGTTGTAGCTGATGTAATTTTTTATGTGAGGGCATCAGCATTGCTCTGAGCATTTTGTTTTGTGGTGAATGATGGGCTGAGATCATGCAGGTTCTCCTTCTGGAGGACATAAGAATCTGGTCCCAGTGGTGGGCTCTCCCAGAGGGCAGTGCTTTACCTAACAGTGAACTTGTGACGTTTCCCACTTTTCCCTGCTGAGAAGATCATGTCAGGACTGCTTGCCTGCCATGAGATGAGAAGGTCTGTGCTGGGCTTCTCACATGGGGGCTTTTTTCCAGGTATTAGCCTCACTTATCATTCGCCTGGCCCTGGCTGAAACGTTCTGCCTCAACTGTGGCATCATTGCCTTGGATGAGCCAACAACAAATCTTGACCGAGAAAACATTGAATCTCTTGCACATGCTCTGGTTGAGTAAGTATCTCACATCTGGGGACAGGTTGTGATAGTTTTTCAAAATCAAGAGAGTTCTGTGGTGAAAACGCTCTCTAGCTGTGTTGCCCACTTCTTTGGGAAGCCAGTTGGTGCCAGGCCCTGGGCTTTACCTTTTGATAGTAATTCTTCAGATCCCTCCTAAAGGAGCTAGATGGTGAATAGCAGCCCCAGACACATCCTGCTGCTCCCCAACTGTGTTCACAGGGAGAGGGTCACTGTGAGGGGTTCCTGGTCTGGTTTTCCTGTAAACCTACCAGAGGAACCCACATGTCATGCACAGCGATTAGCATGCCCTGCTAAGACATCTGTAGGTAGTGGTAGTGGGTTTAGGACTGTCTCCCCAGCTTTCCACATGTGTCAGACAACTGTGAAGAATGACAGAGCTCTTACTCAAAAAGCTTATTCGAGATTAGGTAAAATCCAGTGAGGGTAAAATTGCACATACCTTTTACCACATTCACCTGTGGTGGGTACAGACGCCAGGGTTGTCAAGCAGCTCTTGCATAAGGACTATGCTGGCAGAGAAAAAGGCACTTTCCCCAAAGGAGGTGTTTCAGGCACTCCTGGCTCCAGACAGACCCTTACTGGCAGAGAGGGCCAGAAGGAGAGCTGAGCAGCACAGGGCCACCTTTCTGCAGCCATCGCAAGTAAGGGCGGGTGCTTTTCAAACTTCAAGTACATCCAGCTCCAGGAAGGGGATAAGTGGCTAGCTAAAAGAAAAAGTCTTTCAGGTTTCAGTCACATTGCTGGTTACCTCAGCAAAATGTTCCCAGAACACCCACTCACATCCCTGTGTGTCATAGTAATGATGCATCTAGTGACTGGTGGTGGCAGAATTCTAAGTAGACCCAGCTCTTAAGAAAGCAGTGTTATTCCCCTTACCTGCAGTTTGTCTTTATTACTTTAAAATTTTTCTTCCAGAGAAAAGTAGTAACAGGTCAGGAAAATCCCAGGCAAAGGAATAAGCCTTCTATAGTTGAACAGTTTGGATATTAAGGAAAACTCAATAAAATAACTATACCTGCTTTAGTGAGAACTTCTAGAAGAAACTAGTTCTTGTATTCCTATGAGTCCCTAAACCAGACCTAAGTGAGGAGTCAGGCCATGTGTCCCTACTGTCTGGAGAGGAGATGAGACTCCTGCCTGGCTGGCCTGAAGGTCCGGGGCCGCCCCTCCACTTCCTGCAGGGTAGCTGGGGCCCTGACACACACAGCACAAGTTCATGTGTCTGGCAAGGTTTGCAGTGACTTTTCAAATTGAAGAAGGGGTTATGCTCTTTACTAATAATATGTTCTAAATACATTTTTTCAGGATAATAAAAAGTCGCTCGCAGCAGCGTAACTTCCAGCTTCTGGTAATCACTCATGATGAAGATTTTGTGGAGCTTTTAGGACGTTCTGAATATGTGGAGAAATTCTACAGGATTAAAAAAAACATCGATCAGTGCTCAGAGATTGTGAAATGCAGTGTTAGTTCCCTGGGATTTAATGTTCATTAAAAATACCCAAGATTTAAATGCCATAGAAATGTAGGTCCTCAGTGTATAAGAAGAAACTGCTTATTTCTGATATCAACTTAGTAAGAAAACATATTCTTTTAAAGGAACATTGTGTCTAGGATTTCGGATGTCGGGAGGTTCTAAAATTATGAAACTTGTTTCACTGAAAATTGGACAGATTGCCTGTTTCTGATTCCCTGCTCTTCATCCCATTCCAGGCAGCCTCTGACAGGCCTTCAGGGTTCAGCAGCACAGCCGAGACTCGACTCTGTGCCTTCCTCCCCAATGCAAATGCATGCTCCTTTCTCAAAGCATGCATTTGTTGAGATAATTACTGCCTTGAAAATTTATGGTTTTGGTATTTTTTTTTAATCATAGTTAAATGTTACCTCTGAATTTATTTCCTTTCATGTTGTTTGAAAAACTGAGTATTAATATCTGAGGATGACCAGAAGTGGTGAGATGTATGTTTGACTCTGCTTTTAACTTTATAAATCCAAGTGACCTCTCTCTCTCTGGGACTTGGTTTCCCCAACTAAAATTTGAAGTAGTTGAGTGGGGTCTCAAAGTTTGACAGTGAACCTTAAGTAATCATCTAAGTCAGTACCCACCACCTTCTTCCCCTACATATCCCTGCCAGATGGTCATCCAGACTCAGGGCTCTCTCTACAGAGAGGAAATTCTCCACTCTGCACACTCACCTTTGGAAAGCTCTGACCACTTGAGGCCTGATCTGCCCATCGTGAAGAAGCCTGTAACACTCCTCTGCATCTATCCTGTGTAGTATCCTGGCTTCATCATCAATCCTGATTCCTCTCCAAGGGGGCATTGCCGTGTGGAAGGCAAGCCAGGCTCACTCACAAAGTCAAGGCCTGCTCCCTGTAGGGTCCAACCAGACCTAGAAGAGCAGGCCTCGCCATGTGCTCTTCAGATGCCATTTCTAAGAAAAGTCTAATCACAGTTTTTCCTGGAATTGCCAGCTGACATCTTGAATCCTTCCATTCCACACAAAATGCAAGCACATCACACGCTTTTGAATTACGCTTTGTGGAGTTCTGTTATTCAGAGTCAGCCAGGTCTTCATTCAGTCACGTGGCATGGTTTTATGCCATCTGTAGATATAACGAGCATGTTGCCTAGACAGCTTTTCTCAGTTGGGGCCAGAAGATAATTAAGCCCTAAAGTCCTAAAGCGTCTGTGGTAGGTTAAATAGTTGGCCCCCAAAGATAGCCAGGGTTCTGATTTCTAGAACCCGTGACTGTTACTTTATATGGCAAAGGAAACTTTGCAGATGTGATTAAAGCTAAGGACCTTAAGACAGAGTGTCCTGGGGGCAGGGTGGGGGCGGAGGGGGGGTGGTTCCTAAATGTAATCACGAGTAAGATTAAGAGCACATCAATTCTAGTCATATAGTAAACATCCACAATAACCAAGATATTTTTATCCCAAGAATGCAAGATTTCAGAAAATGAAAAATCTGTTGATAAATCATCACTATAATAAAATCTGTTGATAAATCATCACTATAATAAAACCGAAGGGGAAGAAATTCTGAAAATTCTAGCAGCTATATTTGATAAAATTCAACATATAGCTTTAGCAAACTCAGTTTTGCAAAGAATATTTTCTTAATGTTTTCTGTTGCTAAATCAAAATTAAACATCTTAATTGCAAAATAAAACATTTCTCAGTAAATATTAAAGCCAGTTACCTTCTATCAACATGTTTCTGAAAGTGCTAGTTGTTAGCAAGGAATAACAAAGTCAATACAAGACCAATATAGGCAGTGAAACAAAATTATCATTTGCAAGTTAAAACAGACTTCCCAGTTTTAAATCTGGTTTCCCCCTGAGTATGTGGCATCCTTGGCAGCACTTTTGAGAGTGGCTGCTTTCGTTCAGATAGGTGCCTTTCTGGCTTCTCACTGCTGCTTCTAGATCATTCTCCAAATATCCCCCCTTCCCCACATTGGAATGAATAGCCATCACAGTATGGATGGAGGTTAGAATGAGCCAGACTGCCTGGGCTCCAATCCTAGTACACCACTCACTAGCTGGGGACCTTGAGCAAGTTATTTGTCCTGTTTTGTTTCTGTTTCCTTATATGTAAAAGTGGGTAAAATGGTACATGTTTTGTAGGGTTGTTATGAAGATTGAATGACATTTAGAAACTGCTTAGAACTGCTTGCCAACTACTAAATACTGTGTGAGTGTTCAAGAAAAACCTATCTTCATTTCACTCTTGTTGCAGTTATCTTTTATTCCCAGCCTGGTTACTCCCTCTTATTTGTTGAAGAGTTTAGTTCCCAGTTCAGTATCACCCCATTACTAATAATCATTGCTGATTTCAATATCCAAGTGATGGTCTAATACAACTCCCTGGCCTCTCACCCTTTTTTATTTTTTGAGATGGAGTCTTTCTCTGTCACCCAGGCTGGAGTGTAATGGCACCATCTCAGCTCACCACAACTTCTGCCTCCCTGATACAAGCAATCCTCCTGCCTCAGCCTCCCGAGTAGCTAGGATTACAAGCATGCACCACCATACCAGGCTAATTGTTGTATTTTTAGTAGAGACAGGGTTTTGTCATGTTGGCCAAGCTGGTCTTGAACGTCTAGCCTCAAGTGATCCGCCCACCTCAGCCTCCCTCAGCCCCTTTTTCTTTCCTCCAGTGAGAAGACACTCAGTTCTATAGTCTTATTCTAGAGCCCAGTCCTTTTAATAACAATAACTGCACCCCTCCAAAATCTCAGTTTTAAGTATCTCACTCTCCAGTAACCCCATGGTGTATACAATTCTGTGGTCCTCAACCCCCCCAATTCTTTGACCCCACTGAGATTTCAATCCGTTGATTCTATGGCTTTTTCACAGGTCATTTCCCTCATGCCTGTACTTCTCTCCTTATTCAACATAAATTCCACAGCCCATCATTATGTCACCCTCCACTGCACTGTCCTCAAACTGTCCTGACAATGCCCAGCCCTACTGGAATCCAGCTCTGCCTTCCTCCCTGCAACCTCCTTGCAATACCTGCACATCCCGTTTCCTTCGCTGTTTCCTCTTCATTTCCCTGGCCCCTCAGTGTCACAGGGTTTCATACTCACACGGAGTCTGCACCTCTTTTCTTCTCTGTGCTCACTTATTTGGTGATCCCGTCCAATGTCATAGCTTTAAACCATCTTAGTTTGGGTTCTCCCGGAAGCAAAACGTAAAACAATGCTTCACGTGAAAGTAATCGGTAGGAAATTGGGGAAACTGTATGAAAGAGAAAGCAGCCAATGAAAAGTTTACTGTTAAGCCAGCTACGGTAGTGGGCAATTAGAGTTTGGTGCCACAGGGAGACTTTGGGGAGTTTGGCAAAATGTATACCTCAGAATTATCCCACCTAAGGGCCAAGAGACCTGGAGTATTTATATAACAACTTCCCAGGGTTACTGAGTGAGGACTATTCTAGCACGTGTTAGTTACTGGCTTACCATGTGTACTAGCAGAACTGCTTTCCACAGTTTAAAAAGAGAAAAAAAAGTCTGAGCAACATGGTGACACCCCATCTTTACACAGAATTTTTTAAAAATTAGCAAGGCATGGTGGTACACACCTATAGTCTCAGCTATAGTCTCAGCTTCTCGGCTGATAGGAGGATCCCTGGAGTCTGAGGGATCAAGACTGCAGTGAGCTGTGATTTGTGCCACTGCACTCCAGCCTGGGTGGCAGAGTGAGACCCTGTCTAAAAAGACAAGAAAAACCAGATAGCAGCAGCTGAAAGTTGGCAGGAACACATTGGCAGTTCCTAGGATCATAGGATATTTGCAGGGCACTGACTACTCCTACAGCCACCATCTATACACTGATAACTCATAAATGTTTGTCTCCAGTCCACATCTCTCCTAAATGCTTGACTGATAGATTCAGCTGCCTGTGGATAACTGGGCATCTATCTGCACTTGAATAATAAATGTCTAAAACTTAAAATGAGCAAAACCAATCTTTCTCCAAGAACTTGAATCTCTTCCACAGGCTTTCAGTTGATGGCAACTCCATTATTCCAATTGCTCAGGCAAAAATTGGCATTATCCTTGATTCTTTATCTTACATCTCCTATCTAATTCATCAGTTTAATACTATGGGTTCAATTTTCAAAACACATCCGGAATCTGACCATGCCTCACCATTTAAACCAACAGTCCCCAACCATTTTGGCACCAAGGACTGATTTCGTTGACAATTTTTCCATGGATGGGTGGGGTGAGGGGGATGGTTTTAGGATGAAACTGTTCCATCTCAGATCATCAGGCATTAGATTCTCATAAGCAGCACACAACCTACATCCCTCACGTTCAAATTCACAATAGAGTTTGCACATCATTGCTCTGGTCCAAGCCACTGCCATCTCTAACCTGAATAATCTGAGTAACCACCTAACTGCTCCCACTGATTTAGGGCCTGTTCCCCATGGTTCTCAACACAGCAGCCAGCGATCTTTTTAAAAAGTAACTCAAGAAAATGTGTTTCTCACAGGGGTGTGGGTCAGCAATTCTGAAATTTTTATGTATATACTAAAGTCAAACAAATACATACCTGTGTTGTAGATAATACAAATTTAGTTTCTCACTGTTGGAAAAAGGTGTTTGCATATCAGGAAGGGAGGCCGTAAAAAGAACCCTGTGGTGTTGATTGAATCCAAAGGATCTGTATAAATTTATAATTTTAATATCTAAAGGATTTCTACTTCAATAAGGATGGAGTAAAAGCCACCCAAAATCTGCTCCTTCATGAAAGCAACAAGACTGGCAAAAATGTCAAAATCAACTTTTTCAGAACTTTGGAAAGTAACTTAATGGTTAGCAACAAACTGAGGCGTGTTTATTAAAGGAAAACAGCTGAATCTCAGAGCAGAAAGTGGCATTTTAAGTTGCCCTAATCCCATGCCCCTCTTCCTTATTCCATGGTAGCCTTGAAAACCAACAGCCCTCTTAGTGTCTGTGAAAACCAGCAACCTAGTAACCACTGGAGGAGTCAGAATGAATTTGGAGGTCCCCCAGATCTCCACTACTAGAGAACTGCCTCTATTTGACTTGTCTGGCAACTCACTGAAAAGCTCCATTTTCAGGACCTGTCTTTATTTAACTCAGAGCTCACTCTGAAAACAGCCCTTCCTGCAGAATAATCAGTGGCAACTGGGTAACCCTGTGGCTGCCTGAGACAGCGTTATCAGGTGGGGCTAACAAAAGGCTGACCAAGAAACTTAAAAGGAAAAATCTGGGAAGATGTCCATGGGCGCTTTGACAAGCTCAAGCATATTCCTGGGAATCTAGAAGTCCATGTGCATGTGCAGGGATGTATGCATGTCCTGAGACGGTCCTAAGCTCTCATCTCTGGCTGACCTTGAAACTCAATTCATGCCAGAAATGAAGGTAAAGGCAGTTGTAAACTGCCTGCTGATACATCAATGACATGACTGGACAAATAGACATGCACGCACTTGACAAAAGCTAGAAAATTTATTGGTTCAAGGCATTAGAAAATCTGTCCAATCATTAGCTTACCCACTAGGCTGAGGAGAGACTTCAGGAACCAAACATAACAAAGAATACAGAATTTACAGAATTAGTCCAGGAAAGACACAGAACCAACCAAAAGCAGCAACAATAAGGAATAGTAACAGGTGCAAACCCTGGAGAGGAGGTAATCTGACTTCAATAATTGATGTAGTATTTAAAACAAGACACACAAAGAACAGGAACATACGACCCATGCCATACACAGCAATTTAAAAAGCAGTCAATAGAAACAATCTATGAGGAAGCCCAGATGTTAGACTTACTAGGCAAGACTAGGTATCAGCTATTGTAAATATGTTCAAGGAACTAACAGAAACAAAAGTCTAAAGAATTAAAGGAAATTATGAGAATAATGTTTCACCAAATTATCAGGACTATCAGTAAGGAGACAAAAAAATAGAAGTTCTGGAATTGAGAAATACAATAATGGAAATAAAAATTCACTAGATGGGGGTCAACAGCAAATTTGAACTGGCAGAAGAAAGAAGTGAGTCCAAAGACAGGTCAATTGAGATTATACAGTCTGAGGAATAGAAAGAAAGAATGAAGAAAATGAAGAGAGCTTCTTTGAGACACTATCAAGTGTACCAGAATACCAAGTATGCCAATCATAATGAGAATCCTAGAAGAGAAAGAGAAAGGAGCAGAAAGACTATTTGAAGAAATAGTAGCCCGAAACATCCCAAATTTTATGAAAACATTAATCTTTGTATCCAAGAAATTGAACAAACTCTAAGTAGGGTAAACTAAAAGGGATTCACATTTAGATGCATCATGATCAAATTATTGAAAAAGAGATCTCAAAAGAAAGAAGCAAGTAAAGCTAAGAACTGACTTCTCATAAGAAACAGTGCAGGCCTGAAAGCAGTGAAATGACATATTGAAAGTGCTGAATGAAAAAGACTATCAACCAAGAATTATTTTTGCAGTGGTGCAATCATAGCTCACTGTAGCTTCGAACTCCTGGGCTCAAGCAATTCTCCTCAGCCTCTCAAGACTACCAGCATGTGCCACCAAAATAAAAAAAATAAAAAATAAAATTTTTTTAAGAGACGGGGATCTTCCTATCTTGCCCAGGCTGGTCTTAAACTCCTAGTCCTAAGCAATCCTCCCACCTTGGTCTCCAAAAGTGCTGGGATTAAGGTGTGGGTTACTGTGCCCAGCCTCAACCAAGAATTCTATATCCAGAAAAACTGTCCTTCAAAAACAAGAAATGAAGACACTCCCAGATAAACATTGTGATAACCTGTCTTCACCAGACTTGCCCTACAAGAAATATGAAAGGAGAATGAATCCTTTAGGATGAAATGAAATGACTCAAATGCACATGAATACTCAAAGAGTACTGGTAAAGGTAAATATATAGGTAATATAAAAGCATAAATGTATTTTGGGGGCTGAGAGCAGTGGCTCATGCCTGTAATCCCAACCCTTTGAGAGGCCAAGGTGGGCGGATCACCTGAGGTCAGGAGTTCGAGACCAGCCTGACCAACACGGTGAAACCCTGTCTCTACTAAAAATACAAAAACTTAACCAGGTGTTATGGTGGGTGTGCCTGTAATCCCAGCTACTCAGGAGGCTGAGGCAGGAGAATCTCTTGAACCCAGGAGGCAGAGGTTGCAGTGAGCTGAGATCACACCACTGCACTCCAGCCTGGGTGACAAGAGCAAAACTCCATCTCAAAAAAAAAAGTATTTTTGGTTGCAGCTCTTTTCCTATATGATTTAAAGGCAACTGCATTAAGAATTTTAGGCCGGGCGCGGTGGCTCAAGCCTGTAATCCCAGCACTTTGGGAGGCCGAGACGGGCGGATCACGAGGTCAGGAGATCGAGACCATCCTGGCTAACAAAAAAATTAGCCGGGCGAGGTCGCGGGCGCCTGTAGTCCCAGCTGCTCGGGAGGCTGAGGCAGGAGAATGGCGTGAACCCGGGAGGCGGAGCTTGCAGTGAGCTGAGATCTGGCCACAGCACTCCAGCCTGGGTGACAGAGCGAGACTCTGTTTCAAAAAAAAAAAAAAAAAAAAAAAAGAATTTTAACACTGTTGATGGGCTTATAATGTATAAAAATATAATTTGTATGACAATAATGCTACAAAAGAGGCAACAGAACTATATAGGAACTTTTGAAATGGAAATTAACATTCATCTAAATTAAGGTGTTCATTTGTAATCCTCAGGGTAACCACTAAGAAAATAACGAAAAGCTTATAGTGAAAGTAACAAAGTTATTTAAAGAGGGCCCAATGTGATGACACCCCAGTAATAATGAGGACACCTAGTTCCAAGATCTTGATTTTAAAACACCCTCTTCAATAAAAAGAACTCTGGCTCCTTGGAGAGGTGGTTGATTTCAGGGCTGAAGCAAGGAAAATACAAAATGACCCTAGAATTTTTTGTGGTGCCAGAAATTAAGTAAATATTTATAAAAAAAAAAAAAAAAAAAAAAAAAAAAAAAGGTAGAGTTTGTTCAAAGAACACAGAACCCAACCTGAAGTAACTCCCAATGATCAGAGGTAGAACAATTTGAGAAACAAAATAAAGACAGTATTGGAGTATAAGCAGAATAAAATAAATATTCATGAACTTACATGGCTATACACAAGTACTTACTTTAAAAAAAATTAATCAGGGACAAGGACAGCACTTCTTTATAGCAGAATTACAAGTAATAAATGTAGAAGGAAAGAGGGAAAAAGAAAAATCATCATTAGGCAACATTAGGCAAATACCACAATCAAAATCATTTCAGAGACGAGTCACTGATGAAGCTATTATTCGTAGGCACAAATCTGAGAAAAAATGTATATAATCTCAAACTATCTTTCCCAATATATTAAGTAAAAAGGGAAAGTAACTTTATCATGGAAGAACCTGACAGAAACCATCTCAACCAAGTGGTCAGGGTCAACATCACCAATAAGAAGGCATGGACCTCATGAACCCTGTGACCTGATGTGGTTAGAAGGCCCCAACTTCATCTCTGTGAAAATGTAGAACCTCCGTGCAATTAGGAGAAAACACCAGGGGGACCAAACTGAGGAGCTTTTGACAGCATAACTCATCAGTATTCCTGGAAAATGTAAGGGTTATGAAAGACAAGACAAGACTGAGGAACCATTCAGACTGCAGGAGACCAAAGAGAATTAACTCAATGCACTGTGAGATCCTGGGTTGATCTTGAAACTGAAAAAGGATGTGAATGGAAACACTGGTGAGACTAGAATAGGATCCATAGTTTACTTAATAAATCCATGCTCATTTTTCTGTTTTTGATCATTGCACTATGATTATGTAATGTGCTACCATTGGGAGAAGCTGGGTAAGGGGAGGGGATATGGCAACTCTCTGTGCTATTTTTGTATCTTTTCTGTAAATATAACATTAATTCTGCTGGAGCCTTGATCTTGGATTTCCCAGCCTCCAGAACTGTAAGCAATAAATTTTTATTATTTATAAATTACTCAGTCTTAGGTATTCTGTTACAGCAGCACAAAAAAAATAAGAAAAGGGCCTTTGCACTTGCTTGTATCTTCAGCTTGGAAATTTCTTCCCCCAAATATCTGCATGGCCACTTCCTCTCATCCTTCAGGCCTCTGCTCAAATAACACCTTCTCAGTGATGCCTTACGTCACCATCCCATATATAATAGTGCACTCACTCCATTCTACCTGCCCTCTTTTTTTCCCTCTCCACTGTACTTTCCACTGTCTAACATACTATATATCATGTATTTGTTCATTATCTCCACCCACTAGAATGTATCTCTTAGAGGACAGGGACTGTGCTGTTTTGTTTAGCACCTACATAGTGAGCACTCAATAAACATTTCCTTAATGAATGTATGAACTTATCATTGTTATGGGAATTATTTGTAATTATTTGTCTCCCAGGTGCTTGGCACAGAAATGTATTAGATTAAGTAATAGGCCGGTGCAGTGGCTGATGCCTGTAATTCCAGCACACTGGGAGGCCAAGATAAGAGGATCACTTGAGCACAGGAGTTCAAGACCAACCTGGGCAACAGGATAAGATTGGCGCTACTATGGTTTGAGTGGTTATGAAGTGGGAGTTCATGTTCATTCCATTGTTTTTACTTGGAATTTATATTTTTAAAGTAGAGAATTTATCAAAGAGACAAGCAATAAAAGGCAAACAAACATTTATCTTCCACCCCTTTGACCTGGTATTAGTAAAACCTTGGTATCTAAAGGTTTAACCCTATCTCTACAAAAAAAATTAAAATCAGCGTGGGGGTGTGATGGTGCCCTGTAGTCCTAGCTATGCAGGAAGCTGAGGTGGGAGGACCACTTGAACCCAGGGGGTCGAGACTGCAGTGAGCCGTATTTGCACCATTGCTCTTTAGCCTGGGTATCAGAGTGAGACCCCGTCTCAAAAAAGTACTAATAAATAAGGAAAATATGTCAGCCAGGCACAGTGGCTCACACCTGTAATCTCAGCTCTTCAGGAGGCCAAGGCAGGCAGATTGCTTGAGCCCAAGAGTTTGAGACCAGCCTGGGCAACATGGTGAAACCTGGTCTCTACAACAAATACAGAAATTAGCCAGGTGTAGTGGCTCACCTGTAGTCTCAGCTACTCAGGAGGCTGAGGTGGGAGGATTGCTTGTGCCTGAGAGGCAGAGGTTGTAGTGAGCCAAGATGGTGCCACTGCACTCTAACATAGGTGACAGAGCCAGACTCTGTCTTAAAAGAAGAAGAAGAAGAAGAAGTTATTTTCCTTTTATTTTAGGATATACCCACATACTAGCATGACAGATACCAAAATATTACAATGATTGTTTTCTCTGGATGCTGGGACTATGGGGCTTTTTATTTCTTTGCATATCTGTACTTTACACAATAACATTTTTGTGTAATCTTTTTTTTTAAATGCAGAATACTGACATTGGAGAATGCTCTTCATATAATTTAAGTGAAAAAAGAGTAAAAACCATATAGTATATTATCTCATTTTTTCTAACAAAATATAAATGTGCATAGCAAAGATACAGAGGTGTTAATAGCACCAGGGAGAAGGGGTGCAAGATTAGTGGTTGCCTCTTATTGCTTGTCTTGTTTATAAATTCTCCACATTAAAAATATAAATTCCAAGTAAAAACAATGGAATAAATACAAACTCCCACTTTATAACCAACTGAAATGACAGTAACTGAATTTTCTAAAGTTTTAAAAGCCCCAAAATGGGAGAAAGGAATGGCAGCACCAGCGTCGGAAAGGTGGAAAGTGGATGGACGGCGGGCAGACTACTTGGCTGACCCAAGGAAACTGCATCTCATGCCAGCTGAGACCCATGCTGATTTAAGAGTCCCGAGAATGCTCAGGAACTGAGAAAAGACCAAGGACATCAGAAGGGCAAGGGGTGAAAACAAGGAAAGTTGTTGAAACTCAGTTTAAGAAACAGATACCCATTTTTGTTCCTCAAAGTTGGGTGACCCTCCTGTAGCAGGGTTTTCTCCAGACAGGATATCTGGACTGAGAAACACCAGACACAGTGGGGGGCAGTCGAAATATGCTGAAATCAGGAACAGTCAACAGATGCCAAGGCCCCCACCCCAGCCCTCTCTGCACCCTTGCTGCCAGAATGCTGGAGACAGGGAGAATCTTTTCTGCGCGAGCTGACCTGCCTGCCGAAAAACGACAAAGAAACTGGCACAGGAGGTTCCCCAAGTGAAAACAGTCAGCCACCCGCCCTACAGGAAACAGCCCCCTCCCATACATTTACCCTCAGAGCTCCCTATCTGTTTTAACATGTACAGACAATCCAGGATCCCCTAACATGCAAGGAAAGCCAATAACATGGAAAAAGTATTTTTTTTTGAGACAGAGTCTGGCTGTCACCCAGGCTGGAGTGAAGTGGTATGATCACAACTCACTGCAGCTTCGACTCCTGAGCTCAAGTGATGCTCCCACCACAGCCTCCCAAGTAACTGGGACCACAGGCACGCACCACATGCCTGGCTAAGTTTTTTTTGTGTTTTGCAGAAATGAAGCCTCCCTATGTTGCCCAGGCTGGTGTCAAACTCCTGGGCTCAAGCGATCGGCCTCCCAACGTGCTGGAATTACAGGCGTGAGCCACCGTGCCCAGTTCAAAACAATTTTTTAAAGAAAACTTGGAGAAAATAAAGATTATGTATGAAAAAGGAAACTTAGAAGCTATCTCATCAAAGAAACAAGAACACAGTGCCGTCAGCGTGCATGTGCACGTGCGCACACACACTGTCAAAGAATCAAATGCCCTCAGGAAGAAAGATAAAGCTATGAGAATATCCCAGAGGAGAGAAATTTTTAGAATAAAAAGAAAATTCAAGGAGAAGTCAAAGAGGTATAATCAAAAAATGGCAGTTCCAGTAAGAGAGACGAAAGAGAACGGAGAAGACAAGTCATAAAATACCCCAATTTAAGTGTGAATACAAAAATATATTATTTTTATAAGTGAGAAAAAACAGGGTGCAAAAGGTGTATATTAAGCCACTTCACATGTAGGGACAAGGGAAAATAAGACTATATATCCACAGTTGCTTGTATTTACATAAACAAATAGGATAACCCCCCCCCCCAAAAAAAAACACCTAAGAAAAATTGTTATTTGTGAGGGAAGGTGGAGATTCCACTAAATTTTTTACATACACAGTTGACCCTTGAATAGCAGGTTCTGAACGGCACAGATCCACTTATCCATGGATTTTCTCCTGCCTCTGCCACCCCTGAGATGACAAGACCGACCCCTCCTCTTCTTCGCTCCTTTGGGCCTGCCCCAACGTGAAGACAGTGACACTGAAGACATTTGTGATGGGTTCCACCCTCTACTTAATGATGAATAGGAATATATTTTTCCTCCTTCCTTGTAAATTTTCTTAAACCTTTTTTTTTTTTTTTTGAGATGGAGTCTTCATTCTGGTCACCCAGGCTCGGGATGCGTGCTGTGATCTTGGTACTGGCAACCTTCTGGGCCCCAGGTTCAAGTGATTTTACAGCTCAGCTCCGAGTAGCTGGGCATTTACAGAATTGTGCCACGAGGCATCTGGTTAATTTTTGATTTTTGTAGGGAGGACAGGGTTTGCCATTTGTAGGGCAGGTTTGGTCTCAAACCCCTGACCTTCAAATGATCTGCCTGCCTGGCTTCCAAAGTGCTGGGCATTACAGGCCATGAGCCACTGCGCTAGCCAACATTCTTCTTTCTCTTTAGCATTACTTCCGCCTGACGGTACCGCCAGATTACAGTACATAATAGCCATATAACATACAAAAATATGTGTTAAATGATTTTATGTATCAATTTAGGGGCTCACTCAACCAATAGGGTATTAGGAGTTAGTTTCTGGGGAAGGTCAAAAGTTATATGTGGATTTTCAACTGCATTTGGCTGGGGGGGTTGATAAAAACAGGGTGAAAGATGGGTGGTCCCTAAACCTCTGTGTGGAAACAAACAAACGGAGGTAAGGATACCTGTACAACCCAAAGAAGGGGAGAAAGGGAGGGGATTAAAAATGTATCTAGTTTATTTTGTGATGTGAAATGAATATTTGTCAAAGATTGAAGAAGTAAGAAATCAGGCTGGGCCGATGGCTCCACCACCTGTAATTTTCAGCACGTTGGGAGGCCAAGGGGGCCAGGCAGGACTGAGATCAGGGCGGGAGGACCAGGGCCTGTTCCAGCTGGGGCGGTGGCTCCACACCTGTAATCTTCAGCACCATTGGCGAGCCAAGGCAGGCAGGTCACCTGAGATCAGGGGAGCGGGAGACCAGGTCCTGTCCAGCTCGGGCGCGGGTGGCTCCACACCCTGTAAATCTCAGCACGTTGGTTGAGGCCAGGCAGGGCAAGGTCACCTGAGATCAGGAGCGGGGGACCAGCCTGTCCCGCTGGGCGGTGGCTCACACCCTGTAATTCAGCCCACGTTGGGAGGGGCCAAGGCCGGGCAGGTCCACCTGAGAACCAGGAGCGGGAGACCAGCCTTCAGGCTCTGGGGCGCGGTGGTCAACCTTGTAATCTCCAGGGCCCGTGGAGGGCCAAGGCAGGGCAGTCACCTGAAGAATCAGACGGGGAGACCAGCCTGTCCAGCTTGGCGCGGGTGGCTCCCACCACCTGTATCTCCAGCACGTTGGGAGGCCAAGGCAGGGCAGGGCTCACCTCGAAATCGGAGTGGGAAGACCGCCGTCCGCTGGGCGCGGTGGCTCACACTTGTAATCTCAGCACGTTGGGAGGCCAAGGCAGGCAGGTCACCTGAGATCAGGAGTGGGAGACCAGCCTGTCCAACATGGCAAAACCCCATCTACTAAAAATACAAAAAATTAGCCGGGCATGATGGTGGGTGCACATACTCCCAGCCACTCGGGACCTGAGGCAGGAGAATCCCTTGAACCTGAGAGGCGGAGGTTGCAGTGAGCTGAGATCACGCCATTGCACTCCAGTCTGGACAACAGAGCAAGACTCTGTCTCAACAACAACAATAAAAGAAGTAAAAACAACAGAGAGGTTTTTTTAAAAAAATAAAATTTACCAGAACTTAATGGCATGTCTTCAGTTTGAAAGGGCCCACTACGTATCTGGTACAGTTGTTGAGAACAGAACTATACCAAGGCACATTGTTGTAAAATGTGGCGTATAGGGACCAAGACAATTTCTACAAAAGGAGTGAGGAAAGATCTGGATTCAAAGTGGTTCTAGACTTTAGCACTTCTGGAAGATAGGAGGCAACAGCACAGGCCTTTATAATTCTGAAAGAAAAGTATTTCCTGCCTAAAATTCTATACCTAACTAAACTGTCAAATTCAACTTGAGGATGAAACATCTATTTAGACATGCAAGTTCTCAAAAAGTTTACTTTCTCCACACCCTTTATTAGAAAGCTATCAGGGGATATGTTTACCCAAGAAAAAAGGAAGATCAAAAACTCGAGAGAAGCACACATAGTGGCGAAGGGAGTTCCCAGGGCAGTGGCGACAGGCCCCAGGACGACGGCTGTGTGGCAGGGTCGGGGCAGTGCTAGATCAGAGCAGGCCAGATGGCCTGACCTCCTGGCTTCCTTAGGAAGATGAATTATGAGAAAAACTCATCAAATTTCTTGAGAGTAGTTTCATGTATTTGGTCGAGAGTTTAGGGTTCAGTCACTGAGAGGAACACAGAAAACTAAGAATATGGAAAAACAAGATAATTATTAACTCCAGAGGTAAAAAGTTTTGAAAGAAAATAAAAGTAATCATAGCCAACCATGTTTCACCTGTGAATATATTAGTATCATTAGGCAAACAGCATACAAGGCTTTTGACTGACCCAAATTATGATCTATCTGTATTGATGAGAAAAAAGGAAGGATGCAGGTGGAGGAAGGACAGCAAGGAGGAAAGAACGAAATATTCATTGTAGACAACAGCTCCTATGTCTAAAAAATCAAGAAATAGCAACCTAGGCTTAATTTAGAAACATGAAGGGAGATAAAAGAGGTTTCCCTGGATAAGAGGCTGGGTTGGGAGAAGGCTGCTTGTCAAAAATAGAGAGATCTGAGTTTTCACCCTACTTACAAGCTAACAAGTCAGTATGCCACACTTTACAGTTTCGTGGATGCTGGTAGAAGACACAGGATTCTTGTATCAATGGCAAACATGTTTATTATGCACAAAAGTAGTAGTAGAGCATGAACATTTTTGTTCCCTGAACTCCAGTTCTCCCAGGGAGACGCAGAGAGGGCCAGCTGGCACCTGTACAAATGGGTTGCTTTACAGGAGAGGAAGCATGAGCTTAGGGAGCCTGAAGTTTTATAATGGGAAGTGCGCCTGCCTTTAGCTCCGGAGGAAGGTACTATCTCTTCCAAGGCTGTCTGCAATATAAATAACCTTTAAAAGACAGTAAGGGAAACAGCAGGGCAGAGAGTGCCTCACTCACAAGAGGAGCAGCAATGCCAGAGGCCCATAGAGCACGGATTCCCAGCGCTGCCGCTTTACATAATGAACCTTCTTGATTTTTAAAATTATCAGCATTCGTAACTTTCCTAAAAATAGAAATCTAAAAAATTAAATCGTTTCACTTACTAAAACAACTCTCTCAGGCCTTACTCCTCCCGACTGGGCATGTCTTTGCCAACGGAGAGCCAGAGTCCGAGGAAACCCGAAAAAGCAACCCCAGCTTTCCCAGCTTTTCCAGGGTGAGCTGGTCCGGAGGAAGGGCGGTCCCAATCCCAGCGCTTCAGAGCCAGAGCAAAGCGGGGAGGCTCCCCCATGGCCGTCAGCCGGCGGCCCACGCGGCGCATTGCAGGCAGGTGCGAGCCACATGCGCCAAGTGCCCTGAGCGGCCCTTTGGTAGTTAGTGTTAATTAAAATTGCCCGCACGGGAGTGGAGCCCCGCTGACAATCTAGAAACAAGCAATAGACCCTCTGATGTAGCCATCTGGGCCGCGCCTCTCCGCACGGCCCGGCACGCCTCGGTCCCCGGAGACCACCCTCGAGGGCAGGTGCTGCCGCTCGGCCGGGCCCGCAGGATCCCTCGGCCTGATACGGCCGGTGCTGTAGGGGCACGTGCGCGCCTCGGCCCCTCCGCCGCTCCCACCCCTCGCCGGTGCGCACTGGCGCTCGGGGACGCCGCGGGCCCAGGTGTCCAGCTGGCCCCTGCCCTGCCTGGCGCTCGGACCACCACTTCCACCTTTGCCACCCCCTCGCCAGCCTCCGCAGCTTCCAGACAGGCCGGTCTCTGCGCCCACCCCTGCTTCCCGCACCGGCCACCGCCAGAGGCAGTGGAGGAGGGCCCGGCCGCGCAGATCCTGCTTATCGGGCCTATCTCCTGTTACATAAGGCCACTCCCCTATCTCCGCGGGCCATCGCCGTCGCAACAGCCGCGCCAGCGCCTTCACCCACGCGCGGGGGCGCGCCTGCCCACCGCTCCCGGCAGGGTTTTTGGTAGCCATGGGGTTACGGGGGCGTTGACTCATCCGGGCGGGGCACCGGGAGTTGCACAGGCCAGGGTAGTTCCCCGCTCCTTCCCCCATCACGGAGACCCTATGGGAGATGCCATGGACTCTCTACTACAGATTAGGAAACAGGCCGGTAGAGGGATCACACAGCCAAGTAGCGGCACTCCAGGCACTGGGGGCCCTCGAGGGCAAGGGGCAGACTTTTGGGAGTCAGGGCCAGCAGCTGGGCTGGGAAGCTTCGAGTGTGGACAGAGCGGGTGGGAATGATGTTCCCTGTGGGAAGAGAGGGTGAACAAGGTTGGGATGCCTCTGAGCGGGAATCCAACATTCCTTGTGGCACAGGTCACAAGCACACCCTTGTGAGGAGGTTGAGCCCCGTTGAGGAGCCTGAGCAGGCAGAGAGGGGGGCTGGGGAGGCGCTGGCTTGGGGAGGAAGTGGGTAAAGGAGAAATCTTGACATCAACACCCAACAGGCAAATGCCGTGGCCTCTGTTGTGGGAGTTTCTGGAAGACTTCTAGGAAAATGAGGGAAGAGCAGGAAAAGGCGACATGGCTGCAGGGGCCAGGCCCAGGAGCCGCCCCTCCACAGCACTCATTCTGCAGAAGGGAAACTTGAGGCCCCCAGACGGCAGGGGTTGATCCTGCAGAGACTGGTGAGCAAACGGGATCACCCCAAGCCCCAGTGGCACTAGGAACACTTATAATCCCTGACCTGAACTAAGGCTGCCAGCCTGGCCGGGTTAAGAGTTTCCCAGCAGGATGGCCCGTGCACTTTAAATTAAAGGGGCCAGATATAGGTGCACACTACTCCCAGCCACTCTGGAAACTGAGGTGGGGGGATCGCTTAAGTCCGGGAGTTGGAGGCCAACCTAGGCAGGCAACATAGTGAGATCCCATCTCCAAAAAAACAAAAAACACCAAAAAAAAAAGTCCCAGGAAGACCTCTGAATCTGTCTGGATTGCTCAGTGGAGACCTGGAAATCTGAACTTTGACAATCCCTCCCACAGTGGGGCCAAGGAGGAATTAGGCAAGCCAAAAGAAGTGAACTTTACTCTTCTATTGCCTGTTTGAATTTTGTATCCAAGCAAGTATTACTTAATTTAAGAGACTGGTTTATTAAAAAAAAAAAACTCCTCGAATTCCCATAGCTGGTAGACTGTGGCCACAGCCACAGTGCACTATCTGCCCAGCACTTCCGGTGACCCAAAAGGGTCTGAAGACAGGAGCTCAGAGTTGGGTCAGCTGTCCAGGTACTCAGGGTTGTCACAGGCAAAACTGCTGGAACTCAGGGCAGCATTGCAGATGCCATGCCGCTCTCAGGGCCCCTTGCCTGCCGCTGGAATTAAACCCACCCAGATCTTGGAAACTCTGCCCTGGACCCTTCTCAATAAGTCCACGAGAAATCAAACTCTTTCCTTTATGCGACACTGGATTTTCCACAAAGTAAAATCAAGATGAGTAAAGATGTGGTTTCTAGATAGTGCCTGAAAAAGCAGAGACCATGGTGTCAGGCGTCACCACTTGGGCCTATAAAAGCTGCCACAAGACGCCAAGGCCACAAGCCACCCAGCCTATGCGTGCGCTCCTCAATCCTCTCCTGTTGGCACTGGGCCTCATGGAGCTCTTATTGACCATGGTCATTGCTCTCACTTACCTCGGCGGCTTTGCCTCCCCAAGCCCTGTGCCTCCCTCTACAGCCCTCAAGGAGCTCATTGAGGAGCTGGTCAACATCACCCAGAACCAGAAGGTGAGTGTCGGCTAGCCAGGGTCCTAGCTATGAGGGCTCCAGGGTGGGTGATTCCCAGGATGAGGTAATGAGCAAGCTGGGCTTAGATCCTAAGATGCCTAAGGGTCAGGAAGAATCCCCATGGACCAAGGCCTGGCCCGGCCATGAGAGAAAGAGGAGCTGGGCTGGGGGCTCAGCAGTGTGGATGGACCTATGAAGGGGTCTGGCAGAGTCCCCAGGGACTACCTGCTCTCCTGGCCTGGCCTTGTCTGCCACTGCCAGCTCCTACTCAGCCATTCCTGAACAGAGGACAGCAGAGAAGGGCCAGCACCCTCCCAGAACCATGTGGCATTTGCCAACTGGATTTTGACCATAATAATGCAGCCATTCTCCCCAGCACCGTAATAGGCCTGCCCTTACAGGAGGATTTGTTAGTAGAGTCCACTCCTTGCCTCACTAGTAACAGCTCACGTCTTGAGCGCTGCTTACACCAGGCCTGGTACACGTGCTTTATGTGTCATTTCATCACTGCCAGCCACCTCAAGAGGCAGGTACAATGAACCCATTCTGCTAAGGTTCAGTGAGGTTAAGTGACAGAGGCTGGATTCAAGCCAGGCCTGGCCAACACCAGAGTGCCCATGCTCCTAACTGCAATGTTCCCTCACAATCAGAAGGCAGGGCATTTAATACACCAGACCCCCACTGCCTCCCATCTGATTTGTCTTGGTCAACAGTGGCCCAGGCCACCACTACTTCACTCATCCCCGCCCTGGCCCTTTCCGCAGGCCCCTGTCCTCTTGCCCTGACTATGGCAAGCCTCACATGCAGCTTGTCCCTTACTAGTGGTGTCACTCAATTTTTTTCTCTCAGTTCCAAGACCCTATACATGGGTCCTCACCCCCACGCCCACTGTTCAAAGCAGAAAACGAAGCTCAGGAACGCTGAGGGGCTGCCAGGCCTGCCTCTGCGCCACACGAGGGATGCGTGTGGGGCCTGTGCTGGTGCAGACCTGGCCTGGGCTGGCAGGGCAGGCCCACGACCCCTGCCAGCACTCTGCTCACTGTCACTTTTCTCCCGCAGGCCCCGCTCTGCAATGGCAGCATGGTGTGGAGCATCAACCTGACAGCTGGCGTGGTAAGGACCTTCAGGTGCGGGGAGGATGGGGCAGAGGCTCCAGGCCTTGGGCTTATCTTCTCTGAGACTCCCTTCCATGGCTGGGGTTCCAAGCAAGCTTCAAGCGCTCTCCTCCCTCCCCCAATAATCTGGGCCCTTCCCACCACCCAGACTCACCTGCACCAGGCATCTCAGCCCCATCATCCTGCAGACTCACAAAAGGCAGCCACCCCAGCAGGGCCTGACCCCCCAGTGTCCCCTCTCCACAGTACTGTGCAGCCCTAGAATCCCTGATCAACGTGTCAGGCTGCAGTGCCATCGAGAAGACCCAGAGGATGCTGAACGGATTCTGCCCGCACAAGGTCTCAGCTGGGGTAAGGCGCCCCCCAACCTCTCACCCCCACCCTGCACCCCCTCCTGCCAACCCTGGGCTCACTGAAGGGAAGCTGGCTGAATATCCAAGGTGTGTGTTCACTCAGGGGTGGGGCCATTGTGGCAGCAGGGACATGGCCTTCGGGATTTACAGGACCTGGGCTCAAGGGCTCCTGACTCCTACCTGGGCCTCAATGTCCACATCTGTACAGTAGAGGTACTAACAGTACTCACCTCATGGGGACTTCCGTGAGGACTGAATGAGACAGTCCCTGGAAAGCCCCTGGTTTGTGCGGGTCGTTCTGCCCTCTGGCGTCCCACTCACGCGCTGGCCTCTTTATCCTGCAGCAGTTTTCCATCTTGCGTGTCCGAGACACCAAAATCGAGGTGGCCCAGTTTGTAAAGGACCTGCTCTTACATTTAAAGAAACTTTTTCGCGAGGGACAGTTCAACTGAAACATCGAAAGCATCATTATTTGCAGAGACAGGACCTGACTATTGAAGTTGCAGATTCATTTTTCTTTCTGTTGTCAAAAATGTCTTGGGGAGGTGGGGAAGAGGGTTAGGGAGGGGGTAAAATTCCTTAGCTTAGACCTCAGCCTGTGCTGCCTGTCTTCAGCCTAGCCGACCCCAGCCTTCCCCTTGCCCAGGGCTCAGCCTAGTGGGCCTCTTCTGTCCAGGGCCCTGAGCTCGGTGGATCCGGGGATGACGTGTCCCTACACCCCTCCCCTGCCCTAGAGCACACTGTAGCATTACAGTGGGTGCCCCCCTTGCCAGACATGTGGTGGGAGAGGTCCCCACTTCACACACAGGCAACTGAGGCAGAGAGCAGCTCAGGCACATTTCTTCTTGGCCTTATTTATTATTGTGTGTTATTTAAATGAGTGTGTTTGTCAGCGTTGGGGACTGGGGAAGACTGTGGCTGCTGGCACTTGGAGCCAAGGGTTCAGAGACTCAGGGCCCCAGCACTAAAGCAGTGGACACCAGGAGTCCCTGGTAATAAGTACTGTGTACAGAATTCTGCTACCTCACTGGGGTCCTGGGGCCTCGAAGCCTCATTCAAGGCAGGGTCAGGAGAGGAGCAGAACAGCTGCTCCTGTCTGCCAGCCAGCAGCCAGCTCTCAGCCAACGAGTAATTTATTGTTTTTCCTTGTATTTAAATATTAAATATGTTAGCAAAGAGTTAATAATATATAGAAGGGTGCCTTGAACACTGGGGGAGGGGACATTGAGCAAGTTGTTTCATTGACTGTCAAACTGAAGCCAGAAATAAAGTTGGTGACAAATAGGCCTGATTGTATTTGTCTCTCATTTTGGCCTTTGGGGACACTGGTGTGTGGTCTGAAGACTCTGAGGAGCTCTTTGGGAGGCTGGCGGGTTGGAGGAGAGGACTGGGATGGATTACAGTGAGGATGATGGGGTGCAGTGACCTGGGCTGAAAGCAAGCTAGCTCCCGGGGATAGGGACATGGCCTGAAGGAAGCCCTACCTTCTGTCTGCCGTGCCAGCGAGGACGGAGAGACTTGGGCCAGGCTGTCAGGGTTCAAGGAGGGCATGAGGAGCAGACGGAGACCCAGGAAGTCTCACGACCACATCTCCTGAGGACTGGCCAGCTGTGTCTGGCACCACCCACACACTCATGTCTCCCTCACAACCCAGGAGGCCGATGAGAACTGTGAGGCTCAGAGAACGTGGGTGGTTTGCCTAAGGTCACATAGCTACTTCCTCACTGGGGTCCTGGGGCCTCAGAGCTCATCTGAGGTAAAGAAGCAAAGCTGGGATTGGGGCCCAAAACTCACTTTAACTCCAAAGCCCATACACTTAACCACCCTGCCTATTTCTGTCCAATGTCACCTGTCCTGAATGGAGTTTTTCCCTCTGTAAGATTGTTATCAACCTGTTTGGGCCATCTCACTGACAGGGAGTTCCCTACTATTTTTGAGGGGCAGCCCATTGCCTTTCTGGACAGCTCTCACCATTAGGGTGCACACACGCACTGCCTCTGTGAACAGGGCTCTGGCTAGGCCACTCCTCAGCAGCTCTTGTTGCTTCTCCCTTGGCCCTGGCCAGCAGCTGGAGTGCAGAGACCAGCAGGCCTTACCAAGCCACAGCTCCAGGCCATGCCCGTCAGCAATGTTTTTCATTGTGACTCTCTGGGAGGTGCCCAGGGCAGAGGGTGACTCCAGGATGGGATGCCTTTGCAGTGGGTGATAGTCATCAAGGACCAGTCTCAAACTTGTAGTGGCAGGCAGGCGCCCTCCCTGGGGAGCCCAGAGCCCCACGGGAACACCACAGTGATACTCAGAAGTCCCTGAAGGCAGCTGTCCTCTGCTGCTCACGGCTGTGTCATTCACGCAACAGCAGAGGACATGGCAGGGAGTTGACCAGGGGGCTGATGATGGCAGTCAGCTACTCCAGAACCACTTACTTTCCCCGGGGAGAGGCAAGGGAAGAAGGCAAACCTGACAGTGCAGGGGGCAGGGGATACTTGGCCCAGAAGAGAGAAGACTGTGGGGGTGAAGAGGGTGGTGGTGCAAGAGCTGGGTCTCCAGCAGGCTGTCCGGGGCAGGGGACAGGACCAGCTCTCTGGTGCCAAGCCTATTAAGTCCTGTCACATTTGCTGAGAGAATACCTGCGGGGGACCACCACAGCAGACACCTGGGCTAGTGACCACCAAGACACCCCATGCACTCCAGGTTGAGCCCCAGAAAGAACTCTGTAGAAACAACACAGGGTCTGCTGCGGGGAGCTGTATGTCCTCCCTCGGTAGGGCCTCCCCTCTGGAGGTGAGCAGTGGCTGCTTCCGCGGAGGGTGGGAGAGTCTCGGAAGCCAGAGGAAGTGGGTGGGAGTCAGAGTCTCGACATTCTTCTCTACCCAGAGTCTAGGGTTTAAGGCTGGAAGGATATTTATGGAGGGCAATGACTTTGTAAATGGGACCGAGCAATCTATCTCCCATCTTTGACCCATGTCCTCTCTGCCAGCCGAAGTATTGCCCTGCCTATCCAGAAAGAAGATGGAAACCCTTCCAGTGAAATTCCACGTGACTCCTTCAAGAACAAAGACTGGAATTGAGACTGATGTGGGGCAGAGTTCCTCGGGATCCTCCAAGGCCCTGCTCTGAGCCACACATTCAGGACGGCCTGCGAGGCAGGTGCACTGTGCGGACGGCCAAAGGCCGTCCCGGGCCCCACCACTAGGGGTCTGGCCAATGGCCGTCCTGGGCCCCACCACCAGGGGTCTGCAGCTCGCCACTTCCTCAGCCACTGTGGAGCTCCTGTCCCTCACACCTTCCAGGCTGCCCCCCAGGAAGGGGGCCTGTGGTCACTGGCAGTGTGCCCTGGGCTGGAGAGGGCATGGGGCTCTCCAGGGATGAGGGACGCCTTACGAAGCCACAGAACCGAGCTGCAGCTGGTGGCAACAGGGAGAGGGCCCTGTCAGGAATGAGAAAGGAAGCGAGAACAAGGTAGGTAAGTGTCAGTGGGTACAACTGTGGCTGGGAACCTCCCTCCCTGGGGACTGACCCCTGGCAGTGTTTGCTGGGAGTTTTCTCTAACCACGTGGCCTAAGTTCTTTCATAAACAAGGCAAGCCCTCACTCAGCAGGGCTCAGAGAGAAGGGGGTTGAAAAGGGAGAAGAGTGCTTGGTGAGTGGGAGGAAGACGCTGACCATGGGGCCCAGGTCGGGGTGCCCCTTGGCACCTCGGGAACCCCAGCCCAGGAGGTTTCACTGGAAGAGGGGCTGGGCTTAAGTGAGAAGTGAGATACACGCGAGTTTCCGGTGAACCAAACACCTCAGTTTGCTGCTCAGATGAGGTGTCAGAAAACACTCCCAGTCACTTGGCGGGTTTCTCCGAGGCTGGCCCCCTGTCCTGCGCAGGATGAGAAGGAGCGGGCCCCAGGGGGACCAGGCCCATATCTTATTTCCTTGTGACAGAGGCAGCAGCTTGAAGCCTGGCCTTCATCTGGCCCAGCGGCTTATCACTTTTTCATTATGGTCAAAGAGAAACGTCTTCTGCTTATGACCTTCATCTAGCTGGCCCATTATAACATACTGCAAACCTGTTCCCCACTTTGGCTGCCTCCCTTCTAAGAAGGCCCGGCTGGGGCCAGGCTGACTATGTTCCAGACAGGACTGCCTGGCCAGGGACACGCTGGCCAGCTCCTATCTGGCATTTCTAGGGGTCCAAGCTGGGGTCAGGACTGGTGGCTGTCTCCTCAGCTGCCCTCCCCCACACTCATAAAGCCCCATTATCTTCATTCATTTCTCAGCTCCACCCAAAAGCAAGAGGGCAAGGGTTTGCAACAAACTTTCCCAGATCAACTGATTTCTCGGCAGCAAGGGCGGGCCCCTTGACAAAGCCATTTGAAATCCCAGAAGCAATTTTCTACTTACGACCTCACTTTCTGTTGCTGTCTCTCCCTTCCCCTCCACTATACCTTTTCTTGTGGAAAGTGATTCTCTCACAGTGTCGTTCAGAAACACCCCCAGCCATGTGCTGCCTGCCCGGGCAGATGCTGCTGTGTGGTCAGAGGTGACGCAGGCACCAAAATTAAATATAGCAACTCTCTTCAGCTCCGCTCTCTGCATCACTACGGACAAGCGTGTGGGGGCCGGCACCACTTCCCCAAACCCTCAAGGGAGGAAGGCCTGAGCCACCCATGGCATCCCCTGTAGACCCACAGCTCGATGGCCTGTTGGCCACATGGTCCACGACTCCCTGCCCAGCCCAGGGCCCTGTGCCAGAGGAGCTGTGGTGATGACACATTGGAAAAAGCAATTTTTATTTACTCTTCTTTCTTCTGATCTGTTTCCCACATTTTCTATAATGAGCATGCATTCATTTTCCAATGGGAGACAAAGATAAATTTCATTTTAAAAAAGCAAAAAGAACAAGAATGTGATGTCTGCATCATGGAGGGAGTGTACCGAGACAGGCTGGTGAGGAGACTTGGCTGCAGCATCCCCCCGCTGGACCAGCACCAGCACCCCTCAGACCAGCCTAAGTCCTCCCTCTGGAGCCGGCCCCCTCGGGAGAGGAGGTGGGGGTCTGCAGGGGCCTGCAAGGCAGCCCCTCAGCCAGGCAGGCCTGGCACTGCAACTCCCACGGGCTGGCACTCTTGGACCCATCAGATCTCGCATTGCCAAAGACAGAGGAAGGTGCTGCCTTCTTGGGGGTCTTCGCCAGGCCCTGGCCTGCCAGGGCACAGGAGCCAGTGGGAGTGGGAAGGGAAAGGGTGGGCTGCCCATCTAGCTCTGAGGCTGAAGTGACATTAACACTATAGGGACAGATGGAACATTCCTGCAGCCTCCTCAGCAGCTCTGCCTCTTGGGAAAAAGATCTTCCACCTGCTTCTGAAAGGCAAGAGAAGCCAGCGGCCTGCAGAGCTACTTCCCCACAGCTCTGCAAAGCAGTCTACGCCACTGCCTGCCTGCCTCAGCTCCCTCCTCCCCTCGGTCCCTGTGCCCTTGGATGGGGCCCTCCACGTGTCTGTGCTCTGGGTCCCATCCCCTCCCCTCTCAGGGACACAGGCAGAACATACAGCTCAGGGTGAAACCAGCCCTAGCTTCAAGCCCCAGCTGTGTCCCTGACTTCTAGTGTTGTTACTTCAGCCACGTCTCAGTGATTCCGCGGAAATGGAGCTCCACTCATTCATTCGACAAGTATGGATTGAGGCCTGGCCTGGGTGTCAGACCCTGTTCTAGGTGCTGGGGGTCCACTAAATAAAACAAGGTTGCTTCTAGCAGGGAGATAGAATAAGCCAACAAGAGAGCACTCAGTGTGTCGGGCGGTGGTAACCACTACCGAGGGAGATAGAACAGACCGGGGCTGCACGGCAGGGAGGGCGCTGTGTTACACGGGAAGGTTGGAGAAATCCTCCCCATGCGATAAAATGAGAACAGAGATCGGGATGAAACAAGGGGAGGGGACAGCCGTGCACAGATGGGAGCAAAGTCATAAAGGGAAAGGGAACTGCAGGTGCTAAGGTCTTGAGCAAGAGCAAGCTGGGGATGCCCTTCCCAGCACTCACGGGTGACCCTCGGGCTGGAGTAGAGGCTGTGGCGAGGGCAGCAGGAGCCCAGCAGGGCTGCAGAGGCCAGGACTAGGCTTCACTTTAAGTGGGATGGAGTGATGTGGTCTGACACGCATTTGTTTTTTTGTTTTTTTGTTTTGAGACGGAGTCTCACTCTGTCACCCAGGCTGGAGTGTAGTGATGTAATCTTGGCTCACTGCAAGCTCCACCTCCCGGGTTCACGCCATTCTCCTGCCTCAGCCTCCCAAGTAGCTGGGACTACAGGTGCCCACCACCACATCCGGCTAATTTTTTGTATTTTTAGTAGAGATGGGGTTTCACTGTGTTAGCCAGGATGGTCTTGATCTCCTGACCTCATGATCCGCCCACTTTGGCCTCCCAAAGTGCTGAGATTACAGGCGTGAGCCACCATGCCCTGCCAGTCTGACTCACATTTTAACAAAGTCACCGTGGCTGCTGTGTGGAGAACGCAATGTGGGGGCGAGGGCGAAACAGGGAGATGAGCACCAAGGCTCCTGCAGAGATGCTGGTGGGGAGCGATGGTGCATGTGGTAGTGGAGGACTGGAGAGGGGTGTGTGTGTAAGATACATGTATACATTATACTGCTACTGTATATATTATTTACTTAAATAGTATATTATATAATGCGTATAGATATAAATATATAATATATAAATGTGCATATGTTAATATTATTTACATTTGCTATGCAATTACATTTTTTAAATCTTCTATTACAGAAAATTTCAAATATACACAAAAGTCACTCCCAAGCATCCATTGCCCAGTGTCAACAATGAGCAACTCATGGCCAATTTTGTCAATTTTGTTCCATCTCTACCCCTGCCCCTTCCCCACCACCACCAATCCGAGATGTCACATCAGTGAAGGGAGAGGCTTTGGGATGGCCTGGAGGTGAGTGTGTGAGGTCTTCCTGTGTTGTGTGTGAACAACTCCAAGGACGGAGCTGCCGCTTGCTGAGCTGGGGCAGCCTGTGCTGATTGTGTCCCATTCAGAACACAGCTGTCAACCACCGATGCAGCCTGCAGCCCAACACAGCTGCCCTCCCAGATGCCCATACCGAGTTCCACCTCATCTGGCCCCTTCCTGTGCCCCCACTGCACTCAGACATTTCATGAGGTCACTGATTATCAACTCATCACTCCGTGCAGCAACGCGTGTCTTTCCTTATCTAGCCTCACCTACGAGGAACATCGCTGCCACTGACCACTGCTCCTCCTCTCTGGGCCTCTCTCATGCTAGGACTCTGCACCCTGCATCATCACCTTCCAGCGTCATGGGAGTCCCCTGGCTAATTTCTTGTCCCCTGTCTTCTCTCACCCCCTGGCCATATTGTTAGGTCAACAGGAACAGAGGAGAGTCAGGGTGACACCATTTTAAAATCGACTCCATCTTAAAACTAGCTAGGCATATTCCTTGCCAGTCACCACCCATGGTCATGAGATGTTTACGCCAAGGAAGCAGTTTAGTCATGCCCGCAAGGACAAACTCCCACAACAGCAGAATGTCCGGGTGTCCTGATGTCTCATAACAGTATATGCTTTCAAGATAGTTACAGTAATGCTCTGATGTACTTACTCACTAAAAGGCCAAGGATAAAACGTTCTTTAAATCCACAAAGTACTACATTTTGTGACACTGTCAGCCCACCCACACACAGACATAACTTAGCTTGGCTTTTGTATAGACAAGACCCCTATAGAAGAAAAACCTTTAGCAGACGAGGCATTCCTGCTCGTGCTTTCTGAGGATACCGACTCTGAGTTGCTTTCAATAAACCATCCCTTCTTTACTGCACTCCACGACTCGCCTTGATTTCCTTCCTGTGTGAGATCCAAGAACCCTCTCTTGGGGTCTGAACCAGGACCCCTTTTTCCAGCAACACTGTGTTCTTCCCCGCAGCTTAGTCAACCTCCATGTCTACTGCCTGCAGGCTGGACCCTCCCCGGTGCTCAGAGCATGGCCCGCAGCAGCCCCTTAGCTGGTGGCTCCCACCTGCCGCCTGCCCTCCTCCCCTGCCTCCTCCCCTCCTCCCCTGCCTCCTCCCCTCCTCCCCTGCCTCCTCCCCAAGCCAGAGACCTGGGGCCACCTGCGACCTCCTGCTCTCCCTCACCCCCACATTCAGTCACTTCCAAGTGCTATTAATGATGATGGTCGTGGTGATGGTGATAGAGGGCATTTTCTGAGGGCTTGTGACATGTCTGTCACCACAACAAACACTTCATATTTGTCACCTTCTGTAGTAATCAGCCCAGTTTTTACAGAGAAGCCTGGACGGGGGAACTTTTCCAAGATAACCCAGAGCTGGGATTCAGAACCAGCCAGGTCCTGTGGGCACCAGGACACCAGGTCTTAACCTGGACACTGTGCTGGGACAAATGACTCGAGAGCCCACAGCTCTCCCTGCCACCGTCCCACCTGATTCATGCCAGCTGCCTCTGTCACGGGTGCCTGCAGTGCTCTGGCTGGGTCCCCTCAGCCCACACTCCCCTGCTGGGATCCCTCTCTTCAGTGCCCCCGGGGCCTTCCACTGGCTGTCCCCTGCCTGCACTCACCCCACCCTGCAGCCCCTGCTCCTGGCTAAAGCGGCTCATCCCTAACTCTGCTTAAGTGCCCCTCCCTCAGAGAAGTCTCACCTTTTTCCATGACAAAGCCTGTGGGGGTTGGAAAGCACTCTCCTGGGTGCTGACCTGCAGGACTGACAGAAGAGGAGAGAGGTGAGATTCACGTGACTCAGGGACCACAGGAATGGCTGGGACAGCAAGCATCAATGGACGAGGCCCATGGAGACTGGGCTGCATTGCGCGACCTGCATTCCTTTCTCCGAGTTGAGGGCCGTGTTTCTGACTCCTTTGAAGCGAGCATCTGGCTTCTCCAATTAGATGAAGGCTGACAGGCTGTGGAGGGGAGGGCAGCAGACACCATGTACCTGGTCATTCAGACTGGGGGTATCCTGAGCAGACTCACGGTGTGGGGCTCAGGTGGGGGGGTGTCCTGGAGCAGACTCATGGTGTGGGGGTTAGATAGGGGGTGTCCTGGAGCAGACTCACAGTGTAGGGGGTCGGCAGAGGCAGCAACTTTGGGATCCCGGCACTACAGCCTCAGGGGTGGCTCACTGAGTGGGTCAGGTCTTTAGGGTTCCGGGCCCAGCCTGGAGCCTGCCCCTCCAGCCCTCCTGACATTCTTATAAGCACCTACTTTCCTGCATGAAATCCTTTCCTGACTAAAGCACCCACAGCTGCGTCTGTTCCCTGTAATGAATCCAGATACTAAAGTAGGCGGGCTGCAGTGTGGGGATGGCAACCCACCAGAAACAAGGACGGCAACTCAAAGACGGAGAAGGAGCACATCCAGGAGGAACCTGTGCGGAGGGCCCGTCTGGCCAGATCTCCACTGCCCTGTCCAGACTTGGGCTTGCCTCATAGATGAAGCATCATCAGTCATTTCAGCAACTCAAGATATGAGTCATCGTCATCATCATAGCACTTACTGTGTGCCAGGCACTATTCTAAATACTTGAAAACTTCAATGTATTCATTCCTCAGAGCAACTTCATGAGACGGGGCAGCTATGACTTCCATTTCACAGATGAGGCTAAGTAGCGTGCCCAACGTCACCCAGCCGGGAGGCACAGCAGCCAGGCCTGACAGACCACCTGGGCCCAGCGTCCACTCTCTTAGCCACCGTGTGCTACAGCAGCCTCTGTTAACAGGCCCCCTTTCTATGACCCATGCCAAGTACTTTCCATGGAACCGCTCACTTGCTCCTCACAAGGAAGAGTCACATTATTCCCATTTCACAGGTGAGAAAACCGAGACCCAGAGAGAGTTAATGATCTATCCATGGTCACAGAGTTGACAAGGGCTCGTTTGCTGGACTCCTAAGCCAGTGCTCATAACTGCTACGTTCCAGGGCCTGAAAGGAAAACTCTGCATCCATAGAGGAGCCAGCGCCAGTTCTCAGCTCTCACACAGGGGAGGGGAAGGGGCCTGTGACCCACACACCCGGAGACAGCACAGTCTTCAACCTCCCTCCTGAACTTTGGTGCCCGTCCCACCACACCCTACTAAGACACTGCCCATGGCCCTGCAGGCTCGGAGACTCCTTCGCAGTGGTTGTGGTGGAGATCACTGCCCTCCTCTTTGTCCCTGACGATACAGGCACCCACCTTCCCCATCTCTACCCACGTGCCGCACCTGCCATGGTGCTGTCCCTGCAGGTGAGGATGGCCCATCCCCCCCTTCTGCCCTCTGGGGAGACTCCTGGTCACTCTCGAATGTTCCGGACAGTTTATCCTTTCATCTTTGGCCCCATTCCACCATTGACACAAACAAAACAAGCTGGATTCTGCTTCTGAGCTAAACTTGCCCATCTAATATTCCCTTTTCACTCACCAGCTCTGTCCTCAGAGCCTCAAGCCCAGGTTCTGCCCATTAGTGGGTGCTTAGAAAAACACCAGCTGGACACATAAATGGCTGTTCCACTGCCCGCCAGACACTCCAGAATCCTGCCCTCCCCACAAGCTCCCCTTCTGTACCCCCGGCTCTCCTTGAGAACCTATTTGGCAGAAGCCCTCCAGCAAGTCCGCAACTTGACGAGCTCCCTCCTGTGTTAACTGGAACCGCTGCTCTACTGCATTTCACATAATAGTTCATCGGATTCAAAGTCCCCACCTGCCTTGGAAGCAACCACCTGCTCTTCTCATAACTCTCCCCCAGTGTGTGCAGCAAAGAACCAACTTTACCCAAGAAGTCTGGCCTTTGTCCTAGCTCTTGGGAGGTCCCACCAGCTACAAACCCTTGGAGTAAAGAATGTGGCTAGTCCTTGTCACCAGTTCCCAGGAGGTAGCCCCAAATTCCTAGGGATTTCCCAAGTGATAGGAGTATCTTACTATTCATGGTAAACCCTGAGAGTTTATGCCAGTGAAGTGACGCATGGTGGGCCCTAGGTAGTTTTTGCTGACAATATGACCATGGAGGGGCTGGCCATGCCACTGAGGTTTTGTGATATCAGCCTGGACTCCTGGAAGGAAATCTGGAAGATGAGTTCAACCCAGTGGCCAGTGATTCCATCAACCACACCTATGTGATGAGACTCAAATAAAAACTCTGGACCCCAAAACTCAAGTGAGCCTACATGCTTGGAAATACTCAGCATTTTGTCACACGTCAAAGTGCTGAGAAGGTGATGCCTCTGATGTCACAGGGGGAAGACAATGAGAGTTTTGTGTTTGGGCCCCTCCTCCATCTCGCCCCTGTGTCTCCTCTTTTGGCTGGTTCTGATTTGAATGCTTTTGTTATGATAAAACTGTGGCCTTACATACAGCACTCTCCTGAGTTCTGTCAGTTATCCTAGTGAATTCTGGAACCTGAGGGATAGTGGAAACTCCCAGATTTGCAGCCAGTCAGTCAGCAGTGAGGGTGGGCTGGGGACCCCTGAATGTGCAGCTGGCAACTGAAATGAGGGCAGTGTCATGGGGGACAATACCCCTCACCTGTGAGGTGTGGCTCATTGCAGGTGCTTTGGCATCTGAAGCCACTGCATTTAGTTTGGTAACTTTGCTGCCCAGTCCCAATGGAAGGATCCTAAATATGGTCTAAGGACCTTCCTGATACAATTATCCAGATTCTGTCCTTCACAGAACGTGAGGCACTGCGATAAGATCCAAAACTACATATACACAGTGGAATACTATGCAGTCTTAAAAAAGAAGGAAGCCCTGTCGTTCACAACATGGATGAACCTGGAGGACATTATGCTAAGTGAAAAAAGTCAGGCACAGACAGACAAATACTACATGATCTCACACATATGTGAAATCTAAAAAAGTCACACTCAGGGAGGCAGAGAGTAGGATGGTCACCAGGGGCTGGGAGGGTGGTGATCAGGAAGATGTTGGTCAAAGGATATAAAATTTCAGCTGGGGGGAATAAGTTCAAGAGAGCCACTGTACAACATGGTGATAACAGTTGATAACAATGTCTTGTATACTTAAAAATCATGAAGAGGGGCCAGGCGCAGTGGCTCACCCTTGTAATCCCAGCACTTTGGGAGGCCGAGGCGGGTAGATCACCAGAGGTCAGGAGTTCGAGACCAGCCTGGCCAACATGGTGAAACCCTGTCTCTATTAAAAATACAAAAATTAGCTGGGTGTGTTGGCAGGCACCTGTAATCCCAGCTACTCGGGAGGCTGAGGCAGGAGAATCGCTCGAACCCAGGAGGCAGAGGTTGCAGTGAGCCGAGATTGCGCCATTACACTCCAGTCTGGGCAACAGAGTGAAACTCCATCTCAAAATAAATAAATACATAAATCACAAAGAGAGTAGATTTTAAATGTTCTTACCAACAATAAACATGTGAAGTACTGTATAATTAGCTTGATGTAGCAATTCCATAACATATGCACATTTTAAAACATTGTATCATACAGCTTAAATATATAGGCAATATTTATTTGTCAATTTAATAATAATAGTGAGGGAAGAAAAGATCCAAAACAGAGGCAAAACCTTGTCCAGGCATGGTGGTTCACGCCTATAATCCCAGCACTTTGGGAGGCTGAGGTGAGTGGATCATTTTGAGGCCAGGAGTTTGACACCATCCTGCCCAACATGGTGAAAACCGGTCTCTACTAAAAAAGAAAAAAAAAAATACAGATATTGGCCAGGCGTGGTGGCATATGCCTGTAATCCCAGCTACTTGGGAAGCTGAGGCTGGAGGATGCCTTGAGCCCAGGAGTTCAAGGCTGCAGTAAGCTATGATCACCACTGCACTCCAGCCTGGGTGACAGAGCGTGGGGGCCCAGGGAGT
>NW_016805277.1:2995436-3062977 GCF_001698545.2 Rhinopithecus bieti | reverse complement strand
GGGGTCGGGGGGGGTGGAAGAGAGGCAAAACCTTAGCAACACACATTTTTAGATGATCCTCCAGAAGAAAGTCATAGGGAGGCCCAGGCACAGTGGCTCATGCCTGTAATCCCAGCACTTTGGGAGACCGAGGCGGGCGGATCACAAGGTCAGGAGATCGAGACCACCCTGGCTAACACGGTGAAACCCCATCTCTACTAAAAATACAAAAAATTAGCCGGGCTTGGTGGCGGGCGCCTGTAGTCCCAGCAACTCGGGAGGCTGAGGCAGGAGAACCGTGTGAACCCGGGAGGCGGAGCTTGGAGTGAGCCGAGATCGCACCACTGCACTTCAGCCTGGGTGACAGAGCGAGACTCTGTCTCAAAAAAAAAAAAAGGAAATTCATAGTGAAAAGAAGGTCAGAGACCAAGGGAAGGGAAGGTTCCGGGAGAAAAGCAGGGGGCAGGCAGGGCCCAATAATCCTGCTGCCCATGAGCCCTTACTGGGAGGCTAGGTGGGCTGTGCACAGGGCCCAGACACCTGAGTGAATGGCGGGGTCCTTACGTTCATGGCTGGGGTGAGGCAATGAGCACCTTATTGTGTCCACATGAATTCAATAAAAAACAAGCAGAGCGGGTGGTGGGGCACTGACAAGGAGAGCTGATTTGTAGGTTGGTAAGACTGTAGCTCTTTTTCCTAATTAGCTGAGGATGTGTTTAGGTTCCATTCAAAAAGTGGGCATTCCTGGCCAGGCATGGTGGCTCACACCTGTAATCTCGGAGCTTTGGGAGACCGAGGTAGGAGGATCACTTGAGCCCAGGAATTTGAGATGAGCCTAGGCAACATAGTGAGACTCTTATCTCTACCAAAAAATAAAAATAAAAATTAGCCAGGCATGGTGCGGTGGCACGCACCTGCTACTCAAGGGGCTGAGGTGGGAGGATCACTTGAGCCTGGGAGGTCAAGGCTGCAGTGAGCCCTGATCACAACACTGCATTCCAGCCTGGGTGACAAAGTGAGACCCTGTCTCAGAAAAAAAAAAAAAAAAAAAAAGTTATTCCTGAAACCTCAGAATAGACTTACCTTGCCAAGGGCTTCCTTATGGGTAAGGACCTTATGGACCTGCTGGGACCCAAACTAGGCCTCACCTGATGTGACCTGTCCTTCTCTAAACACCTAAACTTGGGAGAACATTGTGCCCCAGTGCTGGGGCAGGAGAGTCTGCCTGTTATTCTCCCTCTACGCAGAGAAAGAGCCCCAGATCAGCTTTTCCACGACAGGACAGTTTCTAAGATGCCACCTGTACTTGGAAGAAGCCAGGTTAAAATATTTTTCAAGTCAAACTTTCTTGATATTACTCTATCTTTCCCCAGGAGGACTGCATTACAACAAATTCGGACACCTGTGGCCTCTCCCTTCTATGCAAAGCAAAAAGCCAGCAGCAGCCCCAAGCTGATAAGATTAATCTAAAGAGCAAATTATGGTGTAATTTCCTATGCTGAAACTTTGTAGTTAATTTTTTTAAAAGGTTTCATTTTCCTATTGGTCTGATTTCACAGGAACATTTTACCTGTTTGTGAGGCATTTTTTCTCCTGGAAGAGAGGTGCTGATTGGCCCCAAGTGACTGACAATCTGGTGTAACGAAAATTTCCAATGTAAACTCATTTTCCCTCGGTTTCAGCAATTTTAAATCTATATATAGAGATATCTCTGTCAGCATTGCATCGTTAGCTTCTCCTGATAAACTAATTGTCTCACATTGTCACTGCAAATTGACACCTATTAATGGGTCTCACCTCCCAACTGCTTCCCCCTCTGTTCTTCCTGCTAGCATGTGCCGGCAACTTTGTCCACGGACACAACTGCCATAACGCCTTACGGGAGATCATCGAAACTTTGAACAGCCTCACAGAGCAGAAGGTGAGTACCTATCTGGCGCCATCTCTCCAGATGTTCTGGTGATGCTGTCAGTATTTCTAGGCCATGAAAACGTTAACAGTTGCTAGAGAAGTTGGAACTGGTGGTTGGTGACAGCCCAGGGCACACAGCGAGGCTTCCCCTGCCACTCTTTTTTCTGAGGGTTTGTAGGAAGTTTCCTCAGTTGGAGGGAGTGAGAGATGCTCATCAAGGACTGCTCTGTCCAGTTGGAGGTTAACTCTGTCTCTTGCTCTCTCGTTTCTGCCTGGACCAAGACTCTGTGCACCGAGTTGACCGTAACGGACATCCTTGCTGCCTCCAAGGTAAGAAGCCGTCCCACGTTCTGTTTTAGCAAATGGGGAGATCCATCCCCAAGTGTCTGAATAAGAAACTTGTCTACTGGAAAACGAGCGGGCCCAAATTAACTCTAAGGTGTTAGATGTTTTCAAAGAACGAGAAGTCTGATTTTTACTCTTAAGCATGTTTTGGTCTTTCTGGTTTCACTTGATTTAGAAGATGTGTAATAGAAAGCTTACATGCTATAGTCCTGACTCAGATCCTGGTCAAAGAAAAGCCCTCTTGGGTTTTACTTAGCTTTGGCATAGTGCCTGGAACGTAGGAGGCACTCAATAAATGCCTGTTGAATGGGAGAATTTTTCTGGCCCATACATTTCTGAAAAACCAAATACTCTCACAGAAACATATTGAGATGACAGGTTGAGGGAGCTTTCATTTTGTCTAAGAGACTTCCTATGGCAACAGAAAAGGTATCACCAGAGCCCCTCCTCTTCCACAGCCTGGCCACCTAACAGCCCTCTGGGTTCCAGGGCTGGCGGTCCAGGGCCCCTCAGCTTGCTCTGGTGGGCCGAATTCCCCTCCAGCTCGGTCCGGAACCATCCTGCTGGGTAGCATCCAGCACATCCCTGCTTCCGGCTGCCGGGGCACCTCGCCTCTCTGCCTCCTGTGCTGCCTCACCCCCACCCCTCTATCTGTAGTGGGAGGAGATAGATTTGACAGCTGATAGTGCATTTTCTCTGACAAACACATGACTACAGCCATATCAATAGTTTTGTGCATTTCAGTTCCTGTTTTCATGGAAACACACGGCTGAGAATGAAAGCCCCAAAGCCTCAATTTCACAGTGGTCTCCTAACTACTGCTTTCCATGCGAACTAGGGGGATGATTTGGCCAGGAGTGAAGCCCTGTGTGTTGGGCAGGGTCACACCCTGGCACCCAGGCCATAGAACAGGGCCCATCCTGCTTCATGAGGGAAACTGCTCTTCGGGCCTTTATCTGGACTATCTCATTTCATTAAAGGTTATCCCAGGAGTTCAATACAGGATGAGATTCCTGAAAGGCAAATCCACACTTTGTTTTTTTTTTTCTTTTGAGATAGGGTCTTGCTCTGTCACCCAGGCTAGAGTGCAGTGGTGCGATTTCAGCTCAGAGCAGCCTCCACCTCCCAGGCTCAAGCTATCCTCCCACCTCAGCCTCCCAAGTAACTGGGATGACAGGTCTGTGCCACCACGCCTGGCTAATTTTTGTATTTTTGTTGTAGAGATGGGGTCTTGCCATTTCATTTTGTCCAGGCTTATCTCGAACTTCTGAGCTCAAGCAATCCATCCGCCTCGGCCTCCCAAAGTGCTGGGATTAGCCACTGCACCTGGACAACAGTTTATGTGTGTGTGTATGGGGGTGTGTATATACACACACATATATATATGTATATACACACACAAATTTTCTAAGCCCTTCCAACCGAGATGGCTCCTACTAGAAGCCAAGAGTCCACTGGGTTGAGCACTGGGTCTCTGGAGGCCTGTGGCACTGCTGAGAAGGCTCTAACAAAGCCAAGGGAAGGACCACCTCACTAGAAGCCAGGCCTGGAGGAAGGGTGAGGGTTGAGGGCCTGGAGGTGAGACTGCCTATGGTTTTAGACCCAGCTCTGCCACTGACTAGCTGTGTGGCTGGCCTTCGGCACATCTTCACACCTCTCTGCACCTCAGTTTCCACATGTGAAGATACGAAAGTGATTCTGAAGGTGATTGCAAGGTTGATTGGAATCCAGTTCTTGAGTTAGTGGAAAGTGTTATTGTGAGATGATATAACCCTGATTAAAAGCAAGGACACGTTGCAGAGAAGCGATGATTCTAAGAAGGAGGTGCCCAGGTTGGAAAGGATCAAACCCTCCAGGATGCCAAGCCTGGGGCTATCCATCTGGGCTGTTTCTGGAAGACCTCCAGGCACAGGCCAGGACACCACTGCCCTCCTGTCCTTAACTCCCCTCTTCACTCAGTCCTCACTCACCTCCCTCTCACACACACAGACATCTAGAACAATCCCCACTGCCTGCCTTTACTCTTACCTGTCTCATTTGCCTTCCCCGAACTTCATCCTCCTGGAGTTCTCAATCTCACTCTTCTACTCTTTTCTTCCCCTCGAAGATTCAGCACTGCTTACTTACATGTTAAGATATTTCAGAACAGTGAAATGTTGCTATTTTCAAAAACCTACACAGGTGGTATGCAGAGGGAAAGGTACTTCTTTGTGTTCCCAAAGAAAACATCTTTCCAAAATCCAGCCTATTGATTTTATTTATTCGGGGGAACAAGAATGTTCGTATCTCTAAGTTGGGTAGCATTCTACTCTTGGCAGTTGCTGGAAAGAAGGCACTGATCTAGGTCCTGGGCTTCATAGGTTACACCTGTTGGGGTGTCTATGAAGTCAAGGCTGTCTGAGGAATAGCAAAGTGGGAAGAAGCAAGCTGGCTGGTCGATGAAGGGTTTCTTGGGTGGACGAGTAGATGGAGCTATTTCCTACTTACCAAAGAGAGCTAAAGTTCATAATTCTACAGAGAGTTCCATAATGAACCTCAAATATCTCTGTTTTTTGAAGGAGTTTCTCATATAGAGCACCAGCTGACTACCCTGGGCAGGACGGGAGATAATGAATGCGGTGCCAGTCAGGCTGGATTTGTATGGTCCTCAAGTGAGGTTGGTCAAGAACCAAGTTAGAACTCTCACAGAGTCACTGCCACAGAAGAAATCTCCCAAGTGGCTGTTTCCTGACATTCCCGGGAGGGACAGACTTCCTTCTCAGTCACTCCCTAAGCAGTTCTCAATGGTGAGGTCAGCCAGGCTGTCAAAGTGCACTCCCTGAGCCACTGGCAGACACACTCAGCAGCCGGAGCTAGACAGGCAGGTGGAAGGAGTCCGGGGTCACGGCAGGGACGGAGTGTCGCCCCCTCGCTGCGATACCAGAGCAACTAAAACGTAAAGGCCTCGCACTAAAGCTGCCCTTAGGCTGTATTCTTTTAAAATTTTTCCATTTAATGCAGACTCTTTTCAATTCTTATTTTATCCTTGTTTCCTTTAGAAAGTCCTTTGAAAAATATCTTCAGAGGATTTTTTCCTATACTATGTGGCCATATATGGGTCAAAATTAAGTTTAATTTCCAGGTTCCAAGCCAGCATTTCAGAAAAATCTCACCAAGGTTTGTGGGAAAAGAAGCAAAGGTTTTTCGGCCTTCTTGAATCTCACTGTTCCCTCTGCAGCAGCGTTCCCTCTGCAGCAGCATGCATGTCTGCCCACCTCCAGACACTCAGGTAGCATCTGCCGCCCCCCACCAGCTCCTGTGTCCCTCCACCTCGACTCGCCCACAAAGCCCAGAGAGGTCTGTTTCTTGGCTCCAAGAGCCCAAACATACTGACACACTCTTATATTTCCAACTAGAATCAGGAACCAGGAGTGACTCTCAGTCAGTTCATTAAGTAAATGTCTTTCCAACCGCTCTGCCCATGGGACGTCACACCCCACAAAGGAAAGGGGAAGCTTCCGTAGCCTGGGATTCTGGTGCCTCAATCTGGGTCTAGATCTTCCTGAAAAAAACGTTAAAATATGAACTGCATTCCTAGAATTTAGCCTATATAAATAAGAGATGAACACAAAGATTTATATAGTTTACTCACTGCCACTTATTTACAGAAACAAAAAGCTGCTGTAAATAAGGCAAATTACAATTGTAAAGGGGCCTGACAAATGACAGCACCACTATGCAATGCGTTTCTATGCAGCTCTCAAACCCATGTTCTCAAATACCACTGAAGGGCTTAGGAAATGCTTATAGTATATATAAAGAGTAAAAAAGTTACAAAACAGTATCAACAGTTGATCCCTATTTTAAAAAGTGTTTTTTAAAGTGTGATGATATTTACCAAAATATTAACAGCAGTAGTTACCTCTGGCTGATGGGATGAGTGAATGTACTTTTGGTTGAATATATATTCTTTTTTTTTTTTTTTTTTTTTTTTGAGACGGAGTCTCGCTCTGTTCGCCGCCAGGCGGAGTGCAGTGGTGCAATCTGGCTTCACTGCAAGCTCCGCCTCCCGGGCTCCCGCATTCTACTGCCTCAGCCTCCGAGTAGCTGGGATACAGCCGCCACTCATCCGGCTAGTTTTTTTTTTTTTTGTATTTTTCTTATTAGAGCGGGGTTTCACAGTGTTGCCAGGATGGTTCTATCTCCTGACCTCGTGATCCACCCGTCTCGGCCTCCCAAAGTGCTGGGATTACAGGCTTGAGCCACCGCGCCCGGCCGAATATATATTACCTTTATAGTAAATACATGTTACCTTGATCATCAGAAAAAAAAATGTAACTATAAGAACTTGAAAGTTGCTTGGACAGTGCTGCTGATAGAAATCCCTGAGGATCTTGTCACTGTTCTGATTCAGAGGGTCTGGGTGGGGCATGGGTGGTCTGAGATTCTGTATTTCTAAGAAGCTCCCAGTGATGTCCATGCTTCTGGTCATGGACCACACTTTGAGTAGCAAGGGACCAGAGCATGTCAGGGAAGAGGCTGGGGATAGCTTTATCTGAACTGGATAAAGGAACTAGGCTCAAGCTAAGAACCCTCTCCAAGTTCTGCATCTTTGTTCTTCACTGAAAAATGAGAGGACAGACCAGTTCAGACCTAGACAAAATCCCTCTCCTGGGTTCCCAATGACTTGTCTCCCTGCGTGTCCATTCCCTTCTCTAAGGTTAAGGGCCCCAGGAAGAGCCATGTGGTCAGACCCTCACAGTTGCCAGCATTCCAGGGAGATTCTCACTCCACACCATTTGGGGCCAAAAGGCCCCTTACAGAAACTCTGCCCAATGCTCAGCTCAATGGCACCTGCTCCCAGAGCCTCTCCCGATCTCCCAGGACACCTATCCCCAATCTGTACACTTATATCTTGCTGCCTGGGGTAATGTCTTAGCTCCTCACTTGGACCATGTGCTGCTCTCATCTCCCATGGGGAGGGCCAAACGGATAGTGCTGCCCAAAGCAGCAGAGTCCAGGCCAAAGGATGTGAACTCATTTATTCAACAGGCATGCAGGATTTCCAGGGAAAGCTGCATTTTAAAACCTTTGGGAACGAGAGCAGAACCTGACTGAGAGCTCATGTGGGCACTGTCCATAGCAGAATAGCTCGTGGGATATAGAGATATGAACGCGGAACGTGGGCTGTAGCGACAGATGGTCCTGCATTCTAGTCCCCACTGTGCCCTTTCCTTGTGGGGTGGCTTTATTCAGGTACCCTTTCAGCAAAATCCTCCGAGAGAAAGGAAACTGGGAGGTTCTGGGGAGACGGCTGCTGCGTTTGCAATTGGGAGAGGTTGTTGACAGAGGTTTATGTCTGTGGCAAGCAGCCTTCCTTCAGTGGAATACTTGAAGACAGGTCTGTAGTTGAGCAAACTCACCTCCGTTTGTCCCCCTGGAAAGAAGAAATCAAGAGGAAAAAATCTCTCTCCCATCCTCCAAATGGAGCTGGCACATGGCTATCTGTGGCATTTGTCTTTCCAGAACACAACTGAGAAGGAAACCTTCTGCAGGGCTGCGACTGTGCTCCGGCAGTTCTACAGCCACCATGAGAAGGACACTCGCTGCCTGGGTGCGACTGCACAGCAGTTCCACAGGCACAAGCAGCTGATCCGATTCCTGAAACGGCTGGACAGGAACCTCTGGGGCCTGGCAGGCTTGGTAAGCTGCACTGTATTCCTAGCAAGCTGGCAGCTTGGCTCCTGGTGGACAGCAGCCTCACTTCTAAACACTCCTCCTTAGGAGCTGCAGCACCCTTGGTCAACCCATTCATTCATTCACTCATTCACTAAGTATTTGCTGAAGTTCCATAAGTGCTGGGTGCGGTTCTAGGTGCTGAGGACGTGTCACTAAAGACACGCAGGCCAAGTCCCTGTTCTCGTGGAATGTTCTAGTGGGAGAGTTAGAAAAACAAACATGTAAAATGATGCCCAGTAGTGATACATGCTACAAAGAAAAACACAGGAATAAAGAACATAAGGGTCATGGGGGAGGGGCTGACTTAGGAGCTGGTGACATTATCTGAGCAGATATTTGAATTAAGTGAGGGAGCAGGCCACATGACTAACTGGGGAGAGGCCATTCCAGGCAGAAGGAGGAGCTATGCAAAGGCCTTAGGATGGAAATGAACTTCCTGTATTCAAAGACCAGTAGGAAGGCCAGTGTGGCTGGATCACAGTGAGTGAGGGGGAGTTTCTAGGACAGCAGATCACACAAGGCCTTGAGATTCCACCACGAGTATGGCAGGGAACACCTGCAGAGCTTTGGGCAGGGCAAAGACTGTACGATCTGATTTACGTGATTTAAAAGGGTCAGTCTGGCTACTGTGTGGTAAATAGGCTGAAAGGGGGAAGCATAGAAGCAAGATGGTCTGTTGGGAGGCTACCACAGTAAACCAGGCTAGAGATGATGGTGGCATGGACAGGATGGGAACAGTGAATAGATTTGGGATATGACTAAAAATAAAACCAGGATTTGCTGACAGAACAGTTGTAAGGGGTAAGATACAGGGGAGGAAAGGATGACCTCTTCGTTCCTGCCTAAACCCCTCTGGCGATGGTTAGTACTGTTTACAGAGAGATGGAAGACTGGGGGCAAGGCAGGGCTGGAGGTTAAGCAGAAGATCAAGAGTTCAATTTTGTACATTGTACATGTAAGGTGGCTGTTGGACAGCCAAATGAAGGTGTTGAGAAGATGGTTAGAAAAGTCTGGAACTTAGGGGAGAGGTCAGAACTTGCAGTACAAAAAGGAGAGTCCTTAGATAGATGCTATTGAAAGTCTGAATGACAGAAAGGGAGAGATCAAAGGACTGAGCCTGAGATCAACACATGGAGGTCAGGAGAGGAGGATCCAGTAAAGGGGCCTGAGGAGTAGACCAGTAAGGCAGGAGAACACTGGAGAGTGGGCAGTATCCCAGGAGGCCGGTGAGGACACTCACAGAGGGAGGGTCGACTGTTTCAAATGTACTGAAAGGTCAGGTCAGGTGAGGACTGAGAAAGGCCCCTGGGTTTGACTGATGGAGGTCATGGGTGAGGCTGATGTAAATGGAGAAGCAGGAAGGAAAGTCCAGCTGGAATGGGCTTACCGAGGATGGGGCAGTGAGAGAAGCCAAAGAAGGAACAGTGAGGGCAGAATACTCTTTGAAGGTGTTTAGCTATAAGGCTGCAGAGAAACTGAACCATGGCTGCAGGGCGGTTATGGAGTGAGGGAAGCTCTTTTAAGGTGGAGGGTATACCCAGCATGCTAATGCACCTGGGGGAACGGTCTGGTGGAGTAGGGAGAACTGAAGAGAGGAGAAAGAGGAGGAATCATTAGAGGGCAGAAGTCCTTGTGGCCCAGAGCGGATGTTATCTAATATCGAGTGGAGGAATTAATTGGCTTTAGAAGAGAACAAGGACATGTATCCCTTCTTTGGGCCTATCACCTTGTAGACAATGGGATAGGTCATGGGATAGGAACTTGGCACAACACATATTCTCTTTTAATTCTCTCCATTATCTTATGAAGCAGGCAAGTAGGCAAACAATTGTCCCGACTTTACAAAATAAACTGAAGCTTTTATAAATTAAGTAGTATGTTCTCAGCAATACAATTAATAAATGGTAGAGCTGAGATTCAAACGGAAGCAGTGGCCTGGGGGTAGCATCTGGAATCCTTCCCACCTTTAGGGCTGCTGTGCTGCAGTGCTGCTGTTTAATGACAGAAGGGCCACATGACTGAATCTCTCTCAGCAGTCCAGGCAGCCATGCAGAAGGCCCAGTAGAGCACGGGCAGGTCTGAGCGAGCACCTTCTAGTTCCACCCTCTGAGCAAGCACCTAGCTGTGACACACCTCTCCAGAGACTGCACTCCCCGCCGCCCTGCCTACCCCAAAAGCAGATAGGTTATGGTATACAGTAACCATTTCTAGAAGTGTAAGTAGTAATGCACCCAAAACAGGCAAAACCTGCTGGCCTAGTGATAGAGACTCCCCCCAGTCAGGCTAGACTGGAGGCCTTGGTTTGGTAAGTGTTCAGGTGGCAAGTGCCAAAGTAGGCTTGATCAAGTAGACAGGCAGGCAAGACAAATGCTTAACAATGCAAGCTAATTAAATGTTTCTTTTGTAGAACTCCTGTCCTGTGAAGGAAGCCAGCCAGAGTACGTTGGAAGACTTCTTGGAAAGGCTAAAGACGATCATGAAAGAGAAATATTCAAAGTGTCGGAGCTGAATATTTTAATTTATGAGTTTTTAATAGCTTTATTTTTAAAATATTTATATATTTATAACTCATCATAAAATAAAGTATATATAGAATCTAACAGCAATGGCATTTAAGGTATTGGCTATGTTTACTCGACAAACAAAATCATGGTTTGCAACTGTTAGGGAAATCAATTTAATTTACCAAGAAACTATAAATGCTGTGGGAGCAAAACAGGAAAGACCACTTCCCCCTCAAGGAGTTCCCTCTCGAGTTAGGGATATAACGCACAAGATAATTAAAGAATACAAGGCCACACAAGATGTAAATAAGACACTGTGGGTCCATGAGTGCTACGGATTACCATATATTTCTGAACAGAAAAGGTATCAACTGGATGTCTAAAATGTTCTTCCCCCATTGGCACAAGGATTGTTACACTGCGTCTACAGAAGAAAAGAAGTAATCCTCAGTACACCACATGGCTCTACAGTGAATGATATTTAAAGTCGTAATAATGTAAATTATCTTGACTCTCAAGTCTTAGAACCAACCAATAGACAAAGCACAGAAGACGTGATGATGATTAGAGAACAGACTATAAATCGCTATCCACGGAACAATATAAGAGCTATAGCTGGAAAAGGCTGGGAGGTGAAAGCAGAAGAAAAGAAAGAGAGGTGGGCACTGCTATCTCCAGCTTGCAAGGAGAAGGGGGAGTTAAATAACACTGTCTACAGTGGATGGAACAAGAACACAAGGTTTAGGGATTTATCAGAATGACAAAGGTAATAGAAGAATGAAAAATAATTTACTATAAAAATTTGGAAGAGGTAGAATAAATTAGGTAAATTCTCGTTCTTCAATAGGGAAATAAATATATGATATCTAACATTGATAAAGCAAAAAAACAGTTGGTAAAAATGGTCATAGATTGACAGTTGTTGCAGCTGGGGATGTGTACAGGGGGTTGATTATACTATTCTGCTTTTATACATAATTGAAAGTTTTCATAACAAAAGAAGAAAAAATAATAATGAATGAATCAAGAAATCTTTGGAATTATAATGATAGTCATGGAAAACTAAAACAAAAGGAAGATGGTTTGCTGGGAATGGGACTTGGACTAAGGAGGGGTGAAACAGGGCTGGAGACTTTTGGCTTTCCATTTTAAGTGTGTGTGTGTGTTACCACGTGCATAAATGAAGTTTTTTCATTAAAGAAGAAATAACATTTAAAAGACAGTAAGTGTTGGTGAAAACGCAGAAAAATTGGAGCCCTCCTACATTGCTGGAGTGATTGAAAAATGGTGTAGTCACTTTGGAAAACAATTGGCAGTTCCTCAAAAGGATAAAGTAGTTTATGACCCAGCAATTCCAATCCTAGGTATATACCCAAGGGAACTAGGAACACATGTCCACACAAAAACCTCTCCACAAATGTTCATAGCAACATTATTCATAATAGCAAAAAAGTAGAAGTGGCTGGGCACAGTGGCTCATGCCTGTAATCCCAGCACTTTGGGAGGCCAAGGCGGGAGGATCACCTGAGGCCAGGAGTTCAAGACCAGCCTGGGCAACATGGAAAAACCCTGTCTCTACAAAAAACTAGCTTAGCATGGTGGCACATGCCTGTAGTCCCAGCTGCTGGAGAGGCTGAGGCGGGAGGATGGCTCACGCCTGGGAGGTTGAGGCTACAATGAGCTATGACTGCACCACTATACACCAGCCTGGGCAACAGAAGAAGACTCTGTCTCAAAGAAAAAAAAAAAAAGTAGAAGCAACCAAAATGTCAATCAACTGATGGATAAACAAAATGTGGCATATCCATACAATGCAATATTATTTGTCATAAAAAGAAACAAAGTACTGACACAGGCCACAACTCAGATGAACCTTGGAAACAGTATGTGATGGGAAAGAAACCGAATGTGGAAGACCACGTATGGTATGATTCTACTAATACGAATTATTCAGAACAGGAGAATGAATCCATGGAGGCAAAAATAGAATATTGATTGCTACAGGCTGTGGGCAGGGGGCGGGTGTGGAGGCAAGGGGAGTGACTGATAATGGGGTGGGGTTTCTTTCAGGGGTGATGAAAATATTCTGATATTAGATAATGGTGATGGTTGCACAACTCTATGAATACACTAAAAACCACTGAATCGTACACTTTAAAAGGATAAATTTGGTAGTAGGTGAATTCTATCTCAATAAAGCTGTCATTTAAAAAAAATTAAAAGGGGAAAAAACCCAAGCATCATCAAAACTTGCCTTTTGAAGACTTGTTCTCTGCAAGAATATGGATCTAGTGACAGTGATTGAGCACTCTTTTCATCCTCGCTTACAGAGATGTGACAGAATTAATACGAGTACTAAAATTACACCAAAACATGTAACATCTTTTTAACCCTTTCAAAATATAAGGGAACAAATCAAAAGCTTCAAGTCTCACCCTGACCACAGCCAGTTTCACCCTGCCCACATAAAATACCAGCATGCCAAGGGCAGTAAGTAGCTATGAGAGTCATGGAGGCTTCTCAGGCCAATCAGAGAAGACATATATTGTAAATTTTAATTTCCTTTCTTCTTTGATTGAGGCTCATTTGCATTCAATGGCTAATGTGAGCTGTAGTCTGCCACAGGATATGGGTAGTGGGTTACAGTTTGTATATGAGGACAGGATGGTAAAGGAAAGTAGGAAGATTTAGAACAGGCCATGGAAAGGACACATGCTGACTCTAGGCAGGTCTGTCGCCACATAAGCTTCATTAGGCAAGATGCAACTCACATTCCCATTTACTCCCAGTCAGGCAGTCCTGGACTCCGGATGCAAACACGCAACAACAACAATCCTTTGAATTTCCGAAGAGAATGAGAACACAAATTGAGGCGGATACTTATAAAAACAGTGGGTGAAAAAACTTCAGGATTAAGTGAAAGTTAAGATGCTTGTCATCTGAGCACATTTATGTAGCAAACTCAGCCACAGCCCGTGCCTGCTTCATGGGACACGCCTTTTGTCTGCGTGTGGAATATGACATCCACAGCAAGACTGAACCTTTCCCTCCTGGCTATCAATCAGCTACCTCTACCTTTTGCCAATGAATAAACTATCTGTAACTGGCATCTAGGGCGTAATAATTATTTATTGGATAAATGAATCAAAAAATGATTCGGCTCAAATCTATGGCTTTTATTGAAACATTGTTGGGCTACAGTTACAAAGGGTCACCTCTGTTACAAATGCCACAGGGGCTCTGCTTGTTGCTGTCCATGTCATTGACCCTGCTCTTGGTTTTTCTCTGCCCTCCTCCACATAACCTCAGGGTGCCCACATCATCTAAGGATGGGAACCTCAAGGCTAAGTACAACACAGAGCTTTCTTATGAAGCTAGGCACAGACTGGCCTATGACACACAGGGCTGGCTTCTCAGTTCCTAGCAGCTTCCACTAGGAGCAAAGCAGGCACTTTCTCTAGTCTTGGAGCTGATTTCTAGATTTAATTTATTAGCTCAAGTTGAAGTTCCATTCCCAGGTAGAGTACTAAAATCCCCAGTTAGCTGTCACGCCCAGTGTTTCCTCAACTGGGCTTTTGCCCTAAGTACCCAGACACCCTCTCCTTGGCTCTCTAAAGTGCCTTTTTTTTTTTTTTTTTTTAAATGAGACAGTCTTGCTTTGTCACCCAGGCTGGAGTGCAGTGGGGAGATCTTGGCTCACTGCAATCTCCACCTCCCAGCTTCAAGCAATTCTGCCTCAGCCTCCTGAGTAGCTGGGATTACAGGTGCCTGCCACCATGCCTGGCTCATTTTTTTGTATTATTAGTAGAGATGTGGTTTCACTGTGTTGACCAGGCTGGTCTTGAACTCCTGAGCTCAGGTGATCCACCCACCTCGGCCTCCCAAAGTGCTGAGATTACAGGCATGAGCCACCGCACCCAGCCTAAAGTGGCTACTTCTAATCCAACCTGTCAACTTCTTCCTACTCCAACTTTCAGTCTCTAAGCTGTCTACTCCTTCTAGTTTCTGATTAGCCAGTTAAGCCAAACAAAAATTTGTTTTGATGTTTTGTCTGCTCACCGCACACCCAGGCAACGTGAATAAGGGGACACATTTGCTCCCTCAGTTTATACCAATCAGGAGTGCAGGCAGAACAGCTGAGAAGAGAGGGCGGTTACTCCTCTGGCTGATGACCCTTTCCACCTCCGGGACACAGGTGTGTATAACATCTGTTCTCCCAACCACCATCCGTGACTTGCTCCCTCTAATCCTTCACAATCTCTCCAGCAGTTGTTTCTCTCTTTTCTTTTTTCTCTTTTTTTTCTTTTTGAGATGGAATCTCACTGTCACCAGGCTGGAGTGCAGTGGCGTGATCTTGGCTCCCTGCAACCTCTGCCTCCCAGGTTTAAGTGATCCTCCTGTCTCAGCCTCCTGAGTAGCTGGGACTACGAGTGCATGCCACCACACCCAGCTACTTTTTCTGTATTTTTAGTAGAGACGGGGTTTCACCATGTTGGCCAGGATGGTCTTGATCTCTTGACCTCATGATCCACCAGCCTCAGCCTCCCAAAGTGCCAGGATTACAGGCGTGAGCCACCGTGCCTGGTCCAGCAGTTGTTTTTCAAAAACACAAATAGGCTGGGTGCATAGTTTGAGTAACCTATGATTGTGACACTACACTCCAACCTGGGTGACAGAGTGAGACCCTGTCTCTAAAAATAAAAAACAAAACAGGCTACCTGGTGAGTAGCATAACTCATGGTGGGGTAGAAATCAAGGCCAACATAGTATTTCTGTAATGACTCTGCTGCTTTTAGGTTGGGTTAGGCAATATCCTCTTGCTAAGATTAGTATCGACTCTGAGAAACACTTTATTCAGTTGTAAAGTCCCAGTTAAATTCCTTTGCACAACTGGAGAAATAAAGCCTTTGATTAAAACTAAAATTTCCCCAGCCCTCTAAAAAGGGATGGGGGAGGGGAGCAGGTAGAGAGGAATGTGTGATCTGTCATATTCTTTAGTCAGAGCCATAAACGTGTTTGGGTAAGACAATCTGATGTTCTGATAACGTTGATAAAAGTCACTTGAAGATTGGGTCACAGGAAGCCCAAGATAAATGCTGAGAGGAAACAGGTTCTTTTTGAAGTAGCCTCTTCGTAATCATTTTCCCACACATTCGTTCAACTTCCGAAAAAGGACTGAATACCTGATCTGCTTTGCAAATGAAACAGTTTAAGAAAGAGAAATTGAGATAATAATTAATAAATGTGTTTGGAAGGCTCCTCCAGCTTGCTTTAAGTTCAGGCTGTGGCTTCAGAACTGTGTTAACTTCTCCTATAAAGGCACAGGCTAACGGTGGTCTTTCGTGATTTTTACTCTACCTTGTTTTAAAAATGGATTCAAAGTGATTTATTGGAAAAGATTAAGACAGAAAATAACATTATTAGGATGAAAGAAGAAAGGGAGTAGGAGGAAATGATGATCCAGAGAAAAATAAGAGTATAAGCAGGTCATCAGATATTATAGTCCTATCAGCGAAAGCACAGTGGAAAATGCATATTTTACCTCACTCTTTTTATACATACAGGGAGAAAATAGTCTGATATAATTATCTGGTACTTAGCTTTAAAAGAAATTTTTCTTGGCCGGGTGCGGTGGCTCAAGACTGTAATCCCAGCACTTTGGGAGGCCGAGACGGGCGGATCACGAGGTCAGGAGATCAAGACCATCCTGGCTAACACGGTGAAACCCCGTCTCTACTAAAAAAAACACAAAAAGCTAGCTGGGCGAGGTGGCGGGCATCTGTAGTCCCAGCTACTCGGGAGGCTGAGGCAGGAGAATGGCATAAACCCGGGAGGCGGAGCGTGCAGTGAGCTGAGATCCGGCCACTGCACTCCAGCCCGGGCGACAGAGCGAGACTCCGTCTTTCAAAAAAAAAAAAAAAAAAAAAAAAAAAATTTTTTCTTGAGAGTCTTCACAAGATGATAGGATGGACAATGTCTTCAGCAGCATCCCGACAACACAGGCAGTAACAGGTTTTGTAAGGCAGTGGCTCAAAGGTATTGCTTGATGAAACTGGATACCATAGCTCCAGAACTCAATTGGAGAAGAGGGGCAAAGGGGGCAAAGGCAGCGCAATTTATTATCTTGTACATGCCAGGGCAGGCCTTTAATTCTGTCTTCATGTTCTACACACAGGTAAGAGTTTTACATAAGCTGGAAGTGGTGGAGAGGAAGACCCCTGGAACGGCCAGAGAAGTTTCCGCCCCTACAAAAAACACATTTTTAAAAAGTCACTTGACGCCAGGTGCAGTGGCTCACGCCTGTTATCCCAGCGCTTTGGGAAGCCGAGGTGGACAGATCACGAGGTCAGGAGTCCAAAACCATTCTGGCCAATATGGTGAAACCCCATCTCTACTGAAAATACAGAATTAGCCGGGCGTGGTGGTGCGTCTGTAATACCAGCTACTTGGGAGGCTGAGGCAGGAGAATCGCTTGAACTTGGGAGGCGGTGGTTGCAGTGAGCTGAGATTGCGCCACTGCACTCCAGCCTGGGTGACAGAGTGAGACTCTGTCTCAAAAAATAAAAAGTAAAAATAAAAAATTAGCCAGGTATGGGGGCATGCACCTAGTTACTCAGGAGGCTGAAGCAGAAGGATTACTTGAGCCCAGGAGTTGAACACACCACTGCACTCAAGCCTGGGCAATAGAGCAAAACCCTGTCTTTAAAAACAAAGTCATTTGAGACACAAAATTACAGCTAGATAGGTCTAGTGTTTTTACAGCACTGTAGAATGACTATTCAAATAGCTAGAAAATACTGAGTGTTCACAACACAAGCAAATAATGTCTGAGAAGATGTACATACTAACTACCCTGATCTGATCATCATATATTGTATCAAAACATCACAATGTACCTCATAATATAATTATGTGTCAATTAAAAAATAAAATTTTAGGCCAGGCGAGGTGGCTCACGCCTGTAATTCCAGCACTTTGGGAGGCCGAGGCAGGCGGATCACGAGGTCAGGAGATCAAGACCATCTTGGCTAACACCGTAAAACCCCGTCTCAACTAAAATACAAAAAAATTAGCCAGGCATGGTGGTGGGTACCTATGGTCCCAGCTACTCGGGAGGCTGAGGCAGAAGAATGGCATGAACCCAGGAGGCGGNGAGAAGATGTACATACTAACTACCCTGATCTGATCATCATATATTGTATCAAAACATCACAATGTACCTCATAATATAATTATGTGTCAATTAAAAAATAAAAATTTTAGGCCAGGCGAGGTGGCTCACGCCTGTAATTCCAGCACTTTGGGAGGCCGAGGCAGGCGGATCACGAGGTCAGGAGATCAAGACCATCTTGGCTAACACCGTAAAACCCCGTCTCAACTAAAAATACAAAAAAATTAGCCAGGCATGGTGGTGGGTACCTATGGTCCCAGCTACTCGGGAGGCTGAGGCAGAAGAATGGCATGAACCCAGGAGGCGGAGCTTGCAGTGAGCCGAGATCGCACCACTGCACTCTAGCCTGGGTGACAGAGCAAGACTCTGTCTAAAAAAAAAAAAAAAAAAAAAAAATAAAAAATTAAGTCCTTTGAAACTTGTTGACAAATCAAACTTTCTGGTTTTCTACTTTGAATTTCTTAAGCCTGCCAATCACAGTGCCTGGTAAACAATGTTTGTCAAAAGAACATGATTAACAAAACCTCAATTGTTACTGGGTTGGAGATACTTTAAGCTTCTGAATGAGATCATGGCACTGTTACCACTAAGTAATGGTACCTTTCATAGAATACATTCTACATACACACTTCCTTAAGTTAAGACCTGAGAATTGGTTTCTGTTCTCAAACACCTAATGAAAAGGATAACAAAACTCAGAAGTATTTTTGGGGCCAGGCATGGTGGCTCACACCTGTAATCCCAGCACTTTGGGAGGCCAAGGTGGGTGGATCACCTGAGGTTGGGAGTTCGAGCCCAGCCTGACCAACATGGAGAAACACTGTCTCCACTAAAAATACAAAATTAGCCAGGCATGATGGCGCATGCCTATAGTCCCAACTACTCTGAAGGGTGAGGCAGGAGAATCACTTGAACCTGGGGGGCGGAGGTTGCAGTGAGCTGAGATCGTGCCATTGCACTCCAGCCTGGGCAACAAGAGCAAAACTCCGTCTCAAAAAAAAAAAAAAAGGGGTTTTGGTGAAAATACATTTTATCAATGAGAAGAAGTGTATTTAAAAACGTTTGTCCAGCTGGGCACAGTGGCTCAGGCCTGTAATCCCAGCACTTTAGGAGGCTGAGGTGGGTGGATCGCCTGAGGTCAGGAGTTTGAGACCAGCCTTAACAACATGGTGAAATTTCATCTTTACTAAAAATACAAAATTAGCTGGGTGTGGTGGTGCATGCCTGTAAACCCAGCTACTCAGGAGGTTGAGGCAGGAGAATCGCTTGAATCCGGGAGGTGGAGGTTGCAATGAGCTAAGACTGTGCCATTGCACTCCAGCCTGGGCAACAAGAGTGGAACTCTGTCTCAAAAACTAAACTAAACTAAACTAAACTAAACTAAAATTAAATTAAATTAAAAGAACATATTTCTCTAAGGAATCAACCTAAATGTCCATCAATGACAGACTGGATGAAGAAAATGTGGTACATATACACCATGGAATATTATGCAGCCATAAAAAAGAATGAGATCATGTCTTTTGTGGGAACATGGATAGAGCTAGAGGCTATTACCCTTAGCAAACTAACACAGGAACGGAAAACCAAATACTGCATGTTGTCACTTATAAGTGGGAGCTAAATGATAAGATCTTATGAACATGAAGAAGGAAACAACAGACACTGGGGTCTACTTGAGGGGAGAGGATGAGAGGAGGGAGAAGAGCAGAAAAGATAACTATTGGGTATTGGGCTTAATACCTGGGTGATGAAATAATCTGCACAACAAAATCCCATGACATGTGTTTATCTATGTAACAAACCTTCACATGTACTGCCAAACCTAAAAGTTTAAAGAAGTAAATAGCATCTCTCCCAGATTTGCTTCATGATTTCTGCTTAAAAGACCCAAAACATTAAGCATTTCTGGGTGTGAAATTACACAGGCCTCTTTTAACCACAAATTGAGATGCCAAGCACAAAGAACATGCTCATTAATATCAGGGTGGAAGTAAACACAAAGATAGTTGAGAAAAGCAGCAGATCACTACAGGCATTAGGTAAAAGATTTTTATTCTTATTTAACCATGCTGCATGTATACATACAATATCAATATATACAACTTGAACAAATATAATTTATACATAAAATACAATGAAAGCGTGGCTCTTGAAACTAATGCAACCAACTGTACAATTTGTAATTCTGGCCAGTATACAGTATTATAGTAATGCTACTTAAGTTATTCATTATTTAAATTAGACTGCAGTATAAGTTCAAAGGCACTAGAAACATCTATGTTTTCTTCTAGTATTTTTAAGAACAAAAAATAAAAACAAACAAATCTATACACTAGGAAATTGGGCAGACATTGGTATACTTAAATGTAAACGTTACCCATTCCTTAATTCACAGCCCTGTAGGAAAGAAGAAGACTTTCCTTAAGAGTGAAGGGGAAGGATATTAAAATCAGACTAAAAGAAACAAAACAAAAAACAACCAAAACCATAATCATAGTTTTAAAACATGTTACAGAGGAAGTAGCACCACCCCTCCCCAAAACAACCTTAAATGTTTGCTGCAAAAAGAAAACAACAACAACAACAACAACAAAAACAACTCCCTTTCTCCAGAAAGGAAATGAAATGGCTTGTCAAATGGATTCTATTCATGGGGCAAACATGGAGATGCAACCCTCCCCTTGATTACTCATCTCATGCTTTATAAGAATCTAAACACAAATAGGAAACACTATGATAATTTTAACATCCTATTAGTATACGTAATTGTAAGGATTATTAAAGAAGATGCTATAAACCAATAATTCTACCAATGCTCCTTTTAATAAATAAATGTTACTTTTTAAATTAAAGGGAAAAGAGAATACCCATTCAATAACCTATTTATATGTATGTGCCACTCATTTTAAATCTGCATATTTATTTCAAAAAATGAGCAAGTATGTTCATCTATATTGTCTCATGAAATTAACACTGACCGTACAAAACATTTCATTTATGGACAAAGACACAGTAAATGTGAGGAAACTATAGAATTGCTATGACTGGAGCTAAATGAATAGCTCTGAAGTCAGTGTCCCATATTTGCATATAGATATTCAGACCAGGCTTGAGGCCAGGTGTGGTGGCTCACACCTGTAATCCCAGCACTTTGGGAGGCTGAGGCGGGTAGATCACAAGGTCAGCAGTTGGAGACCAGCCTGGCCAACATGGTGAAACCTGGTCTCTACTAAAAAAATACAAAAATTAGCAGGGCGTGGTGGTGCCCACCTATAATCCCAGCTACTCAGGAGGCTAAGGCAGGAGAATCACTTGAACTCAGGAGGCGGAGGTTGCAATGAGCCAAGATCGCGCCACTGCACTCCAGCCTGGGCGACAGAGTGAGACTCTGTCTCAAAAAAAAAAAAAAAAAAAAAAAATTCAGGCCAAGCTTAAATATCAAATTTTTGGTATTTCTGAGATGGATATTTAATGTCCATCTGGTATAATCAGTTTTAACATAATGTTTTTTTTAAAAAACCTGCTATAGTAGGTGGGGTGTGGTGGCTCAAGGCCTATAATCACGCCTGTAATCCCAGCACTTTGGGAGGCTGAGGCAGGTAGATCACTTAAGCTCTAGGAGTTAGAGACCAGCCTGGGCAACATGGCAAAACCCCCTCTCTACAAAAAAATACAAACATTAGCCAAGCATGGAGGCATACAGCTGTAGTTCCAGCAACTCAGGAGGCTGAAGAGACAGAGGTTGCAGTGAGCCGAGATCATCCCACTGCACTCCAGCCTAGGTAATAGAGCAAGACTCTGTCTCCAAACAAACACCCCTGCTATAGTAGCCTGCTTTAAGAAATTCTCAATTGACTTTCTATAGATCGGCTTTTATTTAGACTTTTATAGATTTCTTTTATTATCATGGTAGGGTAGGATAGAAAAAATATCTAACATACTGGCTTAAATTTCCATGTTTTAAAGCTTGATTTAAAAGTTACTCCTTTCCTATTAACTGAATTGTAAAGGTTAGAAACATGAACTTTTAAAAAGAAGCATTTTTTTTTTAAACTGGTAAAATTAAGACATCTTTAGAGTAATTACTAACAGAGTTAAATGTGTATCATCAAAAACATTTTATAATTACCAAAATATTCTGATTACACAAAGCTTTTACAAGACACATATTTACCTCAACTCTTCACAGTATTTAAACAATGCCCCACAGAGTTAAGTAATAAACTTCTAGCTATCTTACATACCACAAATAAATGCTGCCAGTGAAATGCAATTCTAATCACCTAGAAAATGTTCACCACACACAGAACATTCAGTATTCCAATTATGGAATGGACTTTAAATTTATGGATACATTTTTATTACCACCTCACCAGTACTCCACCTTCACTCACCCCTAATCTATACACAGCTTTGTCATTTAAACTAGGATTTAACAAAACTTATTAAAATAACATTAATTTAATAAATACTTAACTTATAAAGTCTCAAAATATTTTCAACCAATGTGTTTCAGGGCTGATTACATAATTTTGAAAACCACAAAACATGTATTAAGTGGTTTAGGAGTAGCATAACTTTACTTTTATTTTATTTTTATTTTTTGAGGTGGAGTCCTATCACCCAGGCTGGAGGTGCAGTGATGCCCATCTTGGCTCCACTGCAACCTCTGCCTCCCAGGTTCAATGTGATTCTCCTGCCTCAGTCTCCCAAGGTAAGCTGGGATTACAGGCGTGTGTCACCACACCCAGTCTAATTATTGTTTTGGTACTAGAGACAGGGTTTCATCAATGTTGGCCAGGCTGGTCTCGAACTCCTGACCTCAAGTGATCCACCTGCCTCAGCCTCCCAAAGTGCTGGGATTATAGGCGTGAGCCTGTGCCCAGCCAGGAGTACCATAACTTTAAAAAAAAAAATAAAAATTTCATAAGCAGCCAACACAGAAAAAAAAATAATTCTATTACAGCTTACTTTACTATGAAATCAACATAGTTTTTAATTTGTAGAGGATATGGTCTAACTGGATTACTCAATAGAAGTAAATTCAGAAAATAATATTTTATTTTAAAACAGAAAAACAAAATAAAGTGTTTTAAAGGCAAAGTATTTTAAAAGATATTTTTCTTGCTTAGCTGGTATTTTCTGGAAAATGGAGAACCCTTCTCAACTGGGAGATATAAAGTAATTCCCACCAAAATTTAGAAGCTCAAAGAAAAGCATCCGTAAAGTTAACACTTCAGAGTTGAATTTTTAAAAATACACATGCAGGCAAAGATAACTGACGCAGTACTAGCTTCTTAAATTCTCTGCAACAGTAAGTCCTTTATATTTACGTACAATTCAATATTTCAAGAGAACATGAAACCAGAACATAAGATGTATTTGATTTGAACTCAAACTGGCAAAAAAAAGTTAGGAAAGGTTCAGATGAAACATTTTCAACTTTTAAAAAACATGTATACTCGCAAAGATTGTTAAATTATAAAATTTTCTACAGAACATCAATAAGATCAGTCATCTCATACTTAAAATGCAACAAATGTTAGACATTAGAATGTGTTTAAACAGGCTGGATGGGTTAGTGTTAGGACGGAATCATTTCTTAGATGTACAGTCCAAACATTCATATATAACAGTGTAACATAGGACAATCTGATCTGCTTCTTTCTATGTGCAAAACAGGACACAGTTTTTTTTTCTATTTTGAAATTCTAGTTACCTAAATATACAGTAGTTGGATAAATAACTAATCGATTTACACACACATCTAAACTGTAACTCTCTATAGTATGAACTGCTCCCCCAACTTCCCTGCACAGTACAATTGAAGAGTAGTAGTACGACAATTTGAACAATCACCAGCTGTACAATTTTAATGTTATATTAATATATGTAGACTAAAAGTTATTACGCAAATTATTATTTCCAGTCTTATTCATTGATCTACAGTTTCCATCAACTGAAATTATAGAGAAGTCTTCACTGTTTTAATTAAAGATTTTGTACAGGCATGAGAATATCACTAATTTTTATTCTGACTTTAAGTCTGTAACATTTACTGTAGTAAAGAGTCAATTACAGTTTCAGGCTTTGCAGAACGCTTTCTGTTTGGAGAAGAAAAAAAGCAAGCATGAATGCTTTCCTAAAAGACTGAAATGCAAACATTTTACATTATATAGAAAATATGGGGTGGCCTGTATAGAGTCTGGAAACAAGCCAAAATTTGACACATTTGACCATGGTTTAAGTGTTCAGTTAATGCTCACCTTTTCAGGCTACAGGAAGCTGACTTAGAGTAAATGCAAGAGGATGGCAGCCCACTCCATTATGCCAGATAGTGAGGGATAGGACAGGTGAGATAATTTCCAAGACTGGACTAGGTCATGTGGCCAGGCCAAGTGAGCTGCATGCTTGCCAGATTTGAACCCCCTGATTATCTCTTCTGAGGTACTCGAAAGGTACAAGTGCATTCAGAGGAAATCAGAAACAAATCATCTCAGGCAACACCTCACAGATGCGTATGTAGGGACTTACAGAAATGCTACATTAATGTATTATATTTATTGTAATTTTGACCAACCCATCTAACTATGTGTTTCTAATGAGGAACATCACATTGAACATATCATATAATGTAATATAACATCAATAAACCATTTAATGCATGTATTCATCCATGTTTATGGCTATCATTTTCTTAGGGTTTCCATGGTTATAGCAGGCCAATTCTAGTAAACAGAGATGGTGAGTTTGGCTCATATAATATTGGGCTACATGATCTTTTTAATGTTAAACTAAAAAAATGACATATCTTAAAATGGGTGTTCTGGAAAATGTATTCAAATATCTTATCATATTATTTATTCGTTTGCTTTAGGGTCCATATAGTTAAAAAAAAAAAGTAAAACCGAGAGATCTCAAGTAAATAATTCCAATTTCTGGCTCTTCCTTAGAAAAGAGAAGATCCAGGCCAAGCACGGTGGCTCATGCCTGTAATCCTAACACTTTGGGAGGCTGAGGTGGGCAGATCACCTGAAGTCAGGGGTTCGAGACCAGCCTGGCCAACATGGCAAAACCCCATCTCTAGTAAAAATACTGAAATTAGCCGGGTGCAGTGGCAGGTGCCAGTAATCCCAGCTACTCAGGGCACTCCAGCCTGGCAACAGAGTGAGACTGCATCTCAAAAAAAAAAAATGAAAAGAGAAGATCCAGAAACAATGAGCCCTCTATTTCCATAGATAACTAGGAAGCCACTCACTTAAGACAGGACTGCTCACCACTGCCAATTTTTCTCCTACGCTGAGGACAAATGTCTTACCAATTATCATCACACTTGCATTGTCATTTTATTAAAATGGAGAAAGTAGGCCGGGCGCGGTGGCTCAAGCCTGTAATACCCAGCACTTGGGAGGCCGAGACGGGCAGATCTACGAGGTCAAGGAGATCAAGACCATCCTGGCTAACACGGTGAAACCCCGTCTCTATCTAAAAAATACAAAAAACTAGCTGGGCGAGGTGGCAGGGGGGCCGCCTGTAGTCCCAGCTACTCGGGAGGCTGAGGCAGGAGAATGGATAAACATGGACGGAGGCGAGCTTGCAGTGAGCTGGAACCGTGGCCACTGCAAATCCAGCCTGAGGACAGAGCGAGATCCGTCTCAAAAAAAAAAAAAAAAAAAAAAAAAGGAAAGTAAAGATACATCTAAAGGGACTCGTGTTTCTTAGAACTGATTGGCAGGCCGGCGCGGTGGCCTCAAGTCTGTAATCCCAGCAGTTTGGGATACGAGACCGGGTGGGATCAACGAGGTCAAGAGAATGAAGACCATCCTTGGCTAACACGGTGAAACCCCGTCTCTACTAAAAAAAAATATAAAAAACTAGCCGGAGCGTATGGTGGCGGGCGCCTGTTGTCTTCAGCTTACTTGGGAGGCTGAGGCAGGAGAATGGCTTAAACCCGGGAGGCGGAGCGTGCAGTTGGCTGAGATCCGGCCACTGGCACTCCAGCCCGGGCGACAGAGCGAGGCTCCGTCTTCAAAAAAAAAAAAAAAAAAAAAAAAAAAGAACTGATTTTGCTTCACCCATAATATGCATGGCATGTGTTGGTATAGGAAAGTTTTTAACCCCTCACCTAAACGCTAAAGAATGTAAACATTTGTACATTTTTAATATTCAACTGTTTGCCCAACCCTGAGTTCAACCTTCCCAAATCTGTGTTAAGTCATGTCTATGAGATTATGTAACACAAAAATATCAAAACCATACAACTTCATCCCACATGTAACTTGTTCCCTACTCAAAGTAGGGAACAAAGCAGCTTATTATTTTCTACATTTCAGGAGCCCCAGAGTCTTAAAATCAGCTTAAATAAACTGAACAGTCCTTGATGTAGGAAAGGGAAAGGAAAAAATAAGCTCCAGCCCAGGACTCCCACATCCTGATTTCCCTGAGCTTATGTGATGATACATGCAGGCTACCCAACAGTCAAAACCAGTGCCCAAAGGAGAGGGGAAAATGTCCAAGGAAGTTCTCCTTAGCTGGTGACTGAGGAAATCAAGGTTCTTGGGGTACTGTGACAGAAAAATTAACCAGCTGAATATAATACCTTGGGAGACCAAACAGGCAAATTAATTAGCATTTCATAAGAAGAATTAGTCTAAGAATTAAGGAATTAAACCCATTATACATTTTGGAAATAATAGAGTGCATTAAAAACAAATTCTATTTTTTTTTATTTTTTATTTTATTTTATTTTATTTTTTTTGAGACAGAGTCTGGCTCTGTCACCCAGGCTGGAGTGCAGTGGCCGGATCTCAGCTCACTGCAAGCTCTGCCTCCCAGGTTCACGCCATTCTCCTGCCTCAGCCTCCCGAGTAGCTGGGACTACAGGCGCCCGCCACCTCGCCCAGCTAGTTTTTTGTATTTTTTTAGTAGAGACGGGGTTTCACCGTGTTAGCCAGGATGGTCTCGATCTCCTGACCTCGTTATCCACCCGTCTCGGCCTCCCAAAGTGCTGGGATTACAGGCTTGAGCCACCACGCACAGCAAAAATAAATTCTATTACTCAGTAACCTAAGAAGTTGGAAGACCTTAATTCTTTGGCCAGATTTTATTTACTCAAATTCTAATACACAAGGAATTTGATTTTTTTTTTTTTTTTTTTTTTTTGAGATCAAGTCTTGCTCTGCCACCCAGGCTGAAGTTCAGTGGCATGATCTTGGCTAACTACAACCTAGATTCAAGTGATTCTCCTGCCTCAGCCTTCCGAGTAGCTGGGATTACAGGCACGAGCCACCATGCCTGGTTAATTTTTGTATTTTTAGTAGAGACGGGGGTTTCACCATGTTAGCCAGGCTGGTCTCAAATTCCTGACCTCAAATGATCTGCCTGCCTCGGCCTCCCAAAGTGCTGGGATTACAGGCCACCGCACCTGGCCGGGAATTTGATTTTTAATAAATCAGCTAAAATATGTATTATGTTTTAACTAAATAAATGTTAACTTCCTGTACATGTATCTAATTAGAATACCTCAATGCCTTCATTACATCAGATTCAAGGACAGTCCTTACCTTCTCCCTGTCTTTGGCCTTGCTTTCCCCTTTGAAGTTCGTGGTCTTTCTAGTTTCATCAAAGACTGACGTAGACTCTCCTCAGTATAGGCAAGATACACATGAGAAAGGTCCACTTCAAAGGGCTAAAAGAAACAAACAAAAAGCACTCTTAAGGGAAAGAGTTAAGCCAGATTTGAGGGAAGATTTAAAATATTGAATAAACTCCTCAAAAAAACCTGCAGAAACTAAAACCAAAGAAATGTCTAATGACATCATCTTCTAATTCCGGTATCTAAAACGTACTCACCAAATGTTGGTGAGTAAGAAGCCCTGACACACTATAAATTTCCTTCCACACAAAGAAAAACTGCTGCTGTTTTTCTTAAAGCTGCTCCCTCTTCTTTTTTTTGAGACAGAGTATCGCTCTGTCGCTCAGGCTGGAGTGCAGTGGCGCAATCTCAGCTCACTGCAAGCTCCGACTCCCGGGTTCACGCCATTCTCCTTCCTCAGCCTCCAGAGTAGCTGGGACTACAGGCGCCCGCCACTATGCCCGGCTAATTTTTTTTGTATTTTTTTAGTAGAGATGGGGTTTCACCATGTTAGCCAGGATGGTCTCGATCTCCTGACCTTGTGATCCACCCGCCTCGGTCTCCCAAAGTGCTGGGATCACAGGCATGAGCCACCGCGCCCGGCCTGCTCCCTCCTCTTCTTGACCTATGACTAGAACTAGCTTTGAAGAGAAAGAAAGACACATTCTAGTCTCTACCCATAACCCTACGACCCAGAGTGGTAGTGAAAAGAGGACTCCAAAGAGTGACTCCATGCCCTCTTATGGTGGGAACAAGCCTGAAATCAAGACTGATGGTAAACAGAACGGTCCTCCTCATCACCCCATCCTAGAGCCTTTATTCCCAAAAGATCAGCCCGTTTTTCAGCGCAGCTGATTAACACATATCAGGTTGATAATACAATTTAATGACTCATATTCCTATAAAGAAACAACTGTAGTTTTGTGTTTTTTAAAGAAGTACTCTTACATCTTTCTCCTTTTTATCAGGTACTGGGGTTTGCTTCCTCATGTTATTTCCTGTATAGGCAACACATTTCTCAAAAAAAGAAAAGGGGGAGAGAGAGAAATGTCTTAATTAGTAATCAATACTGTGAGTTAGGCAACTAACTGAGAAATCCTAATATTACACTAGTAAAATATGATTTGAATGCTGGAGCAGAAAGGGCCCCAGAGGTCACTTAGTCCCACATAGCCCCTGACCCTAACCATTTCCACCCAGACCATGATCTGTATGTTACAATTAATTACACAGAATTAGAAAAATATTTTATCTGCCCTACTGGATTCTCATCTGATTCATCCACTGGACCACGTTCCTCCCTGTTGTAGCCAGTACAATATCTAGACCATAGGAAGTACTCTCATGAAAGAATTAAGGTAATACTCACTAGCTGCCATTCTCCTATGTCTTCATTCCAATGGACATAGTTTTCAATCATTTCCTTTTAAAAGGGTGAAAGAGAGCCTATTTTTAATATTTAATAACATTTAAAATATTGAAGTCATAAAACTAAAATCTTAATAACATTGAGTAATAAAAGTCTCAAAACATTATATACTGATATAACCTTTTATAAATTCTAAAATATATATTTCTTAGGAATGGATGTAGATGCAATAAAACTAAACAAAAATGAAAAAATAACAGAATGAGAAACTCTGGAATCAAGATAATGATTACCTTGGGTTGGAAGAGGCAAAGGAATGAAATAAGGGAGGGGGAAACTGTTTGGTTAGAAGTAGGTTATTACCAGGGTCCTAGCTTTTGTTTTGGGTGATGAGTTCATTACAACATTACAAAAATAACTAAATAAAAGCAGGCCATCCAAGGACCAATAAGGAGAATAGACCATGGACCCAGGATTAATTCCATGTACCTAAGGTCCAAAAAAAAAAGACTAAGACTTATTTTCAGACAAATTTCTTAAAGTTGTATTGAGATTCAAAACAGATTTTTAAAAAAATTGGCCAGGCATGGTGGTTCACACCTAGTAATCCCAGCACTTTGGGAAGCCAAAACGAGCAGATCACCTGAGATCAGGAATTCAAGACCAGCCTGGCCAACATGGCTAAACCCCATCTCTACTAAATATACAAAAATTAGCTGGGTGTGGTGGTGCACACCTGTAATCCCAGCTACTCAGGAGGCTAAGGCATGAGAATCGCTTGAACCCTGGAGGCAAAGGTTGCAGTGAGCCAAGATCGCACCACTGTACTCCAGCCTAGGCAACAGGGTGACTCTGTCTCCCTGACAAAAAAAAAAAAAAAAATCATAATGTTAAAGTTTACCAAAATGTACTGGAAAGACAAATTTTGGATTAAAAAAAAATAGAGGCTGAGATTTTAAAATTATACTAGTACTAAGAATTAGCATCCATCTGGAGATGAATGATGGTGCAGGTTGCACAACAATGTGAATGTCCTAAATGCCATTGAACTGCACACTTAAAATAGCTAAGATGGTAAATTTCATGTTATCTACATTTTACCACATACACACACACACAAAAGAATCAGCATCCACAGCAGGGAGAAAAAGGTAGCATAGGCGTTCCATTTATTCTTACTTGTACGATACTGGGCGCTGAATGTAGGAATGGGACTTACACCTTGATTCTGATTGCATATACATGAATCTGAGTTCATCTAAAAGGCTAAAAAATTCTCAATGAGATCCTTAGATACTCAAACACAGATTATGTATTAAGAAAAGTTAACAACTAAAGTGAAAAGTGACGGCATTTGTTCAAAATATTGTACATTCAATAACTGAAGTATTCAGTATTTACCATCAATTAAATTAGAAATCCTTGTTCCTTAACCCCAGTCAAGTGACTATCTGGGGCAGAGAACTTCCTTTTTACCTGATAATCCCGAGGTATAAAGTTATCAATAATAAGCATCTGAAGTCGAAGCTCCCGGCTAAGTTGCCGAATATTCTCCAGTAGGCCTTCAATTTCCCTCTGATGCTCTTGTTGAAGATCAGCCATCTACCAGAAAATCCATAAAAATATTATGAACAAACAAGACTTTAACTACAAAACAGCACCATCTCACAAAGGACGCTTGTGTAAGAGACCTTGTGAGAGCTTACCTAGTTCTTTTATAAAAGTGATAAACAGCGTGACACTATCAGCATCTATTCTACACTATTTGTTAAGGTTGAAAAGAAACAACTTAGTCTAATAGATAAAATTTAAAATTGCACATAAAGGATAAATATTTTATTTCTTTTAAATTATAAGCTCACATTATGATTACTTATAAATTCTTAATCAAACAACTCCTTTTTAAAAAATTCAGAACTGCATTAGTAAGTAATTTCTAAGAGAACCAACCTCTGATTTTGCAGCCATCAGCATAGTCCAAACTTTCTTTAACTTCTTGGTCTTTCCCTGTGCTTCCTCTTGCAAGCTGGTATATTTTTCTTCAATATCCAAGCGTTCTTGCTATGACAAAAATTAGTAAACTTCAGAATTTTCTTTGTAAAATCAAATATCTAATTCTTTAACAAATGACATAAATGATCTTAGCAACTCTGATCTTCAAAGCAATCCATAAACATGCTTTAAAATTTCAATACGATTATAGATATTTAGCTTTCCACTAGAAAAGTTAAATCTCTCCGGCAAAATACCGAACTAAAAACAGAAAGTCACCTTACCTCTTTTTCCTCAAGTTCTCTCCGAAGTTGCTCTGCTCTTTTCCTCCTTTCTTCCAGTTCCATGTTAGATTCTTCAAGAAGTTTCTCTTGTTCCTCAGCTTTGGCCAACAAATCAACCCCACCAACAATTACCTTCTTTTCCAGGGCAGATAATTTTTCCAGCAAAGACTGATGCTCTTGTCTGTTGATTAGAATGAGGATACTCTATATTCACGGATCATCTATTATTCTACTAATATCATTTCCCAAAATTTAACAAAAATTTGGATATACAATTTCAAAATACAAATATAATTATGTAACATCTCTATCAAATTATACAACTGTGTAGTATCAATTTCTAATTTAAAGTGTAACTCATTCTAATTCATTGATATGTTCTCCTATCACGCGGAAATAAAATAATCAAAACAGATCTAGTTTTTAGAAATACACTATATACAATAGACCCTTCTATCCAAAATAGTTACACTGGAGACAAAATGAAGCTTTTAATTACTATTCAATTTTCCTATTTTATATATCCTATGAAAAAACAGAAATTTAAATCATGAATTCATCTCAATCCAATAATACTCACTGGGCTTTAAGAAGATCTTTTTCTCGTTTCTCTAATTCAGCTCTAGCCTTGTTTCTTTCTTCTTCTTCCATGTCGAGCTTTGTTTCCAGTGCTTTTCTCTCCTCATCAATTTTTGCTTGCATTTCAATCATCTTGTCTGGGGATACTTTCTTTTTTCCTATTTGAATCATTTAATTGCAACAATCACTAAAATGAGTCAATGTTTCAGACTTATATAAATTACCTCCTTCAATGTAGAAATGCCTACACTCCTCAATAATACAAAACCAATTATCAATATTTTAAGGAAATCAAACCAATAATACCATGCATTTCCATTTATTATGTTCCTAGAAGAACTTTGTAACTCATTACTAAATTCAAACTGTTGTCCAATTGTACAATGATAACTAAGAACAAAAGTAAAAGAGAAGCAAAATAGATGAGCTAAGTAATAGGAAAAGAAAGATTAACAGGAAAGCCAAATTTAAAAAAAAAATTTATGTCCCCAGATAACAAATACAGGTTTAAAAAAAAGCAACATGATTCTTCAGTTACTTTTTCTTGATAACCAAGTACAAAATCAAGCGACTCCTTAAAATATCTTTCCCAATTTCACATAAAACAAGTGAATAAAAGCCATATATAGGTATAAAACGCACAGATAAAAATATCAAGCAGAATTTATATCAAGTAGTTTTAATATATTTTCAGAGTTTTTCTAAAATTTTTGTTAAATAACATTAAAGTATTTTATTTCACAGCATACTTTCAAAGGAAAAAATTCTATGCTATGTAATTATGTAACAGTTACATACACAGTAATTAACCAAGCATTTCACTCCTCAGCTGAGCTGTCAAGATATATCATCATACACTAAAGGAACAACTAAAATAGCTTGCTATTATGTCAAACTCAAGACTCGAAGACTCCCTAAGTCAGAGTAACCATGCCAAGTGTCAAATGTAAGTAGAAATGCTACCAAATAATAAAGCTGGAATACGGCTTCCAATTGATTATTTTTGCTAATAATGTCTAATAAAGTATTTTACATACATGTAATAGGTGCTCAAAGAAAGTTTATTAATGAATTTCAAAATCATAAAATCCAAATAAAAAAAGAGAAAATAAAACTAGCTTATTAAACTGGTTATGAAACTGAATCAAAGACAATTCATTTCTGGTCATACAGTTTCTTAGAAATATACATTCCTTCAGAAAACCAATAAAATTTTTCATAGAATTGGTCTGAGGCTCTCCTAGAACCTTTCTGTCATTCTTAACTTCCTTCCCAAAGAACTACAGAAGAAGAGGGTAAATCATAAGAGTTTATAAATTGTTAATGTCTCCACCCAAAAGCTAACCCCCCACCACCTAACAAGGTAAAAGAACTGAAAAACAATTATGATGGAGATATATAACTGAGTATATTCTTTCAGGAACTATGAAATGAAGAATCATTAATAGGCTTTAACTCTTCAGGACAAAATTATGTAAAAAACTCAAGGGTTCAAAATACATTACTTCTGTAGAACTCTAAGTCCAAAGCAAACCTAAGGCACGAGACAAATGAAACAAAAGAGTAAATAAAAGCACTGATCCAAATTCATGCTTTGGTGTGGTGTGATTAATTGCATTCCAAAAGTCAGGATGTAGACTGATTCTATTTACTGTCTTGTTTGGCACCGTCATCCGTATTGAATCTTACGAATTAGCTATTAAAAAATAACTTTAAAATAATTTAACTACTATTCCCATAGTACTTCCCATTAGTTATACTATGTCTTAGAAATTTGAAGCTACAAAGTATCAGTTCAGGTATATAGTAAGTATACACATTTTAAAAAGTGTAACTTGCTTTCCACCTCAGAATTATAAGTATTTAAAGACAAAATGGGACATACATTAAGATAAAAATAATAAATGCATGAAGACAGTGATGCTAACAGTATAGAGGAAATGATCTAATCAACTTATGAACAGTAGTATGTACAGGCTTCAAGGGTTCTAATTGTTTTAATAGTTAAAAACAGTTTCAAAACCCATTAAGAAGCAGTAAAATAAAAGATTTTTTTAATAAAAGATTTTATATGTAGAAATACAAAGACACATAACTGTTCATGAATTAATACATTACATTAGTAATTTAAAACCTTTCAGGTATGTTTCCAAACTGATACTTTAGTAGTAAAAGTCTTATTGTGGTCTTGTAACACTTTCATGAAGACAATCAAAGAGATATAGCCAGGGTTAGTTTCAAAAGCCTAATATTTAAGTAACATATTACTTTAGCCAGAATCAACTCTGATAAATCATTATATTTCTTCAACAAAATAATATTTTAAGCTAAATGTGAATATGAAATATGTACTACTCTCCTAACCAGGTTATTTAAAAATGTGACATCACTAAAAAGTCAAGTTTTACATGTATTTTTTAAAGACTTTTTTTAAAAAAAAAACCTTATTAAACAAACCAAACAAAAAAGAAATTTATTTTCTAACAATGCAATGAATAAAATCAGCACAAATTTCAGGCCAAAATAAATATTTTTAAACTTAAGCCATAAACAGTATTTAATGTAACCAGACATAAGTAGCAAACATTTTTTATTGCCCTTTTTTGCCATGTGCTCTAATATTGTGAAGGTAAACTGGCCAGGGTAAGTTAAAGGGGAAGAACTTCAGGGCAGTCCTAACTGAATTAATTTCATTTTTATTACATAAGCACCCACGGCATAACCAGGCATCTGATTCTTGGCTTTTTAAAAAAAGGAGAAAAATGTTTGAATGTGAAATAATTTACACTTGTATTTCCAAAATTTGGCTTAACGGGTGTTTAAGGATTTAGGGAAAAAAATGAAGTTATTTTAAAAGCTAAAGTTGAAAGATTGTTAAAATACAAAAGACAGATACTTACCTGGCAAAAAAAACTATTAAATTTTAAAAATTTAATGTATTTAAATAACATAGTTCTTTATAGGATAAATAATTGTACCATGTGGAGTGCAAATCAATCACACCAACCTGCTTGATCTTGCAATAAGAAGTAGTAAGCAAATCGCAGACAGGAAGCATATGCACAGAGATGAGGAGGAAAAAAAGGAAAACATTATTTCTCTTGTAAAACAAAGAAAAATACATAATAGCATTCAAGTGTAGAAGTAAAAATCAAATCGTTACCAAAACTGAAATAGAGCCCATGTAAAAAGAAAGCATATTCAACATAATGAGAGATGTCATTTAAGGAAGAATATTAAAGTTAACTTAGTCTTAGATTATAACTCAAGCCAATCTCAAGAGCTCACACTGATTCCCCAAGTCCTGCAAAGGTCACAATTCAACACCATGTGGCTATGCTAACAGTAGACACAAAATTAGGAACCTGCTAAGATCTGGGAAGTAATCTAAAAGAGCAAAACAGAAAATTAAGCCAATTTTAACAACTAGTATGTTTAAAGTGACAAAATTCACACTGTCCATATCAAAAATGTCCCAATTCAATATTTCTTTTTGTATATGGATCTATTACAGGCATGCTTCACTTTAAGAAAATCTAACACAAAAACCTGAACCAAACAGATAAATTAGATTACAGTAATTTCCCGATTATTTGATTAACAGAAAGGTCTAATGAAGAATTTTTAAAGACAGCAAGTTCTCCCAATACATCCCATTTCCCAACCGGATTAAGGGCTTTTTTTTTTTTTTCCAGAAAATAAAATTATTACGTAAAATGAAGTACACCTGTACAGTAACAAACTTACATTCCTTCTATTGGTAGACTGCTAAGGGTAATTATAAACAATGATTCTATAGGAGTCAGTGTCAATGATTCAAGCAAGAAACACCTTTTAAAAAGGCCATTCAGATATTTAAAAGGGAGGGTACACACAATTTACACACAGCAACCACATGCTAAGACAACCACCTCTCCACTTTACCAACACGCCCACATTACAACAAAAAAATTATGTGCTAGATATGCAAATAGGAATTAAAACTTCTTAAACAAAGTACAACTTATTTCATAACATACTTTCATATAACTACTCTTTAATAATTAAGTTTTAAAACAGAAAACTAAATTGCAATGCCTCCCACTCAAATATTTTCTCATATTTCACAGTTTATTATACAAAGTAATACCTCTATGTGGTTTCTAATGCAATTCCAAATATTTTACAAATTATCCTTTGAAATGAATTGTTTTGGTAACTTGCCTATGAATTGTCAATAGAGAAAGAAATTTCTAATATTTTTGGAATTCTTCTTCTAGAAAGCTAAAAGCATAACAACAAGCAATTATTTTTGTCATTCATTTTGAAAGGGTAAGTATACAGATAATGCTTTAAAAGACAGTAAGCTGCAGGCTGGTACAAGAAAGCAACACTACTCCCCTTTCTTCTGAAAATAAAATATAAATAAATTAAGTAATACTTTTCAACTTAATTAAACTAGGTTTTAACAAAAGCCTTTAAGTTTGAAATAAGTCTAGATGGATCCTGCATAAACTTCTCGTGATTCTGCATTCGCTAATCATACCTTAGAAAATTTCTTAAAATCAGCTGGGCGCGGTGGCTCAGGCCTGTAATCCCAGTACTTTGGGAGGCCGAGGCGGGCAAATCACGAGGTCAGGAGGTCAAGACCATCCTGGCTAACATGGTGAAACCCTGTCTCTACTAAAAATACAAAAAGGAGCCAGGTGTGGTGGCAGGTGCCTGTGGTCCTAGCTACTCAGGAGGCTGAGGCAGGAGAATGGTGTGAACCCGGGGGGCAGAGCTTGCAGTGAGCCAAGACTGNCCATCCTGGCTAACATGGTGAAACCCTGTCTCTACTAAAAATACAAAAAGGAGCCAGGTGTGGTGGCAGGTGCCTGTGGTCCTAGCTACTCAGGAGGCTGAGGCAGGAGAATGGTGTGAACCCGGGGGGCAGAGCTTGCAGTGAGCCAAGACTGCACCACTGTACTCCAGCCTAGGCAACAGAGGGAGACTCCGTCTCAAAAAAAAAAAAAAAAAAAAAAAAAAAATTTTTTAAAATCTATCAGGTAATTTAGAAATATGGATAAATGTCCATTTGAAACAAAACGCTATTCATTTTACTTGCTTCAAGCTTTACATTTTTCTTTATTTGGGAGCCTTTAATCTTAAGCTACCAATAAGAATAGGACACCAAAGTGTAAAAACTTGCAACTTTACGACATGTTATAATGGGCATTGGTGTACTTCAAATATAATTTGTACTTTTAGATATATAAGATTTGATGTTACACGTCCATTATTCTGAGCAGGATTAGAAATGTGTCATGAAGCCTAAAAAAGAACCATAAGAATTATTCTTTTATACAGCTTACTAGCTCTCTTTACATTATCTCAATTGCAAAAGCATGAATCTCTCTTCCATTGTCTCAAACATAAGCTAAAGCATATGTTTTAACAATTATGATTAACTGGAAGCAATGAAAGGGGGAGGAGGAATCATCACATGCTTTGTTCTACTGAGGAATCCAACATGTATTCTTCAGGTAATGTCAGGGAGTGGTGCAGCAGCATTGCTCAAATGAAGCCCATGGGTTATGGAAAAGCCAAAGCTCTGTTAGAGAATATAAGAGCTACCACTCACTAGGCAAGAACTTATCCAGAGGTTTCTCTATGACAGAACATGTGGAGTCTGAACTACTGCTGCTGCTACTGCCTGGAAAACAAAGAAATGAGCCCAACGGGAACCAAAGAAAGAGGAAACAAGAAAATGAACACATACACAGAGAAAAATTCAGTTTTGAGAAAAAAAATTTTAAAGGACAATCAAGCTCTGTATTAAAGAACCAAAATTTACTTTCCTAAAAAACCAGTCTTGGTAGTTTATCCAATATTCTCTACTTTACAAAGCCATACAGAGGAATTAGAAAGTGTACTGCTTTAAGCAACTACTGTCGGCAAATTATACTGGTCACCTAAAGCCTAATCATTCAAAGGGTTGAAATGAGAAGAATAAAAAATAAATAAGTCATTTGGTGAGATTTTAGTCTATTGAAACTGTTTAGGTTGATAAGCTAGAGGAACGGAGTTTTAAAACTTAAAGTCATACGAAATATTATAGGAGTGATATATTAGCCTTCATAATAGGTTAGTCTGTCTCCACTTTCAGTCTCTCCCCACCAAAATATCAAACTATCAAATATGTTTAAGGTTGAATAGCAAAACTTTCAAAAGGCTCATTGAAAATTTTTAAATTTCTAAGCCTGGAAGGAAGATATATTACTGTTAAATATTTTAACATATTAAACAGTGGCATTTTCTTTTAATTTTATTTTAACAAATCTGTTATCAGCTTCTGCTTTGAAAATAATCTACTCTGTGAAAAACTAGGTGTGAACAAAAAAAAATTTCTCTAAGTCAGACAAACATTTTCTGCAGAAGGACAGATAAGTGTTTGAGACTCTACAGGCCATACAGCTTCGTGCGAAAGCAGCCATAGAGCATAGGTAAATAAATGAGCATGGCTGTTTCAATAAAATTTTATTTACAAAAACAGGTGGTCAGCTGGATTTAGCCAGCAGATATTTTGCCAAATTTTGCTATAAATCATTATTTTCTGTCTTTTGAAGTTACAAAATCTTTACATAGTTTTTAAATTTGGGACTTCTAATCGAGCAGTGATGGGTTTATTTTCAGCACGATCATTTTAATAAGACAAACAAAATATGCACCAGCTTGAAAACAATGACCACATTAATGGAAGAGAGTTCTGAAATAAATATTTATGGTAAAAAGGTTTGAAATGTAGGCCATTATGTCTATTTCATTTGCATATTATCTATATTCTTATCATAATAAACAGTCTTAATTCACACTTGGCAACAAATCCTCCAACAAGGTGAGAATGAGAATACATTTTATAAAGAAAAGAACTAAATTTAAAATGGAATTCCTCATACAAATTTACTATTTAAAAATTCAGTGACTTTTAAAGACTAATCTTGTTTGCAGAAAAACTCCACATTATCCTAATTTCCTTAAAAAACTAAGGTTTCAGCCAGGCATGGTGGCTCACGCCTGTAATCCTAGCACTTTGGGAGAATGAGGCAGACAGATCACGAGGTCAGGAGATTAAGACCAGCCTGGCCAACACGGTGAAACCCTGTCTTTACTAAAAATACAAAAAATTAGCCGGGCGTGGTGGCATGAGCCTGTAGTCCCAGCTACTCGGGAGGCTGAGGCAGGAGAATCGCTTGAACCCAGGAGGTGGAGGTTGCAGTGAGCCGAGATCACGCCACTGCACTCCAGCCTGGGCGACAAATGAGACTCTGTCTCAAAACAAACAAACAAAAAAACTTAGGTTCCTAACACAGATATAAGTGCCTACATAAAACTAAAACCCACAGGAAATTTTAAAATGGCATACCCACTATTATAGAGTCTTACAATTCTAAATTCTAAAAAACAGAACATATTTTCAAAGTCAGCTATAAACGGATCAATACAGGAGAATAAATGCAAAGTTAACCAGGTAAATGGCATACACCTTCTAATTGTTATAATAACAACTAGATAATTGTTATCTAATATATTAAACAGATAACGGCAAAATAAAAGTCATGCACTCTACCATCTTGTGAAACCACCTAATTTCTACAAATTAGAATACTAATCAGAACTTACCCCTTCTTTTTTTCCTTTTCTCTCCATCTTCTCCAATCTCACCCTCTTCATCATCCTCTTCCTCTGACCCACTGATATCAGAGCCTGATATTTCTTCTCCTTGGACAGAAATTTAATAGGATGTTTTTTATCCTGTACCAAGTCATTAGCTATTTAGGATATACCTATATCAACTTTCTTCCTTAGGTTTTTGTTACTGCAAACAACAAATTTAAATACTATTTAAATGCTCCTAGAGAGTATAACAGATATGCCAATCTCAGACATAGATAAGATGTACAAAAAGACTTTATTTTTAAAGTCTCTAAAGAGAAATTAAATTCTGACCCAATTAAAATTTCAAATCATTCTGGCTAGGCAAGGTGGCACACACCTGTAATCCCAGCACTTTAGGAAGCTGAGGCAGGCAGATCACTTGAGGCCAAGAGTTTGAGACCAGCCTGGTCAACATGGCAAAACCCCATCTCTACTAAAAATACAAAAATTAGCTGGCCGTGGTTGGCGCACCTGTAATCCCAGCTACTTGGGAGGCTGAGGCAGGAGAATCACTTGAACCTGGGAGGCAGAGGTTTCAGTGAGCCAAGATGGTGCCACTGCACTCCAGCCTCGACAACAGAGTGAGACTCTGCCTCAAAAAAATAAATAAATAAAATATATCAAATCATTTAGTTATGTATAATTTTATAATATATACATTGAATTAGTGATAGAGACTTAATCAGGTCTTTTTTTTTTTTTTGTTTTGAGAACGGATCTTGCTCTGTCACCCAGCTGAGTGCAGTGGCCGGATCCAGCTCACTGCAAGCTCCACCTCCCGGGGTCACGCCATTCTCCTGCCTCAGCCTCCCGAGTAGCTGCGCTACAGCGCCCGCCACCTCGCCCGGCTATTTTTGTATTTTTAGTTAGAGACGGGGTTCACCGTGTTAGCCAGGATAGTCTCGAATGCCTGACCTCGTGATCCGCCCGTCCGGCCCCAAAAGTGCTGGGATTACAGCGCTGGAGCCACGCCGCCGGCCCACCGCGCCCGGCCTACTAATTCAGTCTTTAAAAATGTGATCACTTTTGAGGGGCAATTTCTTCTAAAACAGCTTCCTGTGTAAGATTTCAAGAAAGTCACTCAATCTGTATTTTTAAGAGACACAGAACTGTCACGTAACAGTGATCCCACTATTAGGACTGTATCACAAGATATTTTCAAAAAACGAAATGCTTATTTGCACAAAGATAGTGCTAACTACTCATTAACTTAAAGATAAAAAACAATAAAAAAAGAATGATTAAGCCAAGAAAACAGATCAGCACTGTATCATCTTCACATTAGCTATTTTTAAATGCCACTGTTTACATATGAAATGTCTAACAAAATAAAAGAGGAGAAAAAAGTAAAATATACCCTAATCACAACCAGGTAATAATTGTACCTGTAAGTACAAGATGGAAAGGAACACAGAGTATTGGAAGAAGGAATCACTGAAAAATATTTTGTTCTTTGGGCTTAGAAACAATGACATCTTGATAGTAATGAGCATAGCTAGTGCCCAAAACTGGGTTTCTAAATACCACTCTCCTATTAAAGGGACCAGAGAGAAGTTAATGATTTTAAGGTTGGGCAAGGAAGACACAAGATAAACCTTTTGTAGTGCCAAAAAGTAACCAAATGCTCAAAACAACTGAAGAGCACATGCTGAAAGAATACAGGAACTACTCTGAAGGATTTCCTAATAGCCAAAGCTGGGACAATTCAAGAAACAAAATAAACAATGATAATACTGGATTATAATCCATGATCTAAGTAAGATAAATACTTGAATAAATAAATAAATGGGAATGAAGGGGCTGTTCTTCCTCACAATAGAATCCTAAACACTAACCAAGAAGAAATGATGAGAATAGAAAATAACATCAAGCAAATGCCACAGGATTATTGTTGCAGGCAAGAACTATTGATGAATACTAACAATAGTAGGAGAAAGTATGACAAGAAACAGGACCTTTGCAGTCTCAAAGTATCCCCAGTGAGATATTATTAATTACAAATGGAAAAAAAAAAAATAGATTTGCAGTTGAGAAACTTTGCAGGGTCATTATAAAAGAAAAGTAGACAAGCCCAAATTAATGAACATTCAACAAATATATGACCAGTACTCTTCAAAAATGTCAAGATCAAGAAAGACCGGGGAATTATAAGAGACTGAAGAACAAGTATGCTAGACATCGTCATTAAGAAGGCATGACAGGGCCGGGCGTGGTGGCTCATGCCTGTAGTCCCAGCACTTTCAGAGGCCGAGGCGGGCAGATCATGAGGTCTGAGGATAAAGAACATCCTGGCAAACATGGTGAAACCCTGTCTGTACTAAAAATACAAAAATTAGCTGGGCATGGTGGCACATGCCTGTACTCCCAGCTACTCAGGAGGCTGAGGCAGGAGAATCACTTGAACAGGGAGGCAGAGGTTGCAGTGAGCTGAGATTGCGCCACTGCATTCCAGCCTGGCGACAGACAAGACTCTGTCTCAAAAAAAAAAAAAAAGAATGAAAGAAAGCATGTCAAATAAATGCAATGTGTGATCGTGGATTGTATCCTGGACCAGGAAAAAAAAGGCACTGGAAGGAAAACTGGCCAAATTTGAATAAAGTCCACAGATTAGTTAGTAAGACTGTATCGATGTAAATTTCCTGGTTTCAATAACTGTTGTATGCTTATATAAGATGTTAACATGAGGTGAAACTGGGTAAAGGGTAGATAGGAACTCTCCATATCATGTTTGCAAGTTGTATTTAAGCCTAAAATAATTTTTAAGTTTAAAAATTATTCTTTTAATGCTATGCTTTTTTATTGTTGATATTATCAACTCCATTAACCAGATTATAAAAGAAATGTCATAAGAGCAAAAATAAAGTGAAATGTATTAAAAACAGTATTATCATAGAATCCAGCAATTCCATTGCTGGGTACATACCCAAAAAATGGTAAAACAAGAATCTGAACAGGTATTTGTATACCCACGTTCATAGCAGCATTATTCACAAAAGCCAAAAGGTGGAAGGAACCAACTGTCCCTTGGTGGGTGAATGGGTAACAAAATGTAGTATATACACAATGGAATATTATTCAGAATTAAAAAGAAGTCCTAACACATGCTACAACACAGATGACCCTTGAAGGCATTATACTAAATGAAATAAGCCAGTCACAAAAAGACAAATGCTGTGTGATTCCACTTTCTTTCTTTTTTTTTTTTTTTGAGATGGGAGTCTCACTCTGCCACTCAGGCTGGAATGCAGTGGCATGATCTCGGCTCACTGCCACCTCCACCTTCCAGGTTCAAGTGATCCTCCTGCTTCAGCCTCCCAAGTAGCTGAGATTACAGGCGAGAGCTACCACGCCCAGCTAATTTTTGTATTTTCAGTAGAGATGGGGTTTCTCTATGTTGGCCAGGCTGGTCTCAAACTCCTGACCTCAAGTGATCCACCCGCCTCGGCCTCTCAAAGTGCTGGGATTACAGGCGTGAGCCACTGCGCCCTGCCAATTCCACTTTCATAAGATACCCAGAGCAGTCAAATTCACAGACAAAGCTGAATGGTTTTTGGCCAGGATCTAGGGGAAGGGAGGAATGGATAGATACTGTTTAACGAGTACAAAGTTTCAATTTTGCAAGAAGAAAACTGGAGACGGATAACTGCAGAACGATGTGAACATAACACCACAGAAACGTAGACTTAAATGTGATTAAAATGGTAAACTTTACATTGTGCAAGTTTTGCCACAATTTTTTAAAAAGGAAAAAATGCAGGCACTTGCTATAATATGGATGAACCTTCAATGTTCTGTTAAGTGAAATAAGCCAGTCACAAGAAGACACTCTGATTTTACTTATATGAGGTACCTAGAATAGTCAAATTTATAGAGACAGAAAGTAGAATAGTGGTTACCAGAGACTAGGGGGAGAAGAGAATAGGAAGTTACTACTTAATGGGCACAGCGTTTCTGTTTGGGATGATGAAAAAGTTCTAGAAATGAAGAGTGGTGACAGTTGCACAACAATGTGAATATACTTGATGCCATTAACTGTACACTTAACTAACAATGGTTAAAATGATAAATTTTATGTCATGTATATTTTACCACAACAAAAAAATGTAAAATATAAATTCAGCAAAATAAAAGTATGCACTCACCATTAACATCGCTAAGAAATTAAAAATCTTTAAAACATACTGGCTATAAATACCACCTAGTGGTCACATTTAAAATACCAAATTTCATTATCTAACAGTTCTCTTACTGCTTTTCCTCAATAACTTTACTTGTTTACTAAATAAGTACCTTCTCTAAACGTTTGTGGTGCTGGCATCTCTGAATTTCACCTCTGATCTAGTCAGTCTCCTCACAGATTACAAAGGTGCTTTGAAACCAAAGCCCTCTGTTTACCTGGTTCGCGAAGGAGCTCTGTACCTATCAGAAAGGATCTGTTTCTTCCATTAAGGTGCAAGGAATCACTGAGCACTTAATGCCTGGGAAGCATCTCACTCTCATAAATAAGATCTTCAAATTTTCCAACTTTCTAGCATCATGATGTTAGAAAAAAATTTCCAAAATAGAATCTCATGTTCAAATTTAGGTATGAAAGGATATTGTAAAGGTGACCTCATGCAATGCATTTTTCCTTATAGCAAACTTGGTTTACTCACGACTGTCTAACATCTTTCTTTACCTCAAATAGTGAGATCATATTGACTGCAATGCCAGAATTCTGGTCATTTTCACCTAAATACATACATGGCAGAATTTGCTCTTATCCAGAGACAAATAAACACTCATTCTTTAACAAGTGGTCATATGAAATCTATAAAACATCATGGGAATGTTTAAAAACCATATACACAAATATTATGTAATTTTACTTAAGCTTAATATGAAAATGCAAAAGTATATAAGTACCAAGTCACTTTCCAGAAATATTCATTTAACTACCAATGTTAGAGGCTCAAAAAAGGTTTAATAGAGGGCTTTTGTTACAACACTTAGTGGTTCAACAACATATTTTAGCCAACATAAAGATTAATATTTTGAGAAAAGTTACCTTCTTCAAGTTTCTTTTCAGTTCTTCTATTTCTTTCTGGAACTGACGCAGCAAAGCATCTTTTGGATCTTCATTAATTCTAGCTTTATTTTTAATATTCTTAGCACGATTGGCATACCGTAATGTACTGATCGTTTCATCATAATTGTAATCTGCTGGCCCAATATTTGCACACTATTGAATTAGAAATATCAAACAAATCATTTTACACTTGACACAGTTAAAATTAACACTACCATTACAAATACGTCAAAAGCTGTTTAAAGCACATATGCATCCTTGGCCTTCTTGAAAATAAGAGTGACAACCACATGGGTTTCCAAACGACACTATTATGGGCTAATACACATGCGTATACCACAGAAAGGACAACCACAAGTCAAAAAAAGGAAAATAATCAAGTTTAAAAAATGTGATACATATCAATTATTGGCATAAATTAGAATCTTAAATTTGCCTGATGTTAACTATATCACCAATTGAGTCTTACCATCATGGTTTTTGAATTTCCTCCTAAGGAATCCTGAAGAAGACGAGTCAATTTAGAGTTACGATAAGGCACGTGAGTGCTTTTTCCATCAACCAAGGCAGAAATTACATTACCAAGGGTGGAAAGTGAAAGATTGATTTTTGTAGCTTCCTTTAGGCGCTGTCCAGTAGCTCCAGTTTTGCCTGCCTTTCTGAACCCTAGCAAAACAGAGATGAAAGTAAAGCTAAAATGTTTGAAAAAACAGAATATTCTTCCCAAGGTTTTATTAAAAGTAATGTAACAGTAAAACCCTGATATGATGCCTGAATTCACTTCAAAATAATATAGGAAGGGAAGAAGTGGGTGAGAGTACATGAAACAAGATTAGCCATGAACTAATTGTTGGAGTTGGGTGATCAGTGTATGGGGGATCACTATACTATTCTACCTACTTTCATTTACATTTAAAATGTTCCATAGTAAATAATAAACATACACAAGTAACAACTTAAAAATCATATGTAAATTATACCTTTTCACTTCAATTTTAATTCATTTATAAAATAAATGGATCACAAGAAAGAGTTATTCCTTAAGCAGCGTCTTGTTACTTACAGCAAGATCTACAAGATGGAGCTTCCCCATCCTGACATGCATGTTACCATCAATGCCTTTTTCACTGCATTCTATAGTAATTGTAAAGATGGCATGGGAACGGGAACTATGTTCATTCATATTAGTTGCACCAACAGAACCTTTAATAAATAAAGGAAATCCTTAAAAAGTGTGACAGAGAGTACCTTTAAAATAAATTAAACATCCCGAACAGTTTAAAATACTTAATTTTATCACAATCAAAAGCCAGAGAGCATTGCTAAACCCATAAAGGCATGAGTGTGTACTCAGCCATTACAGGAAATTTATCTTGTACTTTGTTGATAACAAACGAATTTGTAAGTTTCTCATATTAAAGATGTAACTTTAGCAAAAAATAATTTCAATCCCAAGTAATACTGCCTAAAAAATAACTAATTTACACCCAAAATAACCACATTAAGTAATTGGAAAAAGTATTGCTGATTTAGCTGTCTAAAGAGAATTACGCATGTTGGTGTACTGTAGGAAGTAAAAAATAATAATAATAAAGGGAATTTTAGCTGGGCGGGAATTTTAGCTGGGCGAGAATTTTAGCTACTTGGGAGGCTGAGGCACAAGAATCACTTGAATCCGAAAGGTGGAGGTTGCAGTAAGCTGAGATTGCACCACTGCACTCCAGCTTGGGTGATAGAGTAAGACTTTGTGTCAAAAAAAAAAAAAAAAAGAATTATGTTCTGGGCATATAAACCACAGGAACACTTGCATGTATATGTTAGATAATACAACAATATTCAGTGCAGCATTAAAAAAAGGTAGATCTAAAGACATGGAAAAATGTCCATAACATATAAATTAAAAATAAAAGCAAGTTAGAAAGGAATACATAATCCTAATTCTGTAAAAAAAAAAAAAAAAAAAATCCATTCAAAATATGCAAAGTATTTGCATATGTGTAAATATATGAACATATTGTGTAAACAAAAACCATGTTTTTTTACAATAGACCTGTATTAGTTTTTTTCTTAAATTCCAAAGTACTTTAAAAGCATTGTTAATTTTACTCAGTGCCAAAATTATCTTCCTACTATACATTCATGCAGAACTTTTCTATGCAAGCTTTGATTTTAGAATTCAAACATTAAAGGGGTAGTCTTTAATGAAGAGACCAAAAGCTCCCACTACCTACCTGAGAATTAAATTAATTTCATTCTATGAATGAAATCTTGTGTTAACAATTTTTAATTAAATAACCAATAATTAACATATTTCTGGTATTTAAATTTTTTTAATAAAAGCATACAGAAAGCATAAAGTGAAAACTCCTGACATTCCTTTTCCCCAATTTTATTTCTCCTTCCCTAAAGGTAACCACTACTATGTCCTTTCATTTTGTATTTTATATACACACATGTAGACACAAACACACACACAGTGCCCAAATACATATATGGTTTAACAATTTTTCACATATAAATAAATAAATAAATAAATAAATAAATAAATAAATAAATTTTCACATATAAATAAATTAAAAGGCAGTACATACACACTGTTCTACAATTTGCTTTTTTCCCCCACTGACAAACGTACCTTGAAATTCTTCCAGGTCTGTACAGGCACATTTAACTGATTGGGGTTTTTTTGTTGTTTTGTTTGAGACAGGGTCTCATTCTGTCACCCAGGTTGGAGTGCAGTGGCGTGATCTCAGCTCACTACAACCTCCACCTCTCAGGTTCAAGTGATCCTCCAGCCTCAACCTCCTGAGTAGCTGAGATTACAGGGGCGCACCACCACGCCCAGTTAATTTTTGTATTTTTAGTAGAGACAGGGTTTCACCAGGTTGGCCAGGCTGGTCTCAAACTCCTGGCCTCAAGTGATCCACGCACCTCGGCCATGCACAGTGCTAGGATTACAGGCATGAGCCACCGCGCCCAGCCTGTTTTTTTTCTTGTTTTTTTTGAGACAGAGTCTTCCTCTGTTGCCCAGGCTGGAGTTCAGTGGTGCTACCTTGGCTCACTGCAACCTCTGCCTCCCAGGTTCAAGTGATTCTCCTGCCTCAGCATCCCAAGTAGCTTGGATTATGGGCATAAGCCACCATGTCTGGCTGATTTTTTTGTATTTTTAGTAGAGACAGGGTTTCTGTATGTTGCCCAGGCTGGTCTCAAACTCCTGAGCTCAGGAAATCTGCCCACCTTGGCCTCCCAGAGTGCTGGGATTACAGGCATGAGCCACCTCACCCAGCCTAACTCATCGTTTTTAACAGCTTTATTACAGTCTATGGTATTTTTGTGCCATCATTTACATAATCAGTGTTTTGTTGATGGTTATTTAGATTGTTACATCTGAAAATATCTTCCAGAATATGTCTAAAATTAGAAACACAGAGTCAAAAGGAATGTATTTTAAAATGTCAACAGATACTGTTAACATTGCCCTTCAAACAGGCTGCACCAATTTATATTCTATCCTCAGTGCCCATTTCTTCAAAGTCTCACCAACCTACATATCCTTCATCCAATCTGATGGGTGAAACATCTCTCTCTCTCTCTCTCTCTCATTTTAGCATTTTCCTGATTACTTATGAAGTTAAACAGCCTTTCACATACTTACTGCTGTGTTTAGTTCTTCTACAAATAAAATACATATTTTCGCTAATTTTCTATTAAGATTTGTCTTTTCTATTAATTGGTTCATAAGAATGTAATTGATTTTGAAGTTTTTTTGTTTGATTTCCTTAGGTTTGACAGATCTATGGTCAAGTCATAGAAACTTATAAAAATTTTTCATTTCCTATTTCTCATCTTCTACCTCTAATCTTTTTTTTTTTTTTTGGTTGCTGTGTTGCCCAAGTTGGAGTGCAGTGGCACGATCTCAGCTCACTGCAACTTCTGCCTCCCTGGTTAAAACGATTCTCCTGCCACAGCCTCCCGAGTAACTGGGATTATAGGTACCCACCACCACTCCCAGCTAATTTTTGTATTTTTAGTAGAGACGTTTCACCATGTTGGCCAGGCTGGTCTTAAACAAGTGATCCACCCACGTCAGCCTCCCAAAGTGCTGGGATTACAGGCATAAGCCACCGTGCCCGGCCTTTTCACCTCTAATTTCTAATTGCTATTAGCTGCATCACCAGTACTAGGTTTGAGGCATCTGTATAACATTGCTGAAGCTTCTTACTCTTTAGACTAAAAACTTGACACAATTACTAAAAAGAACATAATATTTTAATTTAAATTTTGTTTTGCTTGTCAACAAAAGGGAAGCATTATAATGCCTACTTAATGCAGACTACTGGCCTAGGTTTTTTGGGTTTCTTCCAGGTAGGTTTCTTGAGGACAGAGGCTCCCTATTGCCCAGGCTGGTCTCAAACCCCTGACCTCAAATGATCCTCCCAGTTCAGCCTCCCGAGTTGCTGGAATCACAGGCATGAGCCACCGTGCGTGGCTATAGCTTAGGTGTGATCACACACTCTACCACTTAGTAGTTATAGTACTTAGACAAGTTACTTAAACTAAGTCTCACTTTCTTCATTCATAAAGTAAGAATTTAATATCTTCATAGTCTCCCGTGAGGACTAAGAGAGCATTCTTATAAAGCACTTAGCACAACACTCTCCACTAAGAGCTCAATAAACATTACCAGTTTTACTATTATAGCTACCAAGAGACAGCTGTATAAGAGTTGCATAGATTGGCACTACTAAAAAGAAACAAAATTTTGCTTGGCATGGAAAATGATTTGTGCTATCTTTCATTCATATATGCTCTCTACATGGAAAATAATCAAAGTGGAATGGTTTTCAAGAAACCTAAAAATTCCAGTCTCTACAGGGCAAAGTGCCATACCAAATTTGCTTCTAAACCAGCCTACTCAACACACAGATGCTTAATCACAATTACACGTATACTATACTTACGATTTTTGTGGCCTAGCGTCATAATTCTATCCATATCATCAGCATTATTTACCACATAAGCTGATAAATCTTTGATATAAACTCCCACATCAGGTCTTTCTTTAACCTAAAAAAAAAATTAAGACTTCATACTATATCAATAACTATCCCACAGTTATTTATTGAGGATCTCCTATGTGTTGGACACTCTACTAGACAGGGGGGATATAGCAATGAGTAAGACAGACACTGTTCCTACACGCATGGAGATGTCAGTCTATAGAAAAAACATACAAATGAATAAGTACACACAAAAATTATTTTATTTCAATTGTGATGACATGAAGAAAAATAAAGAAAAAGTACAGAACACTAAGCTAGTTAAGGAGATAGGATAAAATTCCCCAAGATGATGTTTAAGCTAAAATTTCTTTAAGTAAAAAGGAGGTAGACAGTCAATTGAGGTAGGAGAAGAGAAAACGTGCAAGAACCCTGAAATAAGAAAAAAGTAGGCAGTTAACAACTAACCGAAAAAGACAATGTGGTTGGAGAGAGCAGGAAACAGGGAAAAACAGGTGAGGTATCTGGTTATATAGGAAGGCAGAGACAAGTTTAGAGTAGTTTTTGGTCTTTATGGTAAGAATAATTTGGAGAATTTCAAGCAACTGAGGGAAATAATCAGATCTACGGTATCAATGTTAAAATAGGATCTTTCTGTGAATTACCTTATAAGAATTTTAACCAAATTTGAAAAGATATTTAGGATGGATTTACCTAAAATACAAGTGGCGTTGTATAAACAAAATTCACTTTGAAGGTACAGAGTCACCTCTACAAACCAACAGAATGAAAAGTGAAACTGAGGCAGAAGTCTGTGGCTGCCAGTGGGAAAAACCATTCCACAGGTAGGAAAACCTCATAGACATCAAAGACAAACGAAAATGTGATAAACAATTCCAGGAGAAAAAGTTATAAGCGCACTCAACATTCCAGTTGTTGATTTTCAATGTTGTGTGTGTGTGTGTGTGTGCGCGCGCACCTTTTATAACAATTGATAAGATACATTTACAAATTAGGAAAAATCCTTTATCTGTCATGGGATATAAATTAAGCCCTAATTTTATTAGTAGTAAAAAAAAAAAAAAGTGTGATGATCTCTATAAACCAGTGGATTTCACACCTTGCTCTGAAAAGCCCTAGAGGGTCCACAGTGGCACTGAGGAGGCCACTGTAGGAGTTCAGGGGTCTTCAGTCCCAGAGAAGTTCTAAAGAGAAGGGCACTTTCATGAATTTTACACATTGAGCTTCCACATAAGGTCTGGTTTGATGAAAGTGTTTAAATGCTTTACACCTTTTAAAAGGTTTGAAAACTACTGGTCTATATCAATGCTTCTCAAAAAATCTGTGATAAGGGATGTATATATTTGTAATATGATAATTTTGTAAAATACAAAAATCATGCACTTGGATGCCATGGCAATGTCAAATTGCTATGAAAGTTTTAAGCAACTACTCTCAGTTTTGTATTCATTCTCACTGCAGACTGAAAACAGACATTCTTCAAAGTGACATCTGTCTGCAGACTAGTGGTCTTTTCCAATCACTATATGATACTAATTCAAAATTTGATTAATAAGTGTATTCAACTAATAACTGATTAAATATGAAAGATGAAGAAAGAAAATATAATTCCAAATCTGTGAAAGTTAAAAAACTGGATGGAAATGCTACCAAAGAATTTTTATCATAAAAAACATAGAAATTCAATATCTATGACAAACACAGTTTATAACAATGGATCTCAATGGAAGCAGTTACCCTCTTGTCCTAGAATGTTTTAGAAATTTGTGTAAGAGTTTCTGGTTCACTTGAGGACACTGTAGTATTGACAGGCAGGGACCAGGGATACTAAATATCCTGAAATAAGTGGGACAGTCTCACCCAGTGAAGAACTGTCCCACACAATTCTGCATGTCCTACCAGATATTCACATGGTAAAAAAAAAAACTACTTATAATTATTTGAGTCTAGACCCAGATAATTATATCTGGGTCTGTCATATGTAACTTTATTTCACATATAAAGACAAAGTGCTTTTCCATATAGCAATAATATGAGAACACAGAAAAACTGAGGAAAGAATTGTACTTTATTTTGCTCCAAACTCTACCAAGAGCTAGTCACTATTTTAAAAGACCATGTCATTGACAATAACACCAATCAAGGGGTTTAGATCAACAATACAACATACCTGTTGACACTGCATTTGTAGCTGTTACAATTTTGATTCTATATGCCTCTATTTTATTATGTCATCAAGTGTGGTCACATCTAAGCATTTACATACCTAAATACTAGCATTTATTTTTAATTACTTGTAGTCTCCTTTATATTATGGTAGGTAGTATATCAATTTTTTTTAAAGTACGTGTATACGTAGATTTTATTAATGTCACTTATGAATTTTATTTCAGGACAGTCAAAAGAGCATTACAAAATGTACGTTATTTAGAAAGAAGCCCTGGGTCTAACAGAGTTGAGAATCATTGACAAGAATCTTCCTGAGAATAAATCTGATCTATAATTACTGGTACAAAAATGGAAATGTTCTTTCCAAATGATTTTTTCCTAGAATTTGCATAAGACAACAAATTTTTTAGGACATGAAAGCACAGAATTAATCACAACTAAAGTTGAAAACTAGCAACAAAGAATTTGTTTCTATATTTGCTATATAAATGGTATCAGAGAATAAGGCTTCATGAAGGTCCAACAAGCACAAACAATCCTTAACACTATAATACATTGCTCCAAAAACTCAGTTTATGCAGTCAACTCAAAAAGAAAAAAAAAGCTAATATTTATTATTTTATGTCAGGCATTGATTTAAACACTTTGATCTGTTAGCGTTGGTAATAATCCTATGAAGTAGATACCATTATTATTTCCATTTTTATGGCCAAACCAAGGCTCACAGATATTAAGTAACTTGCTTAAGATCAGAGCCAGAATTCAAGCTAAGACGGCAGACTGCTACAACCACCTTCTTAATCCTAGATGATACTGCCATTCACTTGCTATGTGACCTTGAGCAAGTCAAGAAACTCCTCTAAATTTCAGTTTCCACATCACTGAAATCGAACTGCTGGGAAGATTAAATGAAATTAATTATTTACTACTACCAACAACCATCAATTACTGCAATGAATGCCTATATCACATTACAAGAGCTCAGCAACGCTGGCTGCTGTTCTACACATGCTCTATACTATTCTACAACGGCAGCTACTGCTGTTCTACATGTTACTGTACATATGTTATTCTCCTCTATTTTACTGGTGATGCAATCCAACTAAAATTCCAGTATTAACCTTTTCCTTGCTGTATGTCTCACATCTTAAAGTACTGAAGTATGCAGCAATATCAAATTTATCAATCATTTACCACCTGACTCAGCAATCCTGCTTCAGTAATTTATCCCCAGATATGTCTGCAGATGTATGACATTATATATGTACTAGGTTATTTAAAATATAAAAGCAACTTCTGTTTAAAAAAAGAAGGGGACCTTAATTTAGTAAACATTCTATTGCTTTGGAAAAGTACTCCACCAATTTCAATTATCCTTACCTCTAACCTTTGTGTCTGATCCTTGCCCAAAAGGTCACGAACTTCTTCATTATATATTTCCAAGTAAGACACTCGAACCAAAATCTATAAATAAAACATCATTTTAAAAGTCAAGGAGAGTGGAATAAGAGCCATTTTAAAACATGTTTATAAAATTTATACCTATGTGCCTTTTCTGTGTTTGTACTTTTCAATACTAGAAAATAAAAGAATTCCCTTTTACCTTGTATCACCCTCTGCTTTTGCAATATGACCAAATATGTGAGCAAATGAATTGGGAATTATTCCTCTAAGTTCAGGAACAGCTCGAACACCTTCCATGGTAAAAGTTTTGCCTGTTCCAGTTTGTCCATATGCAAAAATAGTCCCTGAAAATGATGAAGAGAACCAGTTACTTCTTAAAGTCTAATGCTACAGAACAATATCTCTTAAAATTAATTCCTTTGACACTGTGACATAATTTCTTCCCTGGATTCAAAATTTATTCTCGCACAAGTTTCACCTTTATTATCAACAATTACACTGTGTATTCTGTACCCCATGCACAAAGCACTGTTACAGCACCAGAGTCAATGAGAAATATTCCTAATAATTAATAAAAGCACCCCAAGCCCTAAATGCAAAATCTTCCAATATATCTAATTATGAGACATTTCTTATCATGTATATATAAAGTACTTATTGTGGACATTAAACTGGAGAAGGTAGTATAAGCACAGGAAAAGAATACAGGCTCTAGAGCGGAAAGACCTGTCTCAAATCACATCTGCAACTTTTTAGCCACTGACCTTGGACAAGTTATCTACCCAGAGACTGTCTCCTCAACGGTAAAATGGGGATAAGAAAACTCGCCACTGATAGTAAATCAACAGTAAAATGGGGATAAGAAAACTCGCCATTGATAGTAAGAACCAAATGAGACAATTTCCTTCAAGTAACCAACACAATATCTCACAGAAAGTACCAGTAAAATGATAGCTTTTTTTCTTAGTCCTAAAATAAATGTGTTTTTAAACAATTGTTTTAAAGGAACAACTGTAAGAAACAGAGTTAACAAAAAGATGACAATACAATTTATTACAGGTAATTACAGATAAAATCTCAACTTTCTAAATACCTAAATTCATTCATTCAACAAATACGTACCACACCTGAGTTTGGCATTGTGCTAGGCACTAGAGACAGAGTGACCAAGACAAACACAATCCTTAATCTTATGATGTGTATAATCTTGGGTTTATCATGATAATGAGTATTCAGAATGAGAAACACGGAGTTCAAGATGGGAGTCAGGGACATCAACTGGGCAGAGGAATTGTAGTGGGAAAAAGGAGAGGGGGTCAGGGAGGACTTTCCAGAAGAGGTAAGGTTTAGATCTGAAATACAAGAAAGAATCAGATAGGAATAGTGTGGACAGTAAGAGGCAAGAAAAAGAACGGAAATTTTGAGGACTGAAATGAGACCAGAATGGAAGAAACAGAGATGGAAAGGGAAGGTGGATGCAGGCAGAGCTACAGAAACTGACAATGCCATAATCATACAGTGTAATAAGGACCATATTAAACTTTTTAGACCTTATCCTAAAAGCAACAGGAAGCCATAGAATGATTTTTCAATCAGAGGAGTGACATCATGATCACTATGGCTATATTGTGGATGAAAAATTGGAGAAAAGCAAGGGTAGATATGGGGAAACAGAGAGCTGGAGTAGTTGGCCAGGACACAGTATAGTAAGAGAAGATAGCCTTGGATGTGATGGCATATATGAAAATGGTTCCTCAACTATTACTACTCTATTCAGTTAACCTCAACTTTTCTCAGACTTTTTTTTGTGAAAATAACCATAACACTTTTCAGACTTTTCTGTGAAAATAAATGAATCATACCAGAAGCCATTTTTTACACACGGGAACAAAAAAGTCTCAATTTTTTCAAACTGACTAAATATTTCAAACTCTGCTATTAGGAATATAACACTACACTCAAAGAAGTGGAAAATATCATGAACTCATAGACTGCATTTCAGAATAGACACATTAAATTATTAAATAAAAAATAAGCTTTATAAGGACAACATAAGCTGTCACTTACTGATAATTTGCTATGTCCTAGGTCATGTACTTTACTTTTTTTTTTTTTTTTTTTAAGAGATGAGGTCTTGCCCTGTCACTCAGACTAGAGTGCAGTGGCACAATCACAGCTCACTGCAACCTCAAACTCCTGGGCTCAAGAGAATCCTCCTGCCTCAGCCTCCTGAGTAGCTGGGTTACAGCTGTACCTCCCAGTTATGTTTGCATTCTTATTTAACTTTCATCCCAATCCTAAGAGATAGGCACTATTTATTATTATTAATATTATTTAAAAATAATAAACAATGGCCAGGTGGGGTGGCTCATGCCTATAATCCCAAAACTTTGGGAGGCCAAGGAGGGCGGATCACTTGAGGTCAGGAGTTTGAGACCAGCCTGGCCAACACGGTGAATCCCCACCTCTACTAAAAATACAAAAATTAGCCAGGTGTGGTGGCACACGCCTGCAGTCCCAGCTACTTGGGAAGGTGAAACACAAGAACTGCTTGAACCTGGGAGGCGAAGGCTGCAGTGAGCCAAGATTGCACCATTGCACTCCAGCCAGCACCACTGCACTCTAGCCAGGGCGACAGAGTGAGACTCTATCTCAAAAAATACAATAAATAAATAAATAAAAACAATAAAGTATATTCTGGGCTGGGTGCCGTGGCTCATGCTACAGTCCCAGCACTTTGAGAGGCTGAGGTGGGAGAATCACCCGAGCCCAGGAGTTCAAGACCAGCCTAGGCAACCCAGTGAGACCCCATCTCTACAAAAAATTTTAAAAATTAGCCAGGCGTGCATAAAAACGAACGAAATAATGGCACTGGCAGCAACCCGGATGGGACTACAAACTATTATTCTAAGTGAAGTAACTCAGGAATGGAAAACCAAACATCGTATATTCTCACTTACAAGTGGGAGCTAAGCTAGGAGGATGTAAAGGCGTAAGAATGATACAATGGACTTTAGGAACTCAGGGGAAAGAGTGGGAGGGGGGTGAGAGATAAAAGACTACACACTGGGTACAGTGTACACTGCTTGGGTGATGGGTGCACCAAAATCTCAGAAATAACCACTAAAGAGCTTATTCATGTAACTACACATCCCCTGTTCCCCAAAAACTTAATTGAAATTAAAACTAAATTAAAAAAAAAAATTAGCCAGGCACGGTGGGATGCGCCTGTAGTCTCAGCTACTGGAAGGCTGAAGCGAGAGAATCACTTGAATCCAGGAGGTTGAGGCTGCAATGAGTCATGACAGTGCCACTGCACTCCAGCCTGGGTGACAGGGTGAGACCTTGTCTTGAAAAAAAACAAAAACAAACAAAAAACAACAACAAAAAGAAAAACTATATTCTGGGTCATAAAACAAGTCTTAATAAATTTAAAAAGATTCAAGGCACATAAAGTTGCTCTCTAACTAAACCGAGATTAAGTTAGAAATCAATAACCGAAAATCTCTAGAGAATCTAAAAATATTTGGAAACTAACACATTTCTAAATAATCCAGGATCAAAGAAGAAATCAGGAGGTAAAATAGTATTTTGAACTACATGAAAATGAAAACACAGTATGTCAAAATCTGTGGGATGACACTAAAACAGCACTCAGTGGCAATCTATAGCATTAAACTCCCATATTAGGAAAAAAGGTCTCAAAACAATGGCCTCAGCTTCCACTTTAAGTAGAAAGAAAAGAGGAAAGTAAGCCCAAAGTAAGTAAGAGAAAAAAAAAATAAAGATCAGAGCAGAAATAGATGAAATAGGAAACATAAAAACAAAAAGAAAATTAATAAAACCAAAAGCTGGTTCTCTGAGAAGACTGATAAGATTGATAAACCTCTAGTCAGACTAATCAGGAAAGAAAAGACGTAAGTTACCAATATCAAGAATGAGAAAAGTTATACCAGTATGTTCAACATACTACAAGAATAATAAGGGAATAGTATAAAGAACTTTTTGCCAATGAATTTGACAACTTAGATGAAACAGACTAATTCTGTGAAAGACAAGCTATCAAACCTCACTTAAGAAAAAACTGACCAGGCACGGTGGCTCCCGCCTGTAATCCCAGCACTCTGGGAGGCCAAGGCAGGCGGATCACCTGAGGTCAGTAGTTTGAGACCAGCCTGACCAACATGGTGAAGCCTGTCCCTACTAAAAATACAAAAATTAGCCAGACATGGTGGCGTGTGCCTGTAATCCCAGCTACCCAGGTGGCTGAGACAGGAGGAGAATCTCTGGAACCCGGGGAAGCAGAGGCTGCAGTGAGGCGAGACTGTGCCACTGCACTCCAGCCTGGGCAACAGAGCAAGACTCTGTCTCAAAAAAAAAAAGAAAAAATAGATAACCTGGCCGGGCATGGTAGCTCATGCCTGTAATCCCAGTGCCTTGCGAGGCTGAGATGGGAGGACTGGTTGAGTCCAGGAGTTCAAGACCAGCTTAGGAAACATAGTTTCTTATCTCTACCAAAAAAAAAAAAAAATTAAAATTAGCTGGGCATGGTGTGGTGGCACACACATATAGTCCCACCTACTCAGGGAGCTGAAGTGGGAGGATTGCTTGAGCCGGGAGGTAGAGGCTACAGGGAGCCATGATCACACCACTGCACTCCAGCCTGGGCGATAGAGACCCTGTTTCAAGAAAAAAAATAATAATAATAGAAAAAATTAGCCAGGCATGGCAGCACACACCTGTAGTCTCAGTTATTGGGGAGGCTGAGGTGGGAGGATTGCTTAAGCCCAGGAAGTCGAGGTTGCAGTGAGCTGTGATTGTGCCACTGTACTCCAGCCTGGGTAACAGAGTGAGACCCTGACTAAAAAAGGAAAAGAAAAAATACATAATCTGAATAGTCTTATGTCTATTAAACAATTGAATCAATAGTCGAAAACCTTCCCACAAAGAAAACTTCAAGCCCAGATGGCTTCACTGATGAATTCTACCAAACATTTAAGAAATAATACCACTTCTAAACAAATTATTCTAGAAAACTGAAAAGGGGATACTTTCTAACTCATTCTATGAAACTAGCATTATCACAATACCCAAACCAGAAAAAGGCATTAGAAGAAAACTACATACTTGCATCCCTTATGAACATGGATGCCAAAATTTGTTTAATTTAGCAAATAAATCTAACAATATATGAACAGAACAATGCATCATGACCAAGTAGCAAAGCTAGTTTCACATTCAAAAATCAATCAATCTCATTTACCATATTAACAAACCTTTAAAAAAAGATTATTTCAATAGGTGCAGAAAAAAATGATATTTGACAAAATATACAATATACAATCCAAAAACTCTCAGCAAACTAAGAACAGAAGGGAACTTCCTCAAACTTACAAAGGGTATCTGTTAAAATCTACAGACATCATCATACTGGTGAAAGAATGAATGCACTTTCCCTAAGATCAGGAACAAGACCAAAGTGTCCACCCTCACCATTTCTAGTCAACATTTACTGGAGGTTCTAGTCTCCAGGTGCTATCAGGAAACAAAAATAAATTTAAGGAGATTGGAAAGGACAAAGTAAAAACTGTCTTTACTTGCAAACGACATTTTTTTTTTTGAGACAGAGTCTTGCTCTGTCGCCCAGGCTGGAATGCAGTGGTGCGATCTCGGCTCACTGCAAGCCCCGCCTCCTGGGTTCACGCCATTCTCCTGCCTCAGCCTCCCAAGTAGCTGGTACTACAGGCGCCCGCCACCACAGCCGGCTAACTTTTTGTATTTTGTTTAGTAGAGATGGGGTTTTACCGTGTTAGCCAGGATGGTCTCAATCTCCTGACCTCGTGATCCTCCTGCCTCGGCCTCCCAAAGTGCTGGGATTACAGGCGTGAGCCACCGCGCCCAGCCCTTTTTTGTTTGTTTGTTTTGAGAGAGTCTCGCCCTGTCACCCAGGCTGGAGTGCAGTGACACGATCTCGGTTCACTGCAACCTCCGCCTCCAGGGTTCAAGTGATTCTCCTGTCCCAGCCTCCCAAGTAGCTGGGATTACAGGTGCGTGCCACCATGCCTGGCTAGTTTTTTTAATTTTTAGTAGAGACAGGGTTTCACCATGTTGGTCAGGCTGGTTTTGAACTCCTGACCTCGTGATCCGCCTGACTTGGCCTCCAATGTGCTGGGATTACAGGTGTGAGCCACTGTGCCTGTCCAACATATTCTTACATGGAGAAAATCCTACAAAATTTACAAAAAATCCAAAACATAAAAAAACTACTAGAATTAATAAGCAAGTTTAGCAAAGTTGCAGGATACCAGGTCAATATACAAAAATCAACTGTGGGTACTAAGAAGGCAGTCATCAAAAAGACAATAACAAGTGCTGGCACAGATGTGAAGAAATCAGAAACCTCACACTTTGCTGATGGGAAGAGAAAATGGTGTAGCTACTGTAGAAAAGTTTGGCAGCTCCTCAAAACGTTAAAGAGTTACCATGTGACCCAGTAATTCCACTCTTAGGTATATACCCAAGAGAAACTAAACATACTTTCACACAAAAATCTGTAAAAGAATGTTCAAAGTAACATTATCTGTAATAGCTAAAAAGTAGAAACAACAAATGTTCAACTAATAAATGGATAAACAAAATATGATATATCTATACAATATTATTCAGACATAAAAAGTAATGAATTGCTGGCCGTGTGCAGTGGCTCACGCCTGTAATCTCAGCACTTTGGGAGGCCGAGGCGGGTGGATCACAAGGTCAGGAGTTCGAGACCAGCCTGGCCAATATGGTGAAACCCACCATCTCTACTAAAAATATAAAAATTAGCTGGGCATGGTGGCGGGCAGGCACCTGTAGCCCCAGCTACTCGGGAGGCTGAGGCAGGAGAATCACTTGAACCCAGGAGGCAGAGGTTGCAGTGAGCCAAGATCGCACCACTGCAATCCAGCTTGGGTGACAGAGCAAGACTCCATCTCAAAAAAAAAAAAAAAGGCCGGGCGCGGTGGCTCACGCCTATAATCCCAGCACTTTGGGAGGCCAAGGTGGGCAGATCACGAGGTCAGGAGATCAAGACCATTCTGGCTAACACTGTGAAACCCCATCTCTACTAAAAACACAAAAAATGAGCTGGGCGTGTTGGCGGGCACCTGTAGTCCCAGCTACTTGGGAGGCTGATGCAGGAGAATGGCGTGAGCCCAGGAGGTGGAGATTGTGCCACTGTACTCCAGCCTGGGCGACAGAGTGAGACTTCGTCTCAAAAAAAAAAAAAAAAAAAAAAAAAGGAAGGAATTGCTGATATATGTTTATATGTTACAATACGGATGAAGCTTGAAAACACTGTAAGTGAAATAAGTTATTCACAAAAGGCCACATAGCATATAACTCCACTTACAGAAAATGTCTAGAACAGGCAAACTCATAGAATAGATATAGACAGTAAATTAGTAGTTGCTGGGTTGGGGGAAGGGAGGTGGTAATGGATTGGGAGTGACTGCTAATGGATGCAGGGTTTCTTTTTGGAGTGATAGAAATGTTCTGGAAACAGACAGTGGTGACAGCTGCACAACACTGTAAATGAACTAAAAACCTATGAACTGTAAAATGTAAAATGGTTAAAATCATAAATTTGATATTTGAATTTATTGCAAAAGCTATCTAAAGAAATCAATTTCATCTCTATATATTAGTAACGTACAATCCAAAATTGAAATTATGAAAGCAATCCTATTCACAATAACATCAAAAAAATACTTAGGAATAAATTAATCAAAACAAGTACAAGACTTGTACACTAAAAGCTACAAAATACAGATGAGAGAAATTAAGACATAAATAAATGGAGAGAAGCTGGACATGGTAGCTGACATGTGAAATCACAGTGCTTTGAAAGGCCTCAGTAGGAGATTGCTTGAGCCTAGGAGTTCGAGACCTGACTGAGCAACACAGCAAGACCCGGTTTTCACAAAAACAAAAAAATTAGCCAAGTGTGGTGGTGCATAGCTGTAGTTCTCGTTACTCAGGAGGCAGAAGGGAGAGGATAGCTTCAGCCCAGGAGTTCAAGGCTGCAGTAAGCTATGACCGCACCACTGTACTCCAGCCTGGGCAACAGAGCAAGACCCTGTCCATAATTAATTAATGTTTCAACGTTTTAAATGGAGAGAAGTATCATGTTCATGGACTGATATTTTATCGCAAAAGCTATCTAAAGAAATCAATTTCATCTCTATATATTAGTAATGTACAATCCAAAATTGAAATTATGAAAGCAATCCTATTCACAATAACATCAAAAAAATACTTAGGAACAAATTAATCAAAACAAGTACAAGACTTGTACACTAAAAGCTACAAAATACAGATGAGAGAAATTAAGATATAAATAAATGGAGAGAAGTTGTCAGAATGACAATTCAACACAATCCCTATGAAAATCCTAGTAGGATAAACTTCAACAACATTATTTGATGTGAAAGAAAACAGATAAACAAGGTGACATATTATATGACATTTCAAGAAAAGGCAAAATTATAGTGACAGAAAGCAGATCAATAGTTGCTTGGGGATGGGTCTGCAAATGGACATAAAGGAACTTTTGGGGATGACAATGGTGTTCTAAAGCTGGATTGTGATGATGGTTTCATAACTGTATACATTTACTACACTCATCAAACTGCACAGTTGCAATAGGTGAATTTATGGCACGTTAATTATGTCTCAATAAGGGTGTTTTTAAAAAAGTAAATATTCACTTACCATTGTAGCCTTCAAGTACAGAATCAATAATAGGTCTTGCAGTTAAGTTATAAACATCAAGTTGTTTACTCTCTGGTCCAAAAACAGTATCAAAAGTAAATGTCTTTGGAGGTTCATTGGAAGAATCAGTCTTATGTACAGTGATAGTTCCCCTCATCTCATCCACGCTGACAGCCTGTTTGTAGCACATTGATTTCTCTCTCTCATTGAGGGGCCGGCACCTAACAACAACCTTCACATTATCGCAGCTTTCTGGCTTCTCTGATTTATTGATCTGTTGGAGATAATATTTACAAATAATGAAAAGAACATTTATTTTTACCCTCAACAGATTAAATGTATAAATTTTAAAAGGCTACTTTGCCACCTCAGTGCCTCGCACACATTAAACACTTTGTATTTGTTAAATGCAATTAAAGATCTTACATATAGGTGAAAAGTTTATTAAAAGATATAAAAAGGAACAAAGTTTCTTTTAAAACATAAAAGGGAGAGAAAATCTAGTTTACATTTGTGGCAAAGGCTGTACAAGGAGAAACTGAACCAGTATATTCTATATTGTCTTTCTGCCCAAAAGTCTCTGACCCAGCGTTTCCTGCCTGTAGAAAAACACATGTGACTATGGTTAACAACTTTAACTCAAGAATATAGTAGGACCTCTGTTTCCCCCTGAGACTTTAGTTTTATTCCCTATCATGCATCTGTAAAATGGTTTTTATTATGTAATATATCCATACATGCCTTCTCTACAGAAGACAACAATAAGATAAAAACAGAAATCAAAGTCTAATGGCAAAGAAAAATGCCTTATATTACCCAACCTTATGAGCATTTGTGCATGTAAAGTTTCCATTTCTGAATGTTTTTTTTTCTTATTTTTGAGACAGAGTCTCACTCTGTCACCCAGGCTGGAGTGCAGTGGCATGATCTCGGCTCCCTGCAATCTCTGCCTCCCAGGCTCAAGCGATTCTGCTGCCTCAGCCTCCCCAGCAGCTGGGATTACAGGCGTCCATCACCACGCCCAGCTAATTTTTGTATTTTTAGTAGAGATGAGGTTTCATTCTGTTGGCCAGGCTGGTCTCAAACTCCTGACCTCAAGTGATCCACCCACCTTGGCCTCCCAAAGTGCTGAGATTACAGGCGTGAGCCACCGCACTCAGCTATTTCTGAAATTTTATGATTAAGAAAATATAATGAAACACAATTCCATTATTGAAGTGAAGAGGACAGTTTAGTTGAACAGATACTTGTTAAAGTCCTACTGTTTCAGATTCTCTTCTAAGCATTAAAGAGAAACAAATACAAGCCATTGTCATTGACTTTGACATTGTCACTGACAAGTAACAGATTATATCAGTACAATACACTTCTATCTATCTCTACCTTCATCACACTAGTCTAAATCACCATCATCTTGGCCGCGGATTGCTGCCTCCTAACTATATTCCTGAATCTAATTAGATTGCTCTACTGCCTATTCTCCAAATAGCGGTTAGTGTCAACACAAATCTAATCATGTCGCTCTCCTACTTAAAAATTCTTCAGTGGTTTCCCATAGATCTCAGGACAAAACCCAGAATCCTTAAGGTGGTCTGTAAGGTCTGGCTTCCACCCATGTCTGCTTCTCTGGGCTTATTTCACAAGATATTCTGCCTGGCTCATCCATGCCACAGCCACATTGAGCTTCTTGGCCTTTTATTGTCACCAGGCTCCTCACCACCGGCCTACCATGTGCTGTTTCTTCTACCTAGAACCATCTTCAGTGGCCTCTTCATTTAGCTAACATCTACTTATCCTTCAGAACTCAACAGCCACTTCACCTGGGAAAACTTCCTGACTAGGTCAAATACTCTTATAGGCTCAGAGAGCACCCTGCTCTCCCCTTCCTGGACACAAATTTTACTTTTGCTTGTTCCTTATTTGATTAATGTCTTTCTGTCTACACCGGAGGTTGCAAACATGTAGTCAAGAGGCTCAATTCAGCCCACACATTTCTTTTGTTCGGTTCATAGTATTTAAAGACCTTCTGAATTAGTTGCTAAAATTAAGAAATTTCACAAAAATAATTTCTAAAGCCTCTTCTTGGGAGGAAAAAAAAATGACCTGTTATCATCTGCAGACCATCATTCTTACATGGCAATACTTTCCAATTCACCAGAATCTACTTCTCTCTATTGTAGGACATCCACCCACTTCATTCATTAAGGTTTTGTGTCTTATTTCTGTAAATATGTATGATTTTCACCTCTGCCCAAGAAGGCAAGCCTCTCTCTTTCCAAGTTCAAGAACCTGACTGGTTTTGCTCAATGTTGTATTTTCAGGGCCTAGCACGTGGTTGGTGCCCAATATTTATTGAATTAAAAACTTGAAAGCAGTGAACAGGTACAAATATAGAGCGTTTAACCTTAAATGTCAAGCACTGTCCTTCCAGTCTCCTGTGCATTATTTCACGCGGATAACAACCCCATGAGGTAAAGTTTACTTGGGAACTAAGCACCCAGATAGATTAAATAATTATGCCAGGCTTCACAACCACTAAATAAGCGGCCATGGCTCAATTTTCCTCCATGACCCCTAACAAGGGGTCTTACAAGGCCCCATTATTAAGTTCACGATAACAATCTGTGAAATCCTGGAAGATAAACGTAACACCGCCACACACACAAAGACACCTACAGGTTTCATTCTGCATCATAAGCTAAAGCGCCACAAGAGAAATGACAGCTCCAGGCTAGGAGAGTCGGAGTCTGGGGCTCGGAATAGGGGCAGGCAGCCTTCGCTCCGCTGCCTCCCTGAGCTTGCTCCGAGGCGCAAAGGCCTCACGACGTGTGGAGCATCCAGAGACCCTCCGTGGCCACCCCTAAGCGCCCCGCTCAGCAGGCAGGGCTGCGAGCCAGAGAGCATCCTCCAGCACAGCGCCTTTTTGATAAGCGGCGCAGGCCCCACGGGATGCAGCAGCGACCAGGGCGGCAGGGCCTGCTCCCAGGTCCCTCTCGAGGCCGGCCGGACGTCCGCGGCCCCGGGGCTGACTAGCCAGGCTCTCCAACCACCTCCACCGCACTGCCGAGGCTGCCCCGCCCCACCCAGGCCGCCAGCCTGCTCCGCGCCTCCATGGCAACGGCCGCGCCCCCGGGCCAGGCCGCGAGGATGAGAAGAAACCCCAGAAGCGAAGCGATTCTCCTCACCGGCATCTTGGCTCCCTCCCGTGCCCGGCGGACGTCCCCGCCCGGGGTGCAGCGCAACGACACCGGGTGCGCAGAAAGGCTGGCCAGAGACTATCGAAGCACCTCGTTAGCGCTCTCGAGACTGCGGCTTCCCGGGCGAGAGCGCCCAGTGCGCAGCCGCATTCCGAGCTCGCCCCGCCCCAAGCCCAGTCTCAGACTCTCACGGCCCTTGAATTACGCCTGCGCGTCGGCTTTCCGAGTCCATCTCCGAAGACTCCAGACAGAGGCCGCGCGTGCGCAATGCTGCCATTCTGCTGCGCTAGAAATGCGGCCCGCATTGACGCTGAGATAACCTGGCAGCCCCGGAATGGGAGGAGTAGCAGCTCTTAGGCCCGTCTGCTGGCCCTTGCAATACCCGGAATGTTAAAATCAGTAATAGCAATTGTACATTTTCTCTCATCCGAAGAGTTAAAGACCTCACCTACGTGACCTCGCTTGATTGCTAACTTCCTCATGACCTGTCTTACCATTAGAAAGTGAGCTCTTAAGGAGGTTGTTTAGTATTTTCACATGTATCTCCAGAGCCTACACAGAGCCTGGCACAGAGTGGGATTTTTATACGTGTTGGTCAAAGAACCAATGATCCGTCCATCCTCTTTCCAGTCCACTTGAATGTGTAATGGGCATTTCAAGTTAGTCATGTCCAGAATTGAAATATGGATCTCCCGTCAATTGCCCCACTACCCCACTCCACCCCCATTAAAAAATTAAAAAGGGCTCCCTCTCATCCTTCTCAGACTTTCTTCGTCACAATATGTGGGAGCTTAATTCCGACAACTGCTCAGGTCAAAACTGCAAGCTCTTTCATGTGTATGAATATTCTATCTTTAAATACAGCCTGTTGTATCTGTCTTCGTAGTGGAACCATTTGGCCACTTCTCCCACCACCATCGTCTCTCACATGCATTACTACAATCGCTCACAACTGGTTTCCTTGATTGTGTCCTTGTCCCCTTTCTGGACAAGAGCCAGAGTGCTGGTGCTAAAACATGAATCAGTTCTTCTCTTTTCTCTGCTCAAAACCCTCCATTGATTTGCCATCTTACAAAGCTAAAGCCACAAGCCCTACAATCCTCCCTCTTGCTTCTTCTGCACCAGCCCCACCTGGCCTCCTTGCATCATCCAACATTCCCGTCATGCTTCCATCTTAGCATGCAAGGGCTGTGAGCTTGCAGTAGGAACTGATGAAAATAATGGTAAAGCATTTTACATAGTGCCAGTGTACTGTTCTACATGCTTTCTTTTTTTAATTCATTTAATCCACACAATAACCTTTTGAAATAGATACTATTTATTATTATTTTACAGATAAAGTAATTGCGGCACAGGACTATTAAATAACTTTTCCAAGGTCATACATACAAACAATGACAGAGTCCAGGTCCAAACCCAGGCAGCCTAGAAAGCTCTTTCCCTAAATAACCACCTGACCCACTCACCTCCTCCAGAAAGTCTTTGTTCACATAATCCCAGTGAACCCGAATATGATTTCCTTATTTAAAATTCCAACCTTCAGCCCCAACTCTTCTTTTTTTCCCTCCCTACTTTATATTTCTCCATAGTACCTATCACCATTCAATATTTTATATATGTACACACATACAAGCTTTACTGAGATATTTACACACCATACCATACAATTCACCGATTTAAATTGTACAAGTCAATAGTTCCTACTATATATGGAGTTGTGCAACCATAACCTAGAACATTTTTATCATTTCAAAAAGACACTCTACACTCATAAGCCACTCCCCCTTGCTCTCTGCAACCCTCCTCCTACCCCACTGCCAATATCCCAGACCTAGACAACCCATCAATCTACTTTCTATCTCTATGGATTTGCCTATTCTGGACATTTCATATAAATGAAATTATACAATATGCAACCTTTTGTGAGTAACTTCTTTCACTTACAATGTTTTCAAACTTTATCCCTATTGTAGCATATATCAGCAATTTGTTACTTTTTATGGCTGAATAATATTCCATTGTATGGCTATAACATGTTTTTTACCTATTTGTCATTGATGGATATTTGGTTTATTTCTACCTTTTGCCTATTATGAATAATGCTGCTACAAGTTTTTGTATGAACCTATGTTTTCCTTCCTCTTGGTTACATATCTAGAAGTAGAATTGCTGATCATTTGGTAATGCTAATGTTTAACATTTCGAGGAACTGCCAAGTTGTCTTCCACAGTAGTGCACCATTTTAAATTCCCACCAGTAACATGTAAGGTTTACAATTTCTCCACATCCTTGCCAACACTCACTTTTGTGTAAAGTAGTATCTTGCTGGAGTTTTTATTTATTTTCATTTCCCTGATCATAATGATGTTGAGCATTTTTTTCATGTGCTTTTGCAATTTGTATAACTTCTTTGGAGAAATGTTCATTCAAATCCTTTGACCATTTTATTCGTCTTTTCATTATTAAGTTGTAAGAGTTCTCTGTATATTCTGAATGCAAAGCCCTTTTCAAGTATATGACATGCAAATATTTTCCCCCATTCTGTGGGTTTTCTTTTTACTTTATTGATATCGTCCTTTGAAGCACAAAAGTTTTAAATTTTGATCAAGTCCAATTTATGTATTTTTTCTTTTGTCACTATGCTTTTGGTACATATGTAAGAAACCATTTCCTAACCCAAGATCATGAAGATTTACCTAGAGTTTTATAGTTTTAGCTATCACATTCAGGTCTATAATCTATTTTGTGGGGGGGGGGGGGGGGGG
>NW_016805277.1:2965451-2995094 GCF_001698545.2 Rhinopithecus bieti | reverse complement strand
GTTGTTGTTTGTTTTTTTTTGTTGTTGTTGTTTTTTGTTTTTTGTTTATGAGACAGAGTCTTATTCTGTCACCCAAGCTGGAGAGCAGTGGCGCGATCTCAGCTCACGGCAACCTCTGCCTCCCGGGTTCAAGCGATTCTCCTGCCTCAGCCTCCTGAGTAGCTGGGATTACAGGCATAAGCCACCACAGCAGGCTCATTTTGTATTTTTGTAGAGATGATTTCTCCATGTTGGTCAGTCTGGTCTCAAACTCCCGACCACAGGTGATCCACCTACCTCAGCCTCCCAAAGTGCTGGGATTACAGGCATGAGCCACCATGCCTGGCCCTATTTTGAGTTATTTTTTGTATACAGTGTGATGGAGGCATTCAAATTCATTCTTCCGTATGTGAATATTCAGCTGTCCCAGAACCATTTGCTGAAAAGACTATTCTTGTCTATAGCCATATCACCCTGAATGAGCCTGATCTTGTCTGAAAAAACTATTCTTTACCCCATTGAACTGGCACCTTTGTTAAACTGATCATTAATGCAAGCATTGGTTTCTAGACCCTCAATTCTAGTCCACTGATGCATAGTCCATCCTAATATCAATACCACACTGTCTTGACGACTTTATGTTTGTAGTAAGTTTTGAAATTAGATAGGGTGGGGCCTCCAACTTTCTTCTTTTTCAAGATTGTCTTGGCCGTTTTGAATCCCTTGAATTTCCTTAAGAATTTCAGGAACACTTTGTCGATATCTGCAAAAAGACAGCTGGAATTTTAACAGGGATTATGCAAAATATATAGATTAAATTGGAGAGTATTGCCATTTTAAGACTTTTAAGTCTTCCTACCCATAAACACAGAATGTCTTTCCATTTATTTAGGTTTTCTTTAATTTAGTGATGTTTTATAGTTTTCAATGTATACATTTTACATTTTTTGATTATATTAATATTTTTCCCAAATATTTTATTTTTTGTTTGTTTGTTTTTTGAGATGGAGTCTCAATCTGTGGCCCAGGCTGGAGTGCAATGGCACAATCTCGGCTCACTGTAACCTCCACCTCCCTGCCGAGTTCAAGCGATTCTCCTGCCTCATCCTCCTGAGTAGCTGGGATTACAGGCACGTGCCACCATATCCGGCTAATTTTTGTAACAAATATTTTATTATTTTTATGCTGTTGTAAATGAAACTGTTTTTTAAATTTCATTTTCAGATTATTCATTATAGTGTACAGAAATAAAATTGACTTTTATAGTACAGTGATCTTGTACTCTGCAACTTTCCTAAACTTTTTTTTTAGTGGATTCCTTAAGATTTTCTATATACAAAATCATATCATCTGCAAATAAAGACGATATGATTTCTTTCCAACCTGGATGTTTTTTCTTTCTTTTTCTTAGCTAATTGCCCTGGCTAGACTCTCCTGTACATTGTTGAACAGAACTGGTGAACACAGACATTCTTGTCTTATTGACGATTTCAGGTGGAAAGCATTTGATCATTTACTATTAAGTCTGATGTTATCTGCAGGTTTTTCATAAATGCGCTTTACACCGGAAAATTTTCTAGTTTGTGGAGTTTTTTTATTATGAAAAGTGTGTGATTTTGTCAGATGCTTTTTCTGATAAAATGTGTTTATGTCCTTTATCAGATACATATTGATTTTTAGATGTTAAAACCAACCTTGTTTTCTGTTCTGGCTCTCTCTCTCTCTCTCTCTCTCTCTCTCAGTTAGAGCATCAGGGTGATACTTGCCTTGCAGAAGAAGCTGAGGATAGGGAGCAAGTTCTTCTTAGAAGGGCAGTAATTTCATCACAAAGATCCCACCTTCATGACGTCTGAGAGCCCCAATTTCCTCCCAAAGGTCTCATCTCCAAATACTGTCACATTGCAGTTTAGGGTTTCAAAATATGAATTTGCAACAGGGTGTGATAGTTCAGTACTGTAATCCCAGCACTTTGGGAGGCTAAGACGGGAGGATCACTTGAGGTTAGGAGTTCAAGACCAGCCTGGCCAACATGGCTAAACCCCATCTCTACTGAAAATACAAAAATTAGCCGGTCGTGGCGGCACGTGCCTGTAGACCCAACTACTCGAGAGGCTGAGGCAGGAGACTCTCTTGAACACAAGAAGTTGAACTTTCAGTGAGCCGAGATGGCATCACTGCACTCCAGCTTAGACAACAGAACGAGACTCTGTCTCAAAAACAAAAAATATGAATTTGGGAGGGACACAAACATTCAGTCCATTACACAGCCCTAGCAGACTTAATACAATTGTTTAGCCCATTCACATTTAACATTATTATTGATAATATTAGATGTAAGTATCCCATTTTGCTTTTTGTTTTCCCTTCTTTCCTCCCTCTTTTCCTTCCTTCCTTCCTTCCTTCCTTCCTTCCTTCCTTCCTTCCTTCCTTCCTTCCTCCCCTCCTTCTTTCCTTCCTTCTCTCCCTGCCTCCCTCCCTCCCTCCTTTCTTCCTTCCTTTCTTGAGATGGGATCTCACTCTGTCACCCAGGCTGGAGTGCAATGATACAAACATGGCTCACTGCAGCCTCAACTTCATGGGCTCAAGCCATCCTCCTGCCTCAGCCTCCTAAGTGGCTGGGCCCACAGGCGTGAGCCACCATGCCCTGATTTTTTTTTTTTTTTTTTTGATAGAGATGGGATCTCTCTATGCTGCCCAGGCTGGTATCAAACACCTGGGCTCAAGCAGTCCTCCCTCCTCGGCCTCCCAAAGTGCTAGGATTGCAGGCGTGAGCCACCATGCCCAGCCTGCTTTTTGTTTTTTAACCCCAGCTACTCAGGAGGCTGCAGCAGGAGAATCGCTTGAACCCAGGAGGCAGAGGTTGCAGTGATCCAAGATCGCGCCACAGAACTCCAGCCTGGGCAACAGAGCAAGACTTTGTCTCAAACAAACAAACAAAAAAGGCTGGGCACGGTGGATCACACCTGTAATCCCAACACTTTGGGAGGCCAAGGCAGGCATATCACAAGGTCAGGAGTCTGAGACCAGCTTGGCCAATATGGTGAAACCCCGTCCCTACCAAAAATACAAAAATTAGCTGGGCATGGTGATGGGCACCTGGAGTCCCAGCTACTTGGGAGGCTGAGGCAGGAGAATTGCTTGAACCCGGGAGGCAGAGGTTGCAGTGACTGCACTCCAGCCTGGGTGGCAGAGCAAGACTCCGTCTCAAAAAAAAAAAAAAAAAAAAAAAAAAAGCTCTAGGGCTTCCGATATAGATCTTATCAGAATCTATAATACTTCTGATTTATAATAATTGAATTCCAGTGACATATATAAATGTAACTCCTGGCTGGGCCCAGTGGCTCACGCCTGTAATCCCAGCACTTTAGGAGGCCGAGGTGGGCGGATCACCTGAGGTCGGGAGTTCGAGACCAGCCTGACCAACATGGAGAAACCCCGTCTCTATTAAAAAAATACAAAAATTAGCTGGGCATGGTGGCATATGCCTGTAATCCCAGCTACTAGGGAGACTGAGGCAGGAGAATCGCTTGAACCTGGGAAGCGGAGGTTGTGGTGAGCCGAGATCGCGCCATTGCACTCCAGCCTGGGCAACAAGAGTGAAACTCCGTCTCAAAAAAAGAAAAAAAAAAAGAAAAGAAAAAAATGTAACTCCCATATACCTCTGTTCCCTCCTCCTCTTTTTGTGCTATTGTTATACAGATTATACTTACATATGTTATAAACCAAACAATACTTTGTTATAACTTTGTTATAAAATTTTAAGTATTTTAAATCTTCTAAAGTAGCCGAGAGAAGAAAACAGAGCCAAGTTTGTATTTACAGAGTTTGTAATATTAATCCTCTTATTGACTATTTCTTGTTCTCTTCCTTGTTTCCTGTGGATTCAAGCTACCATTTAGTGTTATTAGCATTTTATATGATTCAGTTTTCTCTCCTTTCTTAGTGCATACAAATCATACTTTTTTTAAAACTTTTTTTGCTGGTTGTCCTACAGTTTGCAATATACATTTATAACTAATTCAAGTCCACTTTCAAGTAACATTATACTGCTTTCCAGGCAGCGCAGGTACCTTACAACAAAGTATTCTTAATTCTTCCCTTCCATGCCTGGTATCATTGTCGTCATTCATTTAACTTATCCATAACCTATAATCATCAAATACATTATTATGATTTTGAATAAATGATTATTAGATCAATTAGGAATAAGAAAAACAAAAGTTTTATTTTACTTTCACTTATTCCTTAATGTTCGTTCTTCATGTAGCTCGAAATTTATGACCTACATCATTTTCCTTCTCTCTGAAAAATTTCTTTTAACATTTCTTGCAAAGCAGGTCTACTGGTGAGAAATTCCTTCAGTTTTGTTTGTGAAAGCTCGCTCTTTCTTTCTTTCCTTCCTTTTTTTCTTTCCTTTTTTTTGAGATGGAGTCTCCCTCTGTCACCCAGGCTGGAGTGCAGTGGCATGATCTCAGTTTACTGCAACCTCCACCTCTTGGATTCAAGTGATTCTTGTGCCTCAGCCTCCAGAATAGCTTCTTTTGAGATTTTTTTTTTAATCTTGATTTTCTGCAGGTTTTTTTAAAATTTTATTTTAGATTCTGGCATATCGTGTGATACTGAGATTTGAGGTATGAATGATCCTGTCACCCAGGTACTGAGCACAGTACTCCATAGTTATTTAACCCTTGTCCCCTCCCTCCCTCCCTGCTCCGGTAGCCTCCAGTGTCTACTATTGCCATCTTTACATTCATGTGTACTCACTTATAAGTGAGAACATGTAGTATATGATTTTCTGTTCCTGGGTTAATTTGCTTGGGATAATAGCTTCCAACTACATCCATGTTTGCTGCAAAGGACATGATTTCATTCTTTTTGATGGCTACATAGTATTCTATGTTGTATACGTAACACATTTTCTTTATCCAGTCCACCACTGAAGGACACCTAGGTTGACTCCGTGTCTTTGCTACTGTGACAAGTACTGTGATGAACATGCAAATATATGTGTCTTTATGGTAGAACAATTTATTTTCCTTTTGGGAATATACCCAGTAAAGGGACTGCTGGGTTGAATAGTACTGTCTTAAGTTGCTTGAGAAATCTCCAAACTGCTTTCCACAGTGACTGAATTAATTTGCATTACCACTAGCAGTGTATGAGCATTCCCTTTTCTTCTCTGCAGCCTCACCAGCATCTGTTGTTTTTTGACTTTTTAATAGTAGCCATTCTGATTGGTGTGAGATGCATTACTCTGATGATTAGTGATGTGGAGCATTTTTTCATGTTTGTTGACCGCTTGTATATCTTCCTTTGAGAAGTCTGTTCATGTCTTTTTGCCTGTTTTTTGATGGGGTTGTTTTTTTCTTGTTTAATTAAGTTCCTTACAGATTCTGGATATTACGACCTTTGTCAAATGCATAATTTGCTAACACTTTTCTCCCATTCTGCAGGTTGTCTGCTGACTCTGTTGATAGTTTCTTTTGATTTTCTACAGTTTAAATAGAAATGTCTAGCTGTAGTTCTTGGCATTTATCTTGCTTAATGTTCTCAGAGCTTCCTAGATTGTGGTTTGGTGTTTGGCATTAATTTGGGAATATTCATTCTCAGTCGTTATTGTTCCACATATTTCTTCTGTTCCTCTCTTTCTTGTCCTTCTGGTATTCCCATATATTTTTAATATGCATTTAATGTAATGAATTTTTTAAACAAAATATAACTTAGGACCCAGGCATGGTGGTCTCAGCTACTTGGGAGGCTGAAGTTGAGGGTAGCTTGAGCCCAGGAGTTTGAGGTTGTAGTGTGCTGTGATCACACCCGAGAATAGCCACGGCACTCCAGCCTGGGCAACATAGCAAGACCCACTCCTAAAATTTATGTGTGTATATATATACATATATATGATTTGTATGATTTTCCTTATTATACGTTTATAGCTATATATGTATGTATAGATACATAAACAAATATTATATATATATATGAATGAATGAATCACCTTGTGAGGGAAGTATTATCACTTTTTTTTTTTTTTTTTTGGAGAAGAGGTAGCCAAGGCTCTGAGAGGTCACGACACATGCATGAGGTCACACAGCGCGTCTGGAATTCCATTTCAAGCCTGTCTGAGGAGGGCGCTCTCGCTGTTCCTTTGCCTGGTCTTATGTCCCCAAGTGTGTAATATGAGGTAAGACCCAGGGTCTGCGGCCGGGAGTCCCGGCCTAAGGCGAGCGCAGTCTCCAGCCGCCCCACCGGCGCAGGGAGCACGGCCGGCAGGGTGGAGGAGGCGTGCGGTAGGCAGCAGCGGGGATGGAGGGAAAGGTGGGGGTCCGCCACCCGCCTGTGCGCGCCCAGTCCTGCCGCGTCCTGGGTGCGCGCCGCGCACCTGCGGGGCGAGTGCCCAGGAAGCACGGCCGGGTGCGCGAGGGGTAGCTCCACCGGGAGCGTTGTGGGTGGGGCCCGCAGAGCCCGCCTCCCCACCTCCCCCGGCGGCGCCCCAGGCTGCAGTGTTCGGGGCGCTGGGTTATAAAATGCCGGGTTAAGCAGCGACTCAGACTTAGGATCCCGCTCACGACATGGCCTCGGGTGCTCGGTTCCCGTCGCAGCCGTCGAGCTCAGAGGTCAGGGCAGTCCAGAGCCCAGACGGGCGTCCAGGCGCGGGTCTGGAGGAAGCAGCCCTGGGCGTTCCTCTCCCGCCGTCTCCGGGGGAGGCCCCTCTGCCTCCGAGCACCCGGAGCAGGTGCCCTGGGATCAGCCAGCCCGGAGCGTCTTCCCTCCACGCGGCGTCCGCGACAGTCCCCCTGCGGCCCCAGCGCAATACGGCGACGGCCGGGAGAACCGCAGACCCGGTCCCCGCCGCCGCCCCAGAGCAAGCTCCGCGGCCTGCTCCACAGTCCCTCAAGCCGCGCAACCTGGAAGGCGTCCTTGACGAGCGCCGGCTGCTCTGCCACTTGCAGCTGGCCCAAGACCGCGAGGCGCGCCTGTGGCAGGGCGGCAAACCCCAGGTACCCGTCCCTGCAGTGTGGCCCTCCTTGCGCGCACACGGCAGGCGGATGTGGCCTCCACCTGCACCAGCGCTCCGGTGTTCTGCACCTGGAGGCCGGGCGCTTCCGCAGGTGTGGCCCCTCAAGAGAGGCAAGAGGCTAGACCCACCAGCTTCTCTCTAAGAGGGCGTCTTGATAGCAGGGCCTTCGGAAGAGGGCCTGTTTGAATCAAGGAACTCGGCCTACGACGAAAAGCGGGCGCGCGGGCTGGGGGTGATGGGTGAGCCGCTGCGCCAGCGGGGCGCTTACTCCCAGCGGGCCTGCAGGGGAAGGGACTTCTCACTGCCCGCCGGCACCTTAAGCAGGAGGCTCCTGCTGCTGGGGGACCAGGAGTGGTCGCTAACGACTTTCCTCGCCCCACCTGCTCTTCTTCCTAGCGGGATGAAATCTGCAATGCCTTCGAGTCAGTCGTGCTGTGGCTCCTGCGGCTTCAGAACATCTTTTACTTCTCCCAGTCCACTTTTAACCTGGCCCTCACCATCTTCAGCCGCCTCCTGATTTCAGTGAAGGTAGGGAGGCCTCTGAGGGACGGTGGCAGATGGTGAAAGAAGAAACTAACCTTTGCTCCCCATTCCTGCGTGAGAGGTGAGGGGTTCCAGATGCTTAAACCAAGGTGTATAAACTAACTTGCTTCCAGTGGTAGAGCTGGTTTTGGAACCTCTCCACATCCTACACTGGCTGTCTCAGGGTCATGTGGACATCAGGGTCGGGGCTTGGGGAGCGTGAGAGGAAGTAGCTGGGAAAGGGCTTCCTGTGGAATGAGGTAGGATGTGCTTGTCTCGACTTGTCGAGGGCAGCTTGAGGCTAGGATGAGACTGGGTTCCCTGAGAAGGTGCCGTATTTCCCACCTCCAGTCAGTCCCGAAATGAAGGAATACTGCCCAGTCATCTGCAGTTCTGAAATCAGGAGCAACCTCATTGGTCAGATCTAAAAATGGCACTAGCATTCTGTCTTGTGGAGAAATGGAGCCTTTTAAAAATGGAAAAAAGCTTATTAAAACAAACGGCTGGGCGCAATGGCTCATGCCTGTAATCCCAGCACTTTGGGAGGTCAAAGGGGTGGGGTGGGGGGGAAATCACCTGAAGTCAGGAGTTCGAGACCAGCCTGGCCAATATGGCGAAACCCTATCTCTACTAAAAATACAAAAATTAGCCAGGCGTGGTGGCCCGTGCCTGTAGTCCTAGCTACTCAGGAGGCTGGGGCAGGACAATCGCTCAAAATCAGGAGGTGGAGGTTGCAGTGAGCCAAGATCATGCCATTGCACTCCAGTCTGAGCAACAGAGTGAGACTCCATCTCAAAAAAGTATATTAAAAAAAACAAACACAGATGCTTTTCCGTTTGTTTCTGGCATTCATATTCTGCTCAAATGTGTTTGTTCCATACCACAGGTAAAAGAGAAATACCTACACTGCGCCACAATTACTTCCTTGAGGCTTGCTGCAAAAGTTAATGAAGAACAGGAGGTATGCATCCTTGGAAGTCCACACTGGGCTGCACTTCAGGTATAGGGGTGTATTATTGGAGGACTCCAGTTTCATGATAGGTTTGTGCCCTTCACGTATGGTGGATGTTTTGGAAAAGTCACCAACTTGCCAGCATCTCTGCTGTCCCTTCCATTGGCTTGTCAGACTTTGAGACCCCACAAATGAACAAGTAGAACAGCTGAACTGTCCTGGCCCACCAAACCTAGAGACCTGAACTCTTGACAGATACATATGGCCTCACTGGTTGATACCAGATGCTACCTCTCTCTAAACAGGGGCATCTGCTGTTGAGCAAGGAAAAAGGCCTCCCAAACCATGTGACTTAACATCCACCCCAAGCAATTATGTCTAAGAAAGCTGCCTGAGACTTGAGGACTTGGCTGTGTCAATGAAGCTGGTCTTTGGGAACTCTGGGACCCCTGAGAGGGACAGGAGGGCCATGTGCTGGGGGTAAAGTACAAGGGCCCATGAGTGCTTCAAGCATGCCTGAATGGCTGAATTTCACTGTGCCATCTGTTCAGGAGGAGATCATCTCCTAATATCCTTTCCAAACTTTCCTACCTCCCTCCAACTTTTCCCATTTTGGGGATGGTGAAATCACTGCCATTGCCGCAGGGGTCACCCTTAGCTGATCTCTGGGTCTGATGAGGCAGGGAAGAAGTTGTGTGTCCAGTTCCAAACCTTCAATAAAAATGTTTTAAACTCCTGTTTATTAGAATAGAATTAATGCCCAAGTTGCTTTTGTCCAACTAAAATCAAGTGACCCTTTTCTGGATGTTATAGTAATACTTCTGTCCATCTAAAAACATAGGATCAAACCTTTAATATACTTGGTACTTGAATGTTTACTCATAGACAAGTCTTATTAGTCCCTCTGTGGGAAAAGCCATAGATTTGCCAGAACTGAACCACCTTCAATCAAGGTTGAAGGAAGTTTGCAGTTGTGATGCTGAAAAACCCATATGAGGTTTTATCAATGTGTCTGTCTGGTACAGACTAGGAAGCTCAAAAGCACAGTTTTTTTCTGTATGCCCAGTACCCATGGTAGGGATCAGGAATAGGGATAGGCAGAACCCATGGCTCCTGGAAAGCTTTGGGTGAGTTCTTGCAGCTGAACAGGGGAGATGGACAGCCCCAGCCTCCAAAGCACTGTTGGGTATGAGCTAGTATGCAGTTGGGGGATCAAGACCTGGTTTCAGAGGGGGACCATGTAATGTTCAATACATAACCACCTGAGGATTTGACAGATAGCGAAGATCTGGTTTAGTATTTCTTTCAGAAGCATTTTCTGTGGCAGGCCACAGGAAGACAACTCCACTAAGGTCATGAATGCCCAGTCCCCATGGATAAGAAAACAAAAGCTACTATGACATGATGTAGGGCTTTGGCCTCTTTATTTTCTTTTTACAGTTTATTCCACAAGTAAAAGACTTTATAAAGCACTATGGCTCTGACTATTCCCCGAATGAGCTGCTAAGGATGGAGCTGGCTATTCTGGACAGACTGCACTGGGACCTTTATATTGGGACGCCGCTGGACTTCTTGACTATAGTGAGTAAGGAGGCTTTTACAGAGTCTACCCTAAACTCGTTTGTGCCTTTGGAACAGCTGTTTACAACATAGGACGGCAAAGCACAGGCATGTACACGCCCTTGCACATGCACCACAGTGAGGTGACCCACAAGGCTCATGACATACGGGAGAGTGAAAAGGTATCTTAAATCCAACACAGTTCCACCAGACTCCCACTTCTAAAGGACATTAAATTAACTTTACAAAGATTTTTAGACGGCACTATTATGGTTTCTCTTTTAAATACACACTGCAAAAATATTTAACTTTCCATTCTATGAATACTGTACATAAATATCTGTCTGCTTTTGCTACACTTTACACACATTCACTTAGCTGTCTTTAGTCACCTACACACAATCCTTATTGAGGCTTTAGACCATATTGATCTGGCACTTAAAAAAATATCATACATTAGTTTGTATTTGTTTTAGTTGGGGGAATGATGGTCATCCTTAAGGATATGATTCTGTTAGTAAGGCAAAATTATGCAATGTGGAAATCTCATGGGGTTTTGGTTTGTTATGAAGCATGAAGATTAAATTACTAAGGGCTGTTTCATTATGAAAACTGGCCACTGTTGCCAAGTTGCAGAGTTTCTTATGATAAGCAGATACAAGTAACTTTTCTGCCAGCTTGGTCTTGAATAGTATGTTTCTATTTTTCAGAATGGAAACATTGTCATCTAGGTACTTTCCACTGATAACAATGACGTCACAAAGCAGACTCTTCTTTTTTTTTTTTTTTTTTTTGTCTCTGGGGTGGAAGCTCAGCTTGGCCACAGAGTGGGCATTAAGCCTCAAGCCCCTTACGGAGCCATGGATAGGAATGAAAAGGTTTGGGCAACATTTGATGTTCCCTGATGGAAATTCAAATTGTTTGCACTTCTGGTCATTGATATATGAAAAGAATGGGGTTTTCTGTTCTAACATTAAAAACCATGGTCTCCAGTTCCATGCCCTGGTGGTCCTGAGCTGGCCCCATGTGTTGGAGCTGCTGCCTCAGAGGAATCCTTCCCTCCACGTCGCATCCCTGACCAGGCAGCTGCAGCACTGTATGGCCGGCCACCAGCTGCTGCAGTTCAAGGGCTCCACACTGGCCTTGGTCATCATCACCTTAGAGCTGGAGAGGCTCATGCCCGGTTGGTGTGCTCCTATATCTGATCTGCTAAAGAAAGCACAGGTAGACATCAACTTTGCCCCACACCAGGCTCTGTGTTTTGCCCCTTTAGCTGATGCACTCTGACCCCAAAGGGGTACCCTTTCCCCTTGTGGCCTCTGGAAAATGTTCTGGCCATAACCCTGGAAAGAGTCTGCCCAAAGGCTAGGCTTTCCACACTTGGCCATGCTGTATGCACTTGAGATGGGACATGTGTTCTCCTCACTGGACCAATGGGAGTGGTCTCTTGAGAGTGCTAGAATCTTTATCTCAATGGGAGCCCTTGTAGCCAAGAGGACTGGGGGTCAGGGGGATGTCTGGCTTAGGAGGAAGCAACCCTGAGCTTAATACTGGGGAGCATAAATTTTAAACTCCTTCACCTCTCCTTTGTACGAGTGTGTGGTACCAGGTACAGGGGTACCATGAGGCAAGCATTCTCGGGGCACAAGGAGGAGGGGGGTGTGTCAGAATCCCTCAGAACAGATAGGTTAGGATGGAATGCATGGTTAAACTAACGACAACTTTACTGAGGTTGGAAATGGATGTCCCTGAGATGGCAGGATTAGTGGTCCTTAGTTGGGTGGTTGGACCTTCCTGAACTTGCTTCATGCTAACATTTTGGCACTCAATTGCCAATTTCTTAGAATGTATGATGGTTCTGCTTGAAGATGGCCACTCTATTCTAATATAGGTTGGTGATATGCAGTACAGCTGCTGCAAGGAACTTGTAACGCAGCAACTGAGAAGTTTTCAGTCATCATCCTGCACAGACAACTTTATGTCACCTGCCAACCAGCCGCTCTGCCTCCACCCTGGGGCCTTCAGAGCATAATGTGAAAACTCCTTGCTTGGACTACCATGAGTTCTTTGGCTTGTTATTAATCCTGTAAAAAGGGAAGGTGGCTCTGGAAGAGCAACTGAGAAAAAGTTCCCAACTAAGCCCTTGGAAAAAAAATAAAGTGAGGAGGGGAAAGGCAGGCTGGGGTCAGTAGAGATCAGGGTGGTCTGATAGACTATGACCCTGCCTTCCCATTTTCTCCTCTGGGCCTGAAGCCAGGGAGTATGAATGAATGTTCAAATGGCAGCTTGCTTTTCCTTCCTTCTCCAGCAAGAGTTGGCATTGGCCCCTGAGAGCACTGGAATATGAGACCAAGAGGCAGGCCTGGCTCAGGGCTGAAGGGTTGGGGCTAGTTCTGACCAGTTCTTGCTGCTCTACCTGCCAGAGCTGGCCAGGTCCTTCCAACTTCCCAGGCTTATCCCAAACATATATGCGGTGCTTCCAGTCCCAACTACCCTGCCTGCAACTCCTAACATGGGACAGTCTCTGCAGACACATTTACCTGACCATGGCCATGACTTATGTCTTCTTTTTACAAGGACTGGATTATAAAGTATGCTTTGTTTAATGTAACTTGAGCAAGCTTTAGATATATCTTTCCTTTGTTACTCTTAAGCAAAGTGTTTTCAGTTATTAGTTTAACTAGAGGGATTTTGTGCTAATGAATGGGTATTATAGGCAAACACCTGTGATGGAAGGCACAGCTCTGAGTGCTTTGTTGGGATGAGCAGGTTCTGAGGCCAAGCCTGCTCCAACCACAGTGCTGCCAGGAGGAGGAGCCAGCTGCTTCTCTCAAGCTGTGCTACCACAGAGCCATTCTCTGAGCAGGGGAGTGCAGCTGACACAGATGCCAGCTGGGGCTGTGTAAGTTGTGTTGGGGACATGAATGACTGAGCTACACATTCAGAGGTGGTTTGTGAAGTCTTCCACTCTGAACTATGGTGGCTGTGTGTGTGTGTGTGTGTGTGTGTGTGTGTGTAAATGTGCCAAGCCATGGTGTGGGAAGGGAATGATTTACTAGGTGCAAGGTGGTCAAGGGCTAGATATACCATAATTGTCTATATTATAGAGTTAGTATACATCTCTATTTTTTCTTGACACACTTTTGCTTGCTGGAGCTTTTGTTAAAATTAAACTTTAATTGCTTCCAATCCTGTATGAATCTTATTTTGAGCTACCATGCATTTAGGCTTGTGAGAGTCAGATATATTTGGAACACTATCTCCTAGGTCATATCAAGAACTCTCCTCTAGTCCAGAACCCATCTTACAGATGGAGATGCTGAGGCCATGCTGCTCACAGCTTCCAGTGGTGGCCGTGAGTGCCCTCTGCCTCCTTCCAGTGTAAGTGGGACCACAGTGCATAAGGCAGGAGGACATCCCGAGGGCCCATACCAGCTTGGGTGTCCCGGGCTTTGGGGAACTGCTGGAAGACATCTGCTGCTTAACCAGGTGGCTCTGGATGTGAGCTAGATTCCGAGAGCTGATCCAACTCAACCTCTTGGAGAAAGCAGAGGGTAGACCTGTGAGTCCCAGGACTGGGATAAGAGACAACCTTCTGCTCTGACTTTCTGTAAATGATAGAACTCTTCTATAGGGAAGCTCACTTTTGTATTGCCAAAGTCCCACTTGTGGATTTTAAAAAGTCTTATCTGCTTTTCAAGCTTGCCTTGAGGCCCCAGATCCCATCCTATTTCCCTCTAATATTCTTTTCTGACATTAGGAACTCCTATCCCACCTCAACTCAGAGATTGGGAAACACTTCTCAGGGAGAAATATGGATACAATCCATTTTCCTTTTGACCCCACCTATAGAAAGGCAGGGATTGGTGAAGAAAATGGAGATGGAAAAAGCTCAGAGGCAGATGCTATGGCAGAAAGAAAGGTAGGTGGGCTCAGGGAGGAACAGGGAGGAAGAACAGGGCAGGGAGGGGGCATCATAGACCTGTCTTAAACTTGTCCAAACAGTACTTCCCTGAAATGAATGAGCCAAGTCATTTGATGATGTTTCCACCACCTAGGAGACCCGCCTCCCTCTGGCTTCCTGGAAAGTCTCTGTCCTTCAAAGGTTGGTGAATACTTTGCCTCCCTGCTGCCTGCCTTCCCAAAAGTAGAGCTGAGCTATGCCTGCATTAGGGATGTGTTCACACCACTCTTCCTGCAGGGATCCCCATTTTCTCATTTTGGTCTTCCCAAATCTACCTAGTGCTCAATGGAGAAAGCTCCTTAAAAAAGAAACCCACGTACTTTTTACCACCTGTCAACCACCAGTCTGCCCTTCCTCAGCCAAACTTTTGCCTGTCCCCTAGGGCTATCTACCTCTAAAAAACAGTCTCAGGTCCACCAGCCCACATCATCAGGCTGTGTACTTTAACCTGGCCACACTTCCACTACTCTTCCATCATTCTATTGAGATGCCAAGGAGCAGCTGTAGCTCAGGAATTAAGGGTGCAGATTACCAGCATTCAAATCTCAACTCCAGTTACTTGCCGTGTAACCTTGGGTAATTAATTACTTAAACCTCTGTGTTTCAGCTATAAAATGGGGATGAATGGTCCCTAATCATAGGATTAGGATGAGGATTAGAGGAGTTAATGCATGTAATGTGGTTCCGAGCAGTTCTGACACTCAAATATTAGCAGTCCCATGGGAAGCCTTTTTGCTAAGGAGGAACGCTCCTCGAGGGCAGGTGCCCCTTTTCTCATGTCCTGCACCCAGTTGTCCAATAAAGATTCGTGGACCACAGACTGCACCTTTACCTTTCTGTGACTTTCCTGTGACTCTTCTCTCCATCCCCCACCTATCCAAGAGCCTTTCACAGATGCCTGTAGCAGGGTTTCCTATTAAAACAATTCCTACAGAAGTAGATCAACCTCCACAAAATTCAAAGAACAGACAAGCTGTATTTTACCACAGTTGTAGCAGATTAATGGGCTCAGGAAACTTGTTAAATCAGAAAAGCTACTGCCCAAAAAAGACACCACAAAAACTCAAAATAAATGCAAAATTTAATGAAAAAAATGAGTACAAAGTGAATGGAAAAGAACAAAAACAGGAGTAAATGAATTAACACGTGAAGCAATTTTAGAAAAGCATGTTAACATAACAGACTAGCAAGCCACACTCGGGCCTCGTATCCATGAGCCCCACTTAACAGGGAGCCCACATTTAGACATACACAAACATATATGCAGTCAGTATGCACAATTACAAACCACCTAGATCAGTTTACCCACAACTAGAAAGACCAAATATCCCCATTGGCCTGGGACAGGTCTGGTTTATGCCTATTGATCTGGTGTAATTAATAGCATCCCCTTTCTCTCTCAATAGTCCTAGTTTGGACAACAAATTATATGGTGATTCTTCTACCCCAAACAAACATGGTTTATGAAAGACATGATAGTAAATGCCAACATGATCCTGTAAGACAGCCCTATTAATGCCAACAAATAACAATGGGAAAAAGAAGGGTAAATGAGACCCTGCAGACAGGGTCACATTCTATGAGAGCTAACTTATTAAACAGTGGCAAGTTTTAAGCTCACTTTATGCACCGTTTAATTTGGTCTCAGCTAAAGATAACAAAATTCCAAACAAACAGCAGGTGGAGAGGTGCAGTGAGGCTTGCTAGAGGGACCTGTGGAAGCAGCTCAGACTTGAGAAAACGGAAGTCTGTCAAGTGTCCCTGAAGATACCGGGAAGGCTTAGGCCCACAGGCAGGCAGCCAGCCACGAGTATGGCCTTTCAGTATACCCGGGATGCAACCCGCGGGCCACAATGGACGAATGGCCAAATCTGCACACTCCAGAGCCCCAGGTTGGCCCATGAACCAGGAATTCTCATTTCTTATGTGTCCAATGAACCTGCTGGGTCACCAGGCCTCATCTTCAGAAATATGTTAGCTGAGAGAGGCTATCTTAAAGGTCATGCTCTGACCCAACTGCATACTTTCAGACATAAAATTACCCTAGAGATGAGCCACTGGCAACCCACATTTGCCCTGGATATATGCCAGTTTACCTTTTCAGATACCCTCACTGAAGCATCAGTTTTCAGTTGCAACCAGATGGGGACTTATTGTGAAGCTAATGAACCCTAATCTTCAGGGCCCCTTCCAAGACCCTGTACCTAATTTTATATTAGCATTGTTTTTCTTAAAGAAGTCTGTCTAAATAATTCAAGCTTTCAGCCCCACAACATTTAGATCCACCCCGGTCATAGCATAAAAACTTGGAGAATTGTCACTAGAACCTGCTCTGCTGCTGGAGCATGGAGCCCCTCATAGGTAAAGGCTGCCTCTTCCTGGCCGTGCCTCAGTGGACGTACACAGCTCACCCCTCCGCCTCTCCCTGAGCAGAACATCATCTCAGGAAGGCAGGAGGAAGCCAGGACTTGGTCCTGGAAATCAATAATGCAAGCCAGGCAAAAAGGGGGAAATGGCCATGAGAAAGAAGACAGGGGCATGAAAAGCAAACTACCACCTCCACAATAAATTAGCACGGCTTCCTGAGGCTTCCAGCCAGGGAGTATGCTAGACTGTGAGCTCCTTGAGGGGAGCATTGTGCATTCCTCTGGGTAGCTCCAGGCCCAGCACAGTGCTTCAACATTAAAACTATCCTTCCTTTCGTCTAATCATTTTCCATCTCCCATTTTACCAGGCCATATTCTCAACACTGACATTCTCGGTGGCTTGTAAACCAACAGGAGCATAGAAGAATCAAAGCTGCTAGTACTTCCTTAAAATGTTCCCCTTTAGAGTGCAGTTGAAGGGGAAAGCTCCTTTGCTGCTCACTTTTCCCCTCATTGTCTGTATACGTCAGACACCTTCATCTCTTCACCCTGTGACCCAGCCGGGAAAGAAGCAATGACTTTGAGGTAACAACCTTTTTCCCACTGAGTACTCTTTGCATTTGGAATATGCAGGATTTGCTTGGGAGTCTTACTTGGAGTCAAACACTTAACACACATACGGAGTTGGTCCCTGTTTACAGGTAGCACCTCTGGGGCATAGACAACTGCTTTGGGCTGCTGTTCCATTTACATTCACAGTAAAAACACTGGACATGGTCTTGTTCATGTTCCAATTCCATCCACAAAGAAATGCCAAACACTGTCATTACAGGAAGTTTATTACCCAGCTCTCCCTGTATATATGATAGGCGTACTTTATACATAAGAAAGGTTTAGCGGTATTTTAGTTTTAAAATCAGGAAATCTGTGTTACTTATGAAAATAATGGGAGAGGATATTATTTGTCTTGATGCTGGTGCCAAAATAAATATTTAGAAGTGTTTTAAAGTTATTAAAATTAAGCTCTAGGTTAGAAAAATTAAAATGAGGGGAACTGGGCGAATTTTGCAGCATGTATACCAGACCACGCAGCTGCACCTAGGGCACCACGTGAGTTGCCATCTCCACGCTGAACAATTAGGCCTAGCATCCCGGCTGGGGCCTTCGCTGGAGTGGCACAACAGCTCCGTCAGGGAATAGTGACACTGTAAATGGAAGACCAGCCACTGGCTCTGAAAAAAATAAACCTCGTCAGTTTTGGATTCCAGCATTGCTGGCTTTTACGTGTTTGCATAGAGAGGGGTGGCCCGCCAGGCCTGGGGCAGCCTGGGGCCGGGGTCGGGTAGGGGAAAGCAAAGCTGTAAACACTGGAGTCTGTACCGGCTCCCAGTCCGTCCTCACACCATGTTATGGGAGAAGGGTCACAAGGTGTAACTCAAGCAACTTAACACATGAAAGTCTAAAGTCCACTCTTGACATGTAAGTCTGTGCGTGCGTTAACTGAAAAATAAAAATAAAACAAACAAAACAAAAATAGACACATTAAAAGATATGCAGACCAAATCAAACAGAAGCAAAAGACAGCAAGATGGACACTGCGAAAGGGCAGTCAGTTTGGCATTTGTGACGAGCAAAGCAGAGAATTCACTTCTGTTTGTGGCGTCCCAGGCTGAGGGTCAAGATCTGATTCGGAAGTAATTTTGCAAAAAACTTGGATTCAAATTTAAAGAGTAAGTATAACCAATCAAAACCACTCAAATAGTCATGAAAAACACCCCTGCCCCCATTCCAAAAATGCACTCCCGACTCACACTAGTCCCTTGGCCAGGGCGGCAGGAAGGAGTATTCCCAGTCACCCCACCTACCCCACTCCTGGCCTCCGTAGGGTCGTCATGGGAAGAGAGTTTTCTCTCCCAGGGACCAAACTGACTGAAGCTTTCTAGCAGGTCCAGAAAACAGGAAAGACCTGTCTTCCAGGCCCAGGCCTAGAGAACATATCATGGAGCCCTGGCCGCACGGGAAAAGCAGGAGACCAGACACTAGTGACAAGCCCCCACCCCAAGGCTGTGCTGGTGCCCTTTCAGCCTGCCCGCACCCACCTTCACTGGCTCTCACACCCTGAGCTGGCCACAGGCCCTTGCCTGTAGTTTCTGAGTGGTTTCTCCACAGCTTATTTCCTAGGGAGTCCTGGCTATCTTTTCTTTAACAAGATGGCAGGAAGCAGAGCAAAGTCACTTTGGGTGCCAGCACCTGGGTCATAGACTTCCACCCCCTCCCAGGAAAATCCTGATTTCTGAGCTGCCAGCTTGCAATCTACACAGGTTCCAACTCGCAGAGCCCCAACGCTCACCAAGCCGAAAGATGGGCGTGGGAGTGGGGCTGGAAGCAAACGCAGAGCAGAGGGGAAATTCATGGCTGAGGGGAGTGTGGGGCTGGGGTCCTCCCTGGGGACAGGTAGGGGCACATCTGTGCCAGCACTGTCAGCTGGGGTAGGGCCACCAGGCATCGGGATGAGGGAAACTACAAAATGGAAGAGGGTCTGTCCTGAAGCAGAGGACAGACCTTAGGACTGAGAATTGGCAACCAGTTCTGAAATGCCTGGTTCTGTCCCCGTTTCCTCCAGCAAGAAGTCCTTTGAGTTTTTTTTTCCTTCGTATGTGTGTGCCTCTGTACATGTGTGTACTGTGTGCTGGTAGATATGTGCCTGAGACTGTGTATGTGAGATGGGACAGGAGAGAAGGACAGTGTGTGTCACATGTGTATGCACATGTGGTTAGGAAATGCCATATTGGGGGTGGGGCGGGGGCAGGGCTAACACCAGAAGCAACAGCCCAGGGCCACAGCTAACTATGCACTTCATGGCCCTAATGGCTAGGCTTCACTGCCACCAAGGAAGGAAGGGCCAGCACATATACACCCCCAAATATCCCAGGAGGAAATGGATCCCAAGAATGAGGGCCAGGATGGGTTCACCTGCTTAGTTCCTAGGTTGGTAAGAGAAAGATGGTACCCAAGATAGGCCAGGGCAGGGAGAAGGAGGGATGTATGGAATCCCCATAGTGTGACGTGGCATGGCTGTGAATGAGATGGGTGGGCGAGGGAGAGCCCCAGAAGCCAGAACATCTGGACTCCAGCTAAGGGTGTGGAAACAGGCTATGAAGATCGCCAGGGAGAAGTGACTCAGAGTTGTCCCCACCTGGCCACTCCGTTGACTGCACTCCTGGTGCTGGGAAAGGCCTCCCTGCCATCCAGTCTTTCTCTCCTGTCTGCACTCTGCAGGAACAACTCCAGCCTCTACTTGAGGGGCAGCTCCTCTCCCCAAAAGAAACCACAGAGGCCCTGTGGGAAGCTGCTTTCCTCCCTTTAGCGCTGCGGACCCTTCAGAACAGCTGTGTGGTGACCACAGTGTCCAGGAGGCTGGTGTTGGCTGGCGCAAGTGCCCACGGTTCTCCGTCACCACCTGCCAGCCAATATGGGCCCCACACCACTGCCCCACAGACTGAGGAGGGATGCGCCACAGCTGTCCAAGCAGAAACCACTGCAGCTTTTGGAATCTGGTCAGCTGGAGATGCTGACATTCCCAGGTCCTGTCCCTCCTCTGGCCTGAAAGACCATTCCCAGCATTCCCAGAGCCCTGCAGCTCTGCCCTTTCCGGGCTGCTCCTCGCCCCTGCAGCCCCACCTTCACTACGCTGCAGCAGGGCCACAGCTGCCAAGGGGGCTACAGGAGAGCGAATGGGTAAGCAAGAAATGGTGGGGGCGGGGGGGAAGAGACGGAAGGGGGAAGAGGAGGAGAGAAAAAGGCAGAGGGAGGGGTAGCACAAGATTGCCTGTGCAAGCAAGAGTGCATGACTATGAGAGCGATCCAGATCGCGAGACACTGGATCACTACTGAAGGAAAAAGAAACGCAACCAAGAAAGCTGGGGAGAGAGCCACTGAAGATGAGGGAAAACAAAACAGGAAAGGGACAAGAGAGGGCGGGAGAAGAGCGAGAAGGGAGGTGAGGGACAAGAACGAAAGCAAGAGCCGTGGCCTGCCACCTACTTCTTCTTGTCCTTGTCCTTCCTCAGGGGCTGCTGCGAAGTGGCATGCAAGGCCTGCAACTGCAGGGCCTCCACCGCAGCCTTCCGGCGATTGAAGGCATTGGTCTCCTCCTCCAGTTCCCGGCGTTTTTCCTCCACCTTGCGCTTCTCCTCCTGGTGGACCCGCTTCAGGTGCTCAAACTTCTCATGGAGCTGGCAGCAGAAAGGGGGCAGAAGATGGGGGGAGCAAGAAGAGGAGGGCTTGAGCCTGGGCCAGGAAGGCACCCCCACCTCTACCCTCAGCCAGGCCTTCCCTCCCTCAGCATCCCCACCCCAGCCCCCAGCCTGGCACATACCTCCCTTTCCTTCTCCTTCAGCTCCAGCTCTGTCTCCTTCACTTTGTTGACAAACATCTGTCTCATCTCTTCCTCCTTCCTCTGCAGCTCACTCAGGAATTCCTTCCTCTTGGCCTCATATGTCTCTTGTAGGCTGTGGAGACCCACAGAAGAGAGGCCAAGGATGGGATATGGAGGAATGGGGTAGGGCAGAGCCAGAGAGGTAGAATCATGTGGGCACGAGGGGTAAGAGGATGGTGGGGTCCCCCAGGGAACAGATGCCAGGATGGTGTGTCTGGCCACAGCTGTGAAAACAGGCTCACTCTGGCTCAGGCTGTCACCTGAAGGGCTGGCTGTCACCATCACTGTCCTGAAAGCCCATCTCCTCCAACTTGCAGCGCCGGTAGAGCTCATAGTGCCGGCTGTGGGTCTGCTCGCGGAGGTCTTCCATGTTCACCCGGATCAACATTTCCCGCAGCTTCACGAAGTCGCAGTGATTCTCATTCTCCACTGAAAGCAGGGGGCCGGTGGGGTATCAGGCAGGCATGCAGGCGGGCAGACTCCAGAGTCAGGGTGGGCACACAGGTGCGCATGAGGAAGAAACAGCACAGGGTACTACAGGCAGCAGGGCAGGCCAGGGGACACTGTTCTACCCCGAGCTGGGGATGCACTTCCCATCCACACTCACCCTGCACCACTCCCCAGGGGTACTGCCGCGCTCGGACCAGCTTGTTCCCCACCTTCACCTCCTCGGTGCTGCCCACTACGGCGAAGGGCAGATGTGCCTGGAAAGGGGCCCAGGTATGCGTAAGCCCGGAGTTGACACAGGCTAATGGCAGACTCTCCCTCCCTGCCCTTGGGTCCTAGGGAGGGGCAGCCAGACCTGAACAAAGGCTCCAGGGCCAGATGCTTGCTTCCTGGCTCTCTTCTTGAGAAATGTCCCAGAACTCCAAACAGGGGAGTGGGCTGAACCCTCAACCCCCTCCCTGGTGCTCCTGATTCTCCAGGCTGTTCTTTCAGCCCTCAGGCCTCCCAGGGGCCATTAGAGCTCCCTGAAAGGACCTGTGAGCCTGGCTCCCTTCCAGGTTCCCAAACCCTTAAGCCTGCTCAACTCCTTCCATTTCCAGGCTCCTCCATGAGTCCAGATCTTATGACACCCAAACCTGGGGTCCCCAGTGTAGGCCCACTATCAGATTCCTCCTGTCCCCTGCCCACAGATGTAGGACTGGCCAGCTCCAGATGCCCACCCTTCTGTCCTGGAGAAGCTAAGGCTGGAATCCTGGGGAACAAAAGTCTCCTGGGGCTGTGTCAGATCTGTGCCGGCTCCTCGCCCTCTGGCCCCAGGGCACTGAGGCCCTCGCCCAACGCTCACATTCATGACTGCGTTAATCTCTGCAACAGCCTCGTCATCTGTCGGAAACTGGTAGATCTGGACCCCGTTGCTGACCAGCTCGCCCATGATCTTGATCTTGAACTTGTGGAGCTCGCTCTTGGAGATGGTGTCAGCCTTGGCGATGATGGGAATAATGTTCACCTGACAGGATCGGGGAGAGGACAGCAGGCTGGTTGGCTCTTTTGAGCAATGGTTCCCATGCCATGCCCAGGATATGGCTAGCCATGCCCAGGCCATATCCCCGGGCAGGGGGAAGGAGGCCAGAGAGATGGAGCCACTCCCACAGGCAGCCATGGTGCAAACCCAGCCACCTGTGGCCATTCTGATGGGTTTCAACAATTGTCTGCAGTGCTTCTTACAGCCCTGGTTCCCCCAAATCACCATCCAGCCCCAAAACTGGTCCCCCTAGGCATACCCAGCTTTGACCCAGAATCCTCTGAAGGTCCTAATTGGCCTGGAGCCTGACAGAAGGAGTGGTCGGGGGCTGTGCTCCCCACTAAGCAGGTAAAAGGACCCATCAGCAGTAGCCATAAGAAGATCCCAAAATCTCCCACACCCAGGCTATCCCGTTTTTCACAATAAAAATGAACTCCTGAAATGGGAAGGCAGTCGCGTGAGAGATGACAAGGGCTGTGGGGCCACATGCCCTTCAAAATGCACAGCTCTTCTAGCCCGTCCCATAAAGCTGCCTCCCTTCTCTACCCCTATAGTACCCACCCCTCATTCACATCCCAATTCTGGGCCTTAACTCTCCTCTCCCTGATGGGCTCAGAAAGAACTAAAGCACACTTATATCAGGGAGGAAGGGGGAAGTGAAGGGAGGAGCTAGAAATTAGGAATTGAGAGATAGAAAATGATCAGAGAACAGGCTGAGATGGGAAAGGAGGTTCCCTGGGGTGAAGGGCAACAAACACTATTGGGAGCGGGAGGGGCAGCAGGACTGACAATGACAGTGATTCAGCTGCAAGCAAGGGGCTCAAGGTCAGACCCAGGGCACAGGACTCTGGAGAAAGAGCCCAGAGCAATGGGAGCCACTGGAGCAGGAGGGACAGACGCAAGACAGAGAGAGGACCAAGCCAATAGGGGGCCATCCACAAGCCCCCGACGAGGTCCCTGAGGACCATGGTGGACAGGCATGAGGCAGCCACCCACATCGCATCGCAGCAGAAGACTATGGAGCCTGTGACAGCGGGTGGGGACAGGGATACCTTGCTGTCTAGTTTCTTCATGGTCACCAGATCCAGGGACTTCAGGGAGTGCCCCGTGGGCGTGATGAAGTAGAGGCAAACGTGGATCCTTGTGTCATGGTAGTCAAAGAGTGAGCGGCGGATCTTCAGCTCCTCCTGCAGATAATTTTCAAACTGCGCATCGATGTAGTCAACTATGGGCCTGTAACTACAGACAGCTCCATCACCCAGGAGGCTGCCAGCTGAGATCAGGGGCTTGGGGCTTGGGGGGCTCAGGGCTTGGGGCCAAGCCAGGCTGCCCCCTGGCCTTTTCTTTCTGGGAACAGCTTCTGCCCGAGGATCCCTGACTGGATACAGGCAGCTGACCCCTTCTCCAGACACCTAAAGGAATAACTGGTCTGTTGGTGACCACAGAGCCTCAGATACTCCCCAAGAGGCACTCCCTGGCCCCCTGCAGTGTGAGGGCTGGGCTACCGGTATGGGGACCAATGTAGGTGGGGTGGGAAGAGGCTGGGTGGGGCCACCCTTCCCGCCTCTTGCCTCTCATCCTTATTGATCTGATCCCCAAAGCCCACGGCATCCACAATGGTCAGCTTGAGCTGCACGTTGCTCTCCTGGAGGTCGTAGGTCTGGGGCCGCAGGCGCACGCATGCCTCATGGTGACTGGCTTCCTCAGTCTCGAAGGTCGTGTTGAAGAGCGTGTTCATCAGTGTGGATTTGCCAATGCCGGTCTCCCCTGGGCGGTGAGGACAGGAGGGGAACAAGTGGGTGTCACAGGCTGGAACTGGGGCTGTCCTTGGCTGGTGGCTAGGCCAGGCAGGGCTCAGGCATCCATGGCCCCTGGACAAGAGAAAGGGGCAGGCCGCCCACCCCCATCCCTCATCACCCCCATTCCCCAGGAACTATCTTTTCCTGTGGCCTCAGAAATAACCTGTGGAAGGAAGAGCCAAAAGGTGGACTTGGACAGAAGACAGAGCTGTGTGTGATGTGTGATGTGTGATGTGTGATGTGTTCCCTCAAGGAGCAGGGAAGAGGCAGAGCCGTGCAGCTGGGTAGACACCACTGCAGACCCAGTCACCTTACACATAACCTGCTGTACACAACACCCTTCCCAGGACCAGGGTGGTCACGGGACCAGGGGGGCCAGGGTCTAAAGCCACCAGTGGCTCAACCCATGCACCCTAGACAGCCCTAGCTCCACATGGCTTTAGCTGGGGGAACTCAGGATGGGCCACTTCCCGAAGGGCACCTGCAGAGGGACCAGCAGAGCACTTTGTGCCCTTCTGGGACTCCCAGGGAACCTCTGAGAGCCTCTCTGCTTGGGGCTGTATTTGTTCATATGAGTGCCGGAGCACTTACCACAGGATATGGTGATGAGGGGCAGAGCTGTTTACCATAACGTCCTTGACACAGGGTAGGAAACAGTAAATGAATACATGTTTTTTAAATGAACAAACAAATGAATAAATGAACCTAAATCTCTGTGATAAACACCCACAGTTTACAAACCACTTTCATGTGCCCGATCCAGTAACTTCCTGACAACGCTGTGCCAGGCCCTGGCTCTAACTCCATCCTTGACCTTGGCAGAGACACCAACCAAATCCTCATCCTGACACCCCCAAAGTTTCACTCTGCCTGGGAAGCCCCCTTGTAGCTCAACAGGGGGCCAGAAGTACCCCCTCTCCCAGGAGGTTCTCACCCACCCTCTGTCTAAGGCCAGGCCCTGACACTCACCCACACAGAGGATGTTGAAGCTGAAGCCCTGAGTGACCGACTTGCTGACCAGCTGGTCGGGGAGGCTGTCGAAACCCACATGGCCGCCCAGGGAGAGGCTCCGGGGCTCTGGCTCTGCATTCTGCCAAGAGAGAAATAAAACAAGACATGAGCCCACTGGAGAAGAAAGGTCAAGGCTGCGGGGGTGGGCGCTAAATCTGAGTTAAAACAGCGAAGCAGCCCCGCCCGATGTCTGAATTCTCAACAAATCTCAGACACACCCTGAGTACACCCAAGCCAAGTTTCCCAAGCCAGCTCCAGGCCAAGTTTCCCCAGAGGGAGCCCGATGCCCCCAGGGGGAAAGGCCCTTCCACTCTGTGACTTTGCTCCACCTGGGATGGCCAGGGATGCCTGGCCTGAGGGCTCCATCTCTCCTGGTGTAGGTGGCCCCAGGGGCTGTGGCTGCTACCCATAAGGGCCCACCTGTTTTCCTACTCAGCAGGAGGCCCCAGATGCTCCCAGAGGCCCAGATTACAAAGTGCATCTGTTCCTGCAGCCAGCTCTGAGGAGACGGGGGATGCTGCCCCTGCCTAGTCCTCCCAGGCCCTCCCACTGAGGCAGGACTCAAGCAGAGGCAGGTCTGGTCTGACCCCCTCACACGCGTGATCCCTCAGAGGGGCTTCCTCTAACAGCTGGGCTCGTGGCCCTCCATGCTCACTGCTGCTCCTCACACACCCACATGTGGGACTCATGCATGGATCCTGCTAAAGGAGCCGGCCCTCACACAGACAACCCCCCACTGGGGCTCAGGGGTGGGTTCCAGAGGGATCGAGACTCTGAGGCCTCCTCCCTTCTGCCTCAGTGGTGTTCTCTAGAGATCCCCAGCTCCTGGCTCCTGATTCCTGCCACCATCCCACCCCTATCTCAGTCCTGGTTGTCTAGACAGAAGGTTCCAGGTGAGAATGTGGAGGCCTGGCCTTAGCAGAGAGCTGGGCGGCAGGCCCCGAGTGAGCTGGGGCCACTGGAGCTGGCCCAGCGCTCTATAAAAGGAAACCACAAGGACCTAAAGCAGAGGGTCATGGTCACACTCCATCTTGTGTGACTGGTTTCTCTGACTCCCTGGAATGGGGTAAAATGCTGCCTGAGGGAAGGTTCCCAGGCTCAGCCCCTCTGGAGGGCAGACCTTAGACAGCTCCACGTTGCGCAGAGTCCTGCCTCCTCCATTCCTGAGCCCCACTGCCCTGAGACAGCTGGAAAGAGGAAGGAAAGGAAAGGAAGGAGAGAAGGAGAGGAAAGGGCAGCGGATTCAGAGTCTCTCCTGCCCATAGCTACGGGGCGGGGAAGCAGGTCCAGCTGAGGACAGCCCAGGAGATAGGGCCAGTGGCAGATGTAGATACAGGCTCAGGGTCAGGAATGGACGGGTGGCCCTGGCTCCTGCCCTGCAAAGGCATCTCTTCAGCACCCGAGCAGCTGACCTTCACCACAGCCCACTGCCTTGGCCTGAACCCCTCTGGCCATCCTTCCCTCCCAACCAGAGAACCTTGGCACTCAAAGCCAACTTTCTCCACAATTAATGTCCACCTCCCCACGGCAGCCTCGCATCAGTGACTCCCAAGTGTGGGTGCTGGCAACCTAGACCCCACATGGCCTCTCTGGGCAGTTGTACCATCCCCTCAAACAAGTCAGGGCTAACCCTAAACCTGCTCTCTCCCATTCAACGGAGCCTCTTTTCTTATAGCTGACCCTTTCTCCCCATCACCTAGCCCCAAAGCATCATGTCCCAATCTCCCCACTCAAGCCCAGGTCTCCTTAGGGCTGCAAACGTAATTGGACAAGGAGGTCCCAAAGGCAGCTTCCTCTCATTGGTGCCCACATAAAAGTAGTTAATGAAGCCTAGGAGGTGCTGGGCCAGGTCCAAACCCCTTAGCATGGCGTTCCAGGCCTTCCTCACTGGCCTGGTTCCAGCCCAGCTGGTAACTCTGAGCTCCCCTTTCAAACTCTACCCCTCCCCTGGGCTCTACAACTTACTCTACCTTTTCCTTGGCACCCACTCTCACCTGGCCCCCAAGCACTTACATTCCAGACCCCTCACTTGGCAGTTATCCTGTTTCCTAGTACTACTGGTTATCCTTTTTTAATGCATATTGATTCTCTACCTATTCTATAAGCTTCTTGATGTTGGCTCCTTGAGGTTGGGGAGGTCAGGTTTTCTATTCTTCCCTCCCTCCCATTATTATGCCCAACATGCTGGACAGCTCTACCATTTACAAGTTACTGAACATGGCCTCCAACTGCTATGGCATCGGGGCACCTGCCCACCTTACACAAGGCTTCATTATTTAGTCTCTGTTCCACCTCCTTATGGCAGCTTGAGGATCAAATGGAGGACACAACAGTTAGTCTAGAGCTTTTTTCTTTACAGGCAAGACTGAAAATCTCCAAACTTTAAGGCGTGCTGTGCTTGCAGAGAAGGCTATGTGTTTATTCATCCTCTTCTTCCAAGGGGTGACACAATCAGGATGCAATCCAACATCCTGTAGTCTGCCGCCAAACCACCAAGTCAGCTGTGTCTGGAAACCACACACACATACACACACACACACACACACACACACACACACACACACGGCCGCAGAGCACTTACTGAGAAGCAGAGGCCATTCCATTCCTGTTTTCCCCCACTTTCTTAGAGGTCTAGGCTCCAGAGGCTAAGTGCAGCACTGGGGATTGTTGGGGCGGGTCTCACATAAACTACCTATCCATGCATAGCAACTGCAGAGTGGCCTCCCCTCACACAGCTCGACTCTTTCTGTGGAAGTGTGGGGTACAGGGAGGTCATCATCCTTAAGTTGTTGCCCAGACTATACTCTGTTATTGCAGGGGCCACACATCTGGGGCAATATCTGTTTAGGAGCCCCAGGGAACAGTCAGGGAGGATGCATGTACACACATGTACACACACAGAATGGCCACTGGCTCTGATGGAGACAGTGTTGTTACCTTGTCCCAGGAGACTGATCTGACCTCCAGGCTTTACCAAGGGGTAACTCTCAATAATGCCAACTCCCTGATCATAGATTTGGCATCGACATGTGATCTAAGTTGCAATAATTGCTCCAGAGTGCCTGCCCCAGGCATCTCTACCAACTTGAGTGGGGTTACAACCTAGGAGGAACCAGCAGCCTCTGAAGGACCTCCTGCACATCTCAGCTACCATGACTCAGAAATAAAGTCAGGTCTCCCAGTGGCTACCAGAACTGCAATTTGGTGGGTAAGACCACAGCTCCAACTCCTGGGGTGGGAGCCCATCAGCATGATCCCATGATTGGTGCAGGTACAGGCAAGTGACACAGGTTGAGCCTTTATGACCATCTTGAAACCATTAGGGGAGCTAGCCTAAGGCTTCAGTCCACTCACAGGATGGCAGAGCCAAGAAAATCACAGAGAAGAGAGGAAGCCAGTGTCTGCCCTATCTCTGCGCTTTTCCCCTTACCCCGGCCATATCCTCTTTATCACTGAGGCCAGTGGACTGGTATCATCTATTACTTGCAACTGAAACATCTTCAGTGCCATAGGATCCAAAGTAAAACTCTTTGGATGCAGAGGAACAAGGAGAAAGCAAGGAAAGCCAGGAAAGGAGGGACAGTGTAGAAGGTAAAACAGCTCAGTGTTCACAACCAAAGGAAGGAATGGATGTCTGAGATGATACCAACACCTCACTGAGGACCACCATATGTGAACTAAGCCAAGTGATTTACACCCAGGCTCTCACTTAGTCCTTTCTCACTGTGGATGACAGACTCCACGATTATCCCCATTTTACAGGGGAGGAAACTGAAGCACACAGAAGCTAGGGAACTAACCAGGGCAGAGCAGGGACCTAAGAGTAGACCAAGCTCTTGTCCCAAACCACTCTGCTACACTGCCTCTCCTGTTCTTAGCAGGCTCCCAATTCATTCATTCAGTCACTCAACACACACTCACTGGACATGTCTGCTGTGTGCCAGGAACTGGGATGGCTGCCAATGAAAAGATGAGGACATCAGATCCTTGACCTCAGAGGGCTAAGCCTAAGCTCAAATGCCTTTAGAAGCCAGGCAGGTAACATATATAGGTGAAGGGCAACAGCACCCTAATAACAATGGCAACAACAACAGACATAACTAACATGTATTGCATGCTTGCTATGCGCAACTCTAATTTAATCTCATGTAGTCCACACTTCGGCCCTATGACATAGGCCATAGCAGCCTCCCCATTGTCCAGATGAGACAATAGAGGCATCAAGAGAGTGTGTAATTTGCCCAAGACCACACTGCTCAGGAGAGCAAAGCCAGGATCTGAATGGAGACAACATGACTGTGAAACCCACGCTTCTAGTCACATCACTCTCTGCCTGCTGGATGAAAGACAGCAGCTAATTCAGCTAAGTGTGGGGGCTCCCGAGGAGAGGTGGGAATGGTGGAGAACTGGAGAGCCTGTGCTTATGCTCAATCCATGGTGGCCGCAGTTCCACAACTCGAGCCAACTGTGGGAAAGCAGGTATAGTGTTGCCAAATCTTCCCATTTTTAAAGAGAACCCAAAATCTCTCTCTATATATATATACATATATATATATATATATA
>NW_016805277.1:2958336-2965285 GCF_001698545.2 Rhinopithecus bieti | reverse complement strand
TACATATATATATATATATATATATATTTTTTTTTTTTTTGAGACAGAGTTTGGCTCTGTCACCCAGGCTGGAGTGGTGTGATCTCAGCTCACTGTAACCTCCGCCTCCCAGGTACAAGCAATTCTCATGCCTCAGACTCCCCAGTAGCTGGGATTATAGGCACACAGCCACCACGCCCGGCTGATGTTTATATTTTTAGTAGAGACGGGGTTTCACTATGTTGGCCAGGTCGGTCTTGAACTCCTGACCTCAGGTGATCCACCCGCCTTGGCCTCCCAAAGTGCTGGGATTACAGGTGTGAGCCACCATGCCTGGCCCAGAAATCTATATTTGTATGTGAAATTCTATAATTTTTAAAGATTGACAACCAATACAAACTGAGAATACCATGAGGGCCCAAAACAACATGTCAGTGGGCTAGTGTGGGCCAAAGGCCTGCCGGTCTGTAAGCCGGCTCTGGTGGGAGTGAGCTGGAAGGACCCTGCAGCCGGGCTCCATTCTCAGGTCAGGAAGCCCCATGGCAGACTGCTCTGTGGGGAGGAGTCTTCAGGCAGGACAACTTAACTTGGACCCCAGAGAGAGGTGGACCCAAAGCCTCTCGCTCATTCCACACACCTAGCTCCCTGAGGTGCTCACACGGGTGAGTGTTCTACATGTCTTCAAAGTCCCAGGATAGAGAGAGTTGGCTCTCTGTAGAGCTCTGAGCTCTACATATGCAATGAGAAACTCCATGGGGCCATTATTCCCTCTCTAATCACTAACAAGCTTTTGGCTCCTGAGCCAGGCCCCAGGCTTCTGTGTCATCATTTCTTTGGCACATCAAAGACGACAACCAAAATAATAACTTCTCAGGCCGGCTGCGTGCCTCCATGCCCAGCCGTTCCAAGACAAAGTGGAGAACAGCATTTTGTTATGCAGCCCAGTGGATAACTAGGACGCCCTTTTCCTGATCAGGAAATGCTCTGTCTGAGCCTCCTAGAGCAGCCTTCATCACCAGCCAAGAGGAACTGCCCCTTTTACCAAGAAACAAGGTGGGATCTGGGAAGAAACTGCATCTCATGGTTGCCCACACACAAAAACAGGTTTTTTATCCAGAAGGAACTGGAAATCTATTGAATGTCTAAACCAACAGAGCCAGGGAAGCTGTGGGTGAATAGAGACGCCTGTGATCCAAACCCCCAAACTAGGCTGACTGTTGCAGTGGGAGTAGAAAGAATACTCCACCATAGGTGGATTAGCTACTGAATAATGAACAAAGAACAGCCCCCAGACCCCAGGCCTTCCAGAGTTCTCCAGTGCCTTGGACTTTGGATGCTTTTCTTCCTCTGGGTTCCCATGCCTAACACCCACTCACCAGTGTACCCAGTCAGGCAGACAGGAAGCCCACTCCCCAGGGGAGCTCCAGCCCTGGGGATGGCCCTATTAAGTAACTGAGCAATGGACCCAGGAGTCAATGGACCACTGGGAGCCTTCTCCACCCATGTTCCTGGCACAAACTATGCTAGCCCTGGCTCCAGCTCCTTCCAGCAGCCTGGGCCTTAAATAGCCAGAGCAGAGGCCTCTAGCCAGAACCCATGGTCGCGGTCATAAGCACAACTGTCCTTGAGCCTGAGAGGAATCCTAGGAATTTTCCCAGGAAAGGTTTCGGCTCTGGTCCCAGGATTCCACAGCAAGCCTCTAAGCCCAGGTCAGAGGTTACGGGAAATAACCAAGGAGACATATGTGGGAGGGTGGGGGTGGGATGCTGCTACCCCGGGCCAGGAAGGAAGAATAGAGGTAGGATATACCTGTCCCAAATCACAAGGACACCTGGGAGCCAAAGCATCTTTCTCCTACAGTGGCAACAGAAAACTTGAGAGAAGATTTAAGCAAGGATCACCCTCCATGGTCCCAACATGACGGCAGTCAAGGTAACAGGGAGATGGCAGCTGGACTGCCAATCATCCTCACAAGGCCAGTCCTACTGCACCCATCCTGGGAAGAGAAGGAACTTTGGGAGCAAAACCATCCCCTGACCCTAATACTCCATTCTCTCTGCTTCTCTGTCTCACTAAGAGGCACTGTCTTTCCTTTCTGCATACAACCAGCCAGGCTGGAGCTTATTAATTTGGGATAGTATGTTTCACACTTTTCCCATCAAAATCAGACTTCCAGGAAACTAAGAGCACAGTTACTGGTAGCTGGGCCAGTACTCGCCACCCCAAACCCCAGGCCTAGGACAGACACATTCTTGGTCTTTATTGTGCTGCCTGAGAGGGAGTGGTCTATCCCACCACAGAGATGGGGAAGGCGCTCTGGGCTGCAGAATGTACTAGAACTCCAGGCATTCATATTTTCTTACTTAGCTCAGGCACTCCAGCGGCAGCCACCACTGCCTTGTAACAGGGAAAGCCACGAGTGGTCTGGATATCACTGGCAGGAGAAGGCAGTCTCTGTTTCACAGCAAATGAAACCCCTTGGAGGGAGAAAGTGGGCAGCAAAGGTGCCCCGCCTTCCGTCCAACCCCAGGATGGATGCCAGTGGGAAAGGGACAGAGGAATGCATAGGCACCAACATGGGTTGGCGGAGGTATGGGGGTGGCACTGCTATACTTCTCTGCTGCTTGTCCATTCACTCCAACACCAGGCAGAATGTCAGGTTTGTACCCAGGCCCAAGAGCCAGGTCTGACAAGTGGGCTTGGGTCCATACCCACAGCCCCTTCTGAACCCCAGGCATCAGGCAGCCCAAGCCCTGGAGCCCCCTCAGAAAACAGCCAGCCACCTGCCAGTAGACATGGGCCCCTGTACCTTCCTCTGCTGGTTCTGTCCCTCTAATTTGACCTCTAGGATAGGGAACACCTGAAAGCCATGTGTCCTGATGAGAATATCTAATTTGCCCCAAGAACATGTAGGGCAACTGCACGCAAAGCCAAGATGCCCCCTGCCCTGTCCTCCACTGCCTCTTCCCAGCCCCAGTTCTTACAGGAGCTCTGAAGTTTCAAATGGCTCCAAAAGAAGCCAACAGAGTGCTCCAGCTCTACCACGAGGGCATGGAGACCTTGGGAGGGTGTCTCTTCCCCAGTCAGATGTGTCTCCCTCCTGCCTGCATAGCTCCGCATCTGGTTGTCTGGCAAAACTTTTGCCTTGGGGGCCATGCCTGGGGATCCTGAAACTCAAGCTGGCAGCACAGAGGCAGGAAGGCTGGGGAGGCTACAAGGGACACACAGAGGCCAGCTGGCCCTCAGGCCCTTTGCTCTATCATCCTACAGCTGCTCGCCTCTGGTAACTGGACTTGAGCCACAGAGACATTCGTGGTAGTTACTGCCCCAAATATAAGATATGCTTCCACCTAGCCCATCCGAGGGCTCAAAACGCAAAGATATCCACCCTCTCTGTCATCACGGGTGTTGGAATTTGGATCTTGTTCCCCCTACCTTTACTGGCCAATGACCAAAGTCTGCATCCTCACCCAACCTTGGGCTGTTAGCATCAACAAGATAATGTGCTCAAAGCACCCACTGCCCTCCCTGCCATCCAAGGTTTTTGACACAAGTCAGACCCTTGGTTCCCAGGCTCCATCCAGTCTCCCTCCTCCTTGGCCCTGAGCTCATCTTCTCATTGCCATCCTCTCTGTTCCTATCATGGTCAGTCTTTTAGCATGTGCTCCCTGGGCTGCCAATGCTTCCCATCAGCCCTGCAGTTGTGACCCACTGCCCAAACAGACCTTCCCAAGGTGGGCACACACAGCACGGTCTGATGCCCAAGACGGAGGGAAGGCAGGCAGACTCACCTCCTGAGGGAAAGGGCAGAGCTACGGCTCTGCAGGTGGTGCTCACATTGTGCCCTGAGAGCTGCACGGGCATCTCTTGCTCAGCTCCCATTTCTGTTCGGCATGGCTCAGCAAGGAGGCTACTGGCCGTTTTTACAAGACGGGGAGATACCACTCTGACAGAGACCTTGAGCCCCACTTGGATGAGGGCTCTCAATTCCTGCTTCAGGAGAGACTAGGTTCTCCCTGGAGAGCCCGCTTCTTGGGGGAGTATCAAGATTGAGGGGGTGACAACGGAAGTGACAGATGGTGCTGGGGATAAAGCAGAGATGGGGGTAAGTGACTGGCTGGGAAGAATGCCAATGTGAGGCTGCGTGCTGCACGTTTCTTCCTCTCCCCCTCAGCTTCACTTTCCCCAAGCCCTAAAGGGTCGCTCACCACGGGGTCTGAACCTGTGAGATTCTGGCAGGAGAAAATACCGGAGCTGGCCCTCAGGGAAGGAAGGGCTGAGCCCCAGAGTCAAGATTCCAGTTAGGAGGAGGGGCACAGCAAGAGTAGACAGGAGTCTGGTTGTCCAAGGAGGGCAAGGGGCAACACACCCTCCCCAGAGGGCTGCTCCACACACCCACACACAGGGGATGCCCACCCTCACCCCAATACTGATCTAGGGTGGAGCAGAGCCTAGTCAGGATGCCAAGGCTGTTAGCCTGTGGTGTGCACACCATGCTATGTGAGGACATAGGAACCCAGCACACATCCATCTCAAAGTACAACTCTGTATGCTGTTTAAGCTCCAGGTCAGGACAATTCTCAGGACTGCAGGGCTAGTCTGACCAATGAGCTGGCCAGAGGGACAGTGTAGACCTGTCACGGCTCCATCACATCCCGGGGCTTGCAAGACACCTCAGCATATTTCCAAACATGCCACGGACTGCAATTAACCCTCCATAAACTCTTTGAGGAACCAGTGTGGCTCTGCCCATTTTACAGCAAGATAAAGGCAGAAATGATTTTCCCAAGATGACAAGCCAGGAGGGGTGAATGGAGTCCAGACTTAAATTCAGGCCAAACTCCACCCAAGGTCTCCACCCAAATCCAACCCTATCCAAGTCCTCCCAGAAGGCTGACAGCCCAAAGTGCAGAGGGTGTGGAAGGTGTCCATCCCTCCAGCTGAAGCTGGCATAGCAACCAAGGCCCTGCGCTCAGGCTCTATGCCCGTGCCTGAGTCAGTACCCTCTCTGTGCCCTGGCCACCCTGCAGCTAATACCCAAACTCCTCACAGGAATGGTCTGAGAGCAAACACTGGACCCCAGGGGAAGGCTTGTCCAGCCCACAGCCTGGCCTCTCAGCTAACCCTCTGAGGACCATCTCTGGATGAGCAGGGATGGAAGCCCTACGGAGAGTGCCATGAACAGGGCAGATACATCCTCTGCTCCCTTCTTACATAGGGCGCCAGCCCTCACATCCACGTGGACAATAGGTAGCATATATTATTCAATGTGTCCTTATCATGTGCCAGACACAGCTCTAAGTACCGCCCCTGGATTCTCTTGTTGAATCCTCACAGTACCCCTATGAGGGAGGTAATATTTCTATCCCATTATACACATGAGAGCACCAAGGGGTTAAATAACCTGCCCAAGGTCACATGGCCAACAAGGAGTGTCTAGGATTCCTATCAAGCTGTCTGATTCTGGTTTCTCTACATACCTCTCCCACCTGCAAGATCAACTGTTAAACCTCTGGCCACGGACAAGACCCAGACATAACTTTCTGGTCAGCTGGGCACAGAAAATGCACACAAACACACAAGCAGAGATGCCCAGGCACTCACGGGTCTCTTGGCCTCCAGTTAATCAGTAGGTCTGTTAGGATTCAGGCACTGCCCTCCTCCGGTACATAAATTCCAATTTATAATAAGGGGCGAAGTGAATCTCTGAGTAGCCCAGCCTCTGAATCTGTTCCTCACGTATTTAAACTTACTTAACTGACATACGGCCCCCCTCCCCAATAAGAATAAAACACCCAAGTCTAGAAATTATGAAACCAAGAGCTCCTGCTTTAGTCATGCACATTTCCAAAGTAGCCTAAGAAATGTATTTTCAGATTAAAGGGAAAATTTACATATATAAATTCGGATGACAGTATTTATAGCATTAATTACATAAGTTCTGGCTCCCTTATTTAGCCCCAGAACCAATTCGTTATCGTTCACATATTCGGAGTTCCCCCCTCCCTCCAACAGCCCCGGGCCTCCCTTCTCCTCCTCCTCTTTCTCCCCCTCCTCCCCCTTCCAGCCGACCAGGGCCTCACATGCTGGCAAGAGGACACAGCTTCCTTCACTGTCACAGCCTAGCCTTCCAGACACACCCAGATCCAGCCTTAAACAGCGGGGGACGTCCAGACACAATCCCCCAAAGGCCTCCCTCCCCCGAGTGAATTATGAAAACCTTGAGTAAGTTGGCTATCGGCAGGTTCGGGCCCAGTGAGACCCCTGCAGGGACCACCAGGGATGTTAACCTTCTGAGGACCTGGACTGGAGCCCAGATAAACGCCCACTGGGCTGAGTCTGGAATCCCTCCAGCTCCTGGCGAATGGCTGCCGCAGACCCGACCACTGAGGCCTGACCTGCCTGGAGTCGCACCCAGGATTCCGGCGTGGGGAGCGGGGGCAGAGAGGAGCTGGGGAGGAAGGAAAAGCAGGCCAAGGGTCTTCAGGACTCAAGTCTGAGTCCTGAGCTCGTGTGGGGGACTCCCTCGGATCCTGGGGGCTCCATCCTCCTCGGCTGTACCTATCCCGCAGCACCTGTGCGGCTAGGACTCTCCCCAAGTGTGCAGAAAGAAACACCCTGGGCGATAGGGTCCGGAGTGTCTCGGACCTCCCCTGCGGGCCCCACGGGCGCCACTCTGTCTTCGCACCTGCCCGGAGCCAGGCGGGTCTTTGCTCCTTCCAGCGAAAGGGGTTTGCCTTGCCTGCGCCCCAGGAAGCGACCCCGACCAGCCGCCCGGCAAGGCAGGCCGCCCGAGGCTTCGAGACCCCCCGCTAGCGCGACCGAGAGCCCACGCCGGGGTCCTCGAGCTGGCCCGGCGTCGAGGCCCGGCAGTGCGGCGCTGACAGCCCGCTTCGCGCCCCCCGCCAGCTGCAGGGCGGCCCCTCCTGCGCCCTGCGCCTCCCGCGCGCACCGCGGCCCAGCTGGGCCC
>NW_016805277.1:2938208-2955082 GCF_001698545.2 Rhinopithecus bieti | reverse complement strand
GAGCGCAGCCGGAGCCCCGCCGCTTGGACGGCCGGGGGTCTCCGCGGCGAGGCGGGAGGTGCCAGCTGCGGGGACTGCTGGGACTTGTAGTCCGCGCGTTGGGGAACCGGGACGGCAGTGTCGGGGGGCTCGGGGCCGGTGCCCAGTGGGCCGCTGCGTGTCCCTGGGAGCCTGGGGCAGAGCCGGGGTGGGAGTCTCCTGGGTCTGCGCGCTGAGAAGCCTTTCCCGTGAGGGGGAAGTGGGGCACGGCGTGCGCCCTAGAGGTCTCCCCCACCAAGCCGTCTCCACCCGCTGGAGCCTGCAAACGTGCTGAGACCACCAGCCAGAGTGTGGACGAGCTGCGGGCGGCCCGTCGGATCCGGGAGAGGCCGCAGCAGCCTAGTCTGCGGGGGTCTTGGGCCCCACCTGATGCTCCGGCCGGAGCTAGGGCGGGAACCCGGGCGGGACCCGCGCGTCCAGCCAGGCGGCCTTCCCGGGCAAGGCACTAGCCTTCGGCTCCTTGTGCAACCAACGAGCAGGATGCGCAGTTTAGGCTGGGATTCGTGCAATAGAAAAGCGGAGCTCGGTGGTCAAGGCATCAGATTACAAGTGTCCATCACCCTGCCTGTCCGAAGGGCTTGGGACAACGTCTTAATGGAGCCCCACCATTGTGCGAAGAGGCCGACAGCTCCCAATGGGTGCACGTTCTCTCTGCTAATGTCACTGCTCAAAACGTTCGGAAAATTAACACTTAACGCCAGGGTCGGAGACCTCAGGGGGTTCTGTATCCTTCTTACTGACAATCCATACAAAAGCAGCTCCCAAATCTTCTGAAATCCCGTTTCTTTCTCTTCCCTCTGCCTTTCTCTCTGCTCTCTCTGGGAATATAGCAAGGTTTGCCCCCTACCCCCAACTGGCCTAATCCCAGGTTGGTCCACCCTCCACACACACCCCTCACCCCAGTATGCTGAGAAGCAACCTGACCTGTTTCTCCGACTCAGAAACTTGTGCTGGCTGGAGGTGCCTAAAGACCACGTTTGACTTGGCACACCTGGCTTAAGAGGAGCCCCCGCTCTGCTGTTTGACCCCGTCAGCCTGATTTGGCTTTCCCCTCCTCACTCTCCCAGGCAAAGTGTAGCTTGTCCCCAACGTGAACTGGCTTCCCGCTGGACCTTCCTGACAATGTTTTCATTTTGCTCCTCTCTCTATGCTGCTGTTTCCCATGCTGTATTAAAGTTATCTACAAGGAATAGGGCAGAGCAGTGGTTAGGGAAGCTGGATCTATGGCAAACCTTCCTGGTTGGAATCCTGCTAGCTTTTTAACCTTGGCTAGGCAAGTTACTTAACTATGGCTCCCTTCCCTGGTCCTAAAAAGAGAACAAGTTTAGCACCTATGTTACAGGATTAAATAACATAAGTAAAGGGCTTTAAGTTGTACTTAAAATATAGTGTTAAATAAAATCTCCCTCTCTAGACTATAAGGGCCTTAATGTCAGAGCCCAGAGAGCGTGTAGTCAATACTGAATTGATCATCCTAGATGTTTCTACTGTTGCCTTTTTCTTTTCCTATAACTAACAAGAAATCACGACCAACTGCCATCTGTATGGCAGTTCTGCATTACAACACTCTGGGACTAGCCCTAAATTATCTTTAAAATGGTCTTTTATCTCTAATTGGGAATATTTCAAAACATGTACTTCTCACAGTCCTGGCCAGTGGCTATGAGAAGGAAAAGCTCAGACTACAGGTGACTTCCTTCTCTTGGAATATATTCACTGTACTCTGTAGGAGTAAACGGGAGAATTTCCTCCTATTCCACAATGCTGAAATTTCTTTCTCATTTTATGCTGCTGCTGGTCAGAACTTATAAAAGAGTGAGAATTATCTATGAGGGTTCAAAAGGTGAATATAATGATCGTTTCTCACATGGCAAAGTGTTATTTCTTATGGCAGCATTTCTGAGTGTTTCGTATACACCTAGAAGTGAGTTCATAGATTTTTACCACAAAAGATTGGTCCCAATGCCAAATAGCTGGGGATGCTGAGTTCCACACACAGACAGGGTTCTGTAGAAGTCCTCAGAGCTTTTGATAAGCTATATGCATTTTCTGTGCAAAAGAAAGGGGAATATACAGCTCTCCCCACACTTTGTTGCCCCTCGTCTCTACCTTGCATACATACCCAGCACCACACTGAACTTGAACATGACAAGACTTCGCTTCAGGAAATGCTGCCCTCCAGGCCTCTTGCTTGTCTTTTACTTTTGTTACTTTTGTTTATACTTTCTTTTGTCATGTAGAAGTTTAAATTTTTGATGTTGTCAAATGTACTTGTTATTTTATTTATTGTTTTACTTTGACTTCTAAAATAAAGACCCTTCCCTAACTTTACAAAGATACAGTGTTTGTGAGAAGAGAATAATTTTTCTTATAAAACTTTTTTTTTAACTCCTTCACGTCTAGGCGATTTGTGTATGTGTATGCCAAACCAGTTGTTTTATCTTTCCCCGCTAATGTACAATGCAAATGGTATCACAGACGACATTTCTGTATGTGTGTGCAGGTCGTGCATCAGTTAGGATGACATTCAGCTGCTTCAACAAGATAGAAATGTCCTCCTTTCTTACGCTGTCCAGGTAGGTAGTCTAGGGCTTATGCGACTCTCTACACACACTTTCTTGTTGTTGCTTGGCCTTATGTGGTCTTGCTCTGATGGTCCAATATGGTGATACCTGCATTTCAGGCAGCAAGAGGCAATGATAGTAATACAGTACAAATAAGCCAACTCTCAGAGGATTCCAGAAGCTGCCATGTGGCACTTCTGCTTACATGCTATTGGCCAGAGCTGGGAAATTGGCTCTTTATTCTGACTATCATGCGCACAGCTAAAAAGTGTATAAAATGGATCGCACCACTGCACTCCAGCCTGAGCAACAGAGCGAGACTCCGTCTCAAAAAAAAAAAAAAAAAGTCTATAAAATGTTAGAGGAGAGCAGATGTTGGGAGGCTGCAGCCATCTCTGCCAAGTCTGTTTCTGGACTATCCGTTCCAGTGAGATGCCCGAAAATCTTTTTTTCTAATACTTTGAATTTTGTTTATTAGAAAATTAAAATACAAAATGACTAAGCAGCCGCGCGTGGTGGTCACCACCTGTAATCCAGCACTTTGGGAGGCCGAGGCGGACGGATCACGAGGTCAGGGATATCGAGGACCCATCCTGGGCTGAACACGTATATGAAAACCCGTCTTCTAACTAATAAATACAAAAATCAGCCGCGGTGTAGGTGTCGGGCGCCTGTAGTCTCAGCTACTTCGGGAGCTGAGGCAGCAGAATGGCGTGAACCCGGGAAGACCAGGAGCTTGCAGTGAGCGAGATTGCGCCAACTGCACTCCAGCCTGCGCGGCAACAGGATGCGAGACTCCGTCTTCAAAGAAAAAAAAAAAAAAAACAAAAGACAAGCAACGAAAACTAATCAGCCATACACCACAGAATCAGGCAACAGATAATTTATTAGCTTTCCACCCTTTTAAAGAAAATTGCCTGTTTTTAAGTGATATATGTACATTTTTAAATAATTTGAACAATCAAGAAGTTTACAATTATCCCAATCCCACCATCAGAATCACCAATCAGTGAAAACCCAGAAAACCCCTTTATCATGAACACTATATTTATATCATTCCAGAAAACTTTCTATGTATATTTACTGATAGGAGGAAAGATAATAGAGATACTTTATAGGAATCTGGGCCATAATACAGATGCTATTTAAATTAAAAGTACTTAATTTTACTTGAATTTAAAGGAAGAAAAAGAAGTTGAAACTGAAGAAAGAGTTGAACTTCAAAGAATGTTTCTTGACCACAAGAGATATTACTTCCTAAAAGATACCTCTGAGGTTAAACAAAAATTGTAAAAAACACTGAGGTTAGAGTTATTTTCTTAAAATGCACATTTCTTGACATATGAGTGTGTGAGTGTGTGTGTTCAGTGTGTTCATTGCTTTGAAAAATTAGCTCTCATGATTCTGTCCATCTCTGACCTGCTTGCTAAGTTTAGTTACATATTATTGTTACATTATCCATGTTTATAATACTCATATTCTGTTCTATAAACGTAACTTCATAGTTAGTTGATAAATATTCTTAATTAAAATGAATTCAATGGTCATCGCTAGTCTTTTTACCAAGGCTTTTTTTCCATTTGCAAGTTCTTTATGTTTGTTCATCTCTTAATGGACTAAATTTAATAGTTAAGCTGTTTTTCCACGAAGTATTTTCGATGTTTAAGAGTATCTATCTGTGCCTTGATACTGGAACCATATCTTGGCTGGGTATAATATCGTTGAGTCTCATCTTTCCCGCTGAATGTGGTAGGTTTTGCCTCTTTTACTTCTGGGAAGAAGCCTGAGGCCAGCCTGAATTTTCCTTTATAGGAGACATTTTTTTCTGCTTGAATGCCTGAAGAAATCACTCTTCATCATTTTTTTTTAGTTCAATAACTTAACTAAGACGTCTTAGTAGTAAACATTTCAAATCAAGCTTTTCCGGAATATAGTGTGTTCTTTCAATCTGCAGCTTTAGTTTTGAAATGTACTTGTTTGTTTCTCCATTAAAGGAATTCTCTTTTGGTTCTGTTTCTGGTTTTTCTTCTTCAGGGATCTTAATTAATTTTTGTATCAGATCAGCTTTATCTGTCTTTCATTTCTACTAATTCTAATTGCTTTAATCTCTTTGCCTAGTTTAGTTGCCCTATTTCAGTAATTTGAGTTTCAATAGGGTCCATTCTCTTTCTTGTTAGTTCTAATTTGTCTATAATAACATGTTTTTTGTCCTCAACTTGTGGTCTTTCCACCCCATTCTTGTGTTCTAGCATCCTGTTGTTGAGCCTCCACTTTAATAAATTCATATTCTTAAGTCATTCCATAATGTGAAGCAGTTGCAAAAAATTCCTTAAGTTATTTTAGGGGTGGGGAGGAGCCTCATCTTTCACTCTCTGTTTTCCCCCTTATTTATCGTTCATATCTTGCTGCCATGTGTTTGCATCCATTTCTTTTCTTTCTGGTTTGGTGGCTCTGTCCAGACCTTCTTTACGCCACTGTAACACAGCAGCAGGAAGAAGGACTTACTGACGTCTCCCCACTGTTTAAGACCCTATTTTTCCCTCTGAGCTAAGCAGAAGGATGGGTATTTGGGTTCTCTACACTTTTTGGAAGTCTGGAGGGGAGAGCTGAGCTGAAGCAGCCTGCGGTCTTTGTTGGAATGCCTCAGCATGCTCCTGTCCTGAGAGCCTGTTTAATGTCCTGTACAGGCTCATACCACCTAATTGGGGCTGGAAAGCAGGATGCTATACACCTTTTCCAAGGAAGGGGCAGAACTCAGGGTCAGTTTCCCCATGGGGAGTGTTGTTCTGGAGACTTTATTTCCATCAGCCGAATCAGCTCAGTGGCTCGTGCTCCCTGCTTTCCCATCTCCCCCCAGCATGCTTTTTAATACAGCTCATTCAGAAGAGGAAGAAGACAGGGCATGACTCACATCTGCTTCCTTTCAGATTCAGGAGCCATAGGAAGAATGTTCAGGTTTTGGTCCATTTCTGGGCACTTGGGACAGGATAGGGAGCAAAGACGTGTGGTGCCATTCCTTGCCACTCCAGAATCCTCTACATCTTTCTTTAGATGTCAATTTGGAAGTTTATTGTATTGGTTGTTGATAATAGATTTTAGTCCCTTGTTTTATTTACTTTCTTTGATTTTGTTAGGAATTGAGAAAGAGAAGTTCTGTGGAGAAGCATTCATCCATAATCTGTAAGCAGCAGTGTCCCTACACATTTTTATTTTTAATTTATTTACTTGTGTATTTATTTATTGAGACAGAGTCTTGCTCTGTTGCCCAGGCTGGAGTGCAGTGGCTCGAGCTCGGCTCACTGCAACCTCCGCCTCCCAGATTCAAGCAATTCTTCTGCCTCAGCCTCCCAAGTAGCTGGGATTACAGGCACCCACCACCATGCCCAGCTAATTTTTATATTTTTAGTAGAGATGGGGTTTTACTATGTTGGCCAGGCTGGTCTCGAGCTCCTGATCTCAAGTGATCTGCCTGCCTAGGCCTCCCAAAGTGCTGGGATTATAGGCGTGAGCCACCATGCCTGGCTTTCTGCACATTTTTAAAGCAGCACATGTTACCTCTGGCTTTGAGGTCTGACTTGTCCCAATGACTGCCAAAACAATACAAAACAAGAACAGACTCGAAGAGCCTACTGAATTCCAAAGTCCCGAGATGTCTCAGCTGGCAGGCAAACTCTCCCATTTTGAAAACCAGAATTCTTAAAAGCCAGATTGAGGAATTACAGTCTCACAGTAGTGTTGCCAGGTTGAGGCCTAGATCAAGAGTCCTGGCCTGATGGAAAAGTTAGCCTAGAGAGAAGGCACCATGTTCTTATGCCTGCCAGAAAGATTGACAAGAGTTTGCACTGAGGCTGGGTACAGGGAGCCATGTGGCACAGAAGGAACAGCCAGCAGAAAGCAGCCCTTCCCTGGCCTCTTGGGTTTCTGGCTGTCCTGTGCCTCGGAATTCCACAGTGGACCCTCATGCTGCAGATGGGGACAGGCTTCCTCCCTGCCTTCCACCAAAGCGTTTAACATGGATGTCCTGGAGACAGAGCACCAGGGACACCTTGGAAAGCCCTGGAGATAAGAATCTCTGCCTTTTTTCATAGAAGAGGCACGCCTAGCCCATGAGTGCCTGGGTCCTGAGACACTGAGACAGTCCTGGGTCCAGGGTTCTCAGGGATGCAGCCAGGGTTTTGTGGAGCCTGAATCTTGTGGGATTTGGAAAGCTTTCTTTTAGGAAAAGAATACACTGGCAGGGCATTGTGGCTCACATGTGTAATCCCAGCACTTTGGGATGCCATGGTGGGAGGATTGCTTGAGCCTAGGGGTTCGAGACCAGCCCGGGCAACATAGTGAGACCCCATCTCTATGAAAATTAAAACTTAGCTGGGTGTGGTGGCACAGGCCTGTAGCCACAACTACTTAGGAGGCTGAGGTGGGAGGATCACTTGAGCCCAGGAGGTCTAGGCTGCAGCAAGCTGAGATTTCGCCACTGCACTCCAGCCAGAGTGGCAAAGTGAGACCCTGTCTCAAAAAAAAATTTTGTTTACTTTAAAAGAATACACTGTTTTAAAGACAAAATTAGATATGAAAGTAATTACTTATTTAGAATGAGAAAAGAACAGGACTTAGAAGGGACACGAGCAAGTGAGTGACCTGGAAATGCAAGCCTCAAGTTCCATGAGGTCCAGGGTGCCCTCAGGGAATGGGCCACGGATACTCACAGGTCTCCAGTCCCTGAGTCCACAGAGATCCCTGCAGCAATTCTATGGTCTGGAGCTGCCAGCAGGGGAGCAGATCCCACTCCAAGCCTGGACTGGAGGGCCTAAGGACAGGGCATTGACAGCACCTTTACAAGGAGCTCCACAAAACTTATTCAAAGATTCTGCCCATGGCCTCTCCCAGAACCCTGGGCCTCTCCCAAGTAGAAGCATTCTGCTCTTTTAACGTAGCTGTGGCCAAAATGAATTCTCTGGGCCAGGTGCAGTGGCTCATACCTGTAATCCTAGCACTTTCAGAGGCCAAGGCAGAAAGATGGCTTGAGCCCAGGAGTTCTAGACCAGCCCAGAAAACATAAAGAGATCGCATCTCTACTAAAAATTTTAAAAATTAGCTGGGTGTAGTGGTGCACTCCTGTGGTCACAGCTACTCAAGAAGCTGAGGCAGGAGAATCACTTGAGCCTGAGAGGTTGAAACGGAAGTGAGTTATGATCAAGCCACTGCATTCCAGCCTGGTGACAGAGCGAGACTCCGTCTAAAAAAAAAAAAAATTATCTGGAAAAAAAATATCAACTGTCCAGTAACCAAACAGCTACAGTCTATAGAAGTGGAGGACTTTAAGATGCTCCCATTACAGAGAGGCCACCCAGCTCATATCAGCATGGTCTCCATTTCTGCAGCGATGAACAGGTGGGACACAAGCAGGTGAGAGGAAGCTCCACATGGTGACACCACTAGGCAGAGATGAGGAAGTTAAAGTGTTTTGCTTTTTTGGAAAAATGTGACCTTCAAAGGGCATGAGGGAAGTGGAGAGAGAGAAAGAATGCTTCATGCTGTTTAAGGCGCTAGAGGAAGCCATCAGGAAAGGAGACAGTTAACTAAGGACAGGCAAATCAGCAAGGCAAGACTTAAAATGAGAGGGGTCTGCAGAGCAATGCTTTTCAAACAGGGTCCAAAGGGGCCACGGGGGACAAAGACTCATCTGGTGGGGCTCTACAACCTCCCCAAACAGTGCCGTTCTGCCTGCTTTATATATAGGGCTTTCATTTCAACAAAGGGTTTTCTGCAGCAAAATGAGTCTGAAAACCACCTCTCTGGGGGAAATGTATTCAGACAGACAAAATGGGTCTGGAAAAGGCTGCTGCTGGGAGGAATCCAGGGAAACCACTGAGTCCAAGTTCAGACAGCTGAGAGATAGAGTTTCACCTAGAACCAAGGGGTTGGCCAGGGAGGTTGGAAGAAAGGATTCAAGGGAGCTAAGAGAAATTACTCGAAGTTGAATTAGAAGTAGAAATGATGGTAAATTCACAATAAAGAAAACACATACCACCAGGCTGAGGCCATCTGACTGGGGAATGAAAATGGAGAAAGCTAAGGACCTGATTAACATACAGAATCCAGTCTAGATGAATTCATGAACAAGAAGCCAAGGCCCAGCCCTCATCTGCTTGGTTCATATCACCGGTTTACTAAATGTTCCTCGCCTGCTGGGGTGGGGAGCAGCGGGGCTGGATTGTGAAGGAGTGGTAACCAGGCAGAAGCCTTTGGGGAAGTGGAAGAATGTTCAAGGGAATACTCTTCCGTTCATAGCAGAACTTCTGCTGCAGGACTTGGGACTTGTTGATCCAGGACCTAGTGTGGTATGGGTTCTGGGACCCCACAGGCAAGATGGTATGGTGGTGAGAATAGTGCCCCCACCACAAGACATCCACTTCCTAATCCCCACAGCCTGTGAATATCTTACCTTACATGGCAAAGGGCACTTTGCAAGTATGGTTGAATTAAGGATTTTAAAATGGAGAGATTATCCCTGATTATTCAGGTGGGCCCAGTGAAATCCCAAGGGCCCTTGAATAGGGCTGTGTTATAATAGGGAAGCAGAAGAGTCAGAGAAGGAGATGTGATGACAGAAGTAGAGATCAGAGTGATGCAGCCACAAGCCAAGGAATTTGGGCAGCTTCTAGAACTGAAAATGGCAAGGAAACAGATTCTACCCTACAGCCTCCAGAAGAAGCATAGTCCTGCCAATACCCTGATCTCAGCCCAGGAAGACTGTGGGACTGCTGACCTCCAGAACTGTAAGACAATGAATTTGTGCTGTTTTAAGCCACAGCATTTGTGGCAGCAATAGAACCCTAATACAAATGGCACTGTGTCTAAGGGTGTGCTCTCTGAACTCAGCTATCTGAATTCTAATTCCAGGGCCGTCACTTGCCAGCTGAGGGACCTCAGGTAACTAAACTTACATTCTGTGCTCAGTTTCCTCATGTGCAAAATTAGGATAATAATAATTTCTACCTCATATGGTTATTGTGAGGATTACATGTGAAGTGATTAAAACTATTTCTGACACAAAGGAAGCTTTTCAATAAATGTTAACTGCTGCTAATATTATTATTATTATAAATTAACATCACAAGATTTATTTCCACCACCCTGCTTTCACCTTCCCAACCCTGGATTCAGAAATGAAGCTTGATCAGAAGATGAAGCACAAGTTCAATGTCACAGCTGTTAAGACTAGGCACCAGTATCCATCATTCACTCTCTCAACAAAGTATTTGTTGAGTGTCTATTATGTGCCAGCCACTGGTTCAGATGCGGAAGACATAGGAAGAGAGGAAAGGGGACAAAGGGCTTCTTCCCGGCATTGCTCTTCCTTTCATCAAGGAAGAAAATATTTCCAGATCCCCCACTAAAAACGCTCCCTGAGATCTCAGTGACCAGAACCGAGTCATTTGACCACACAGAAGATAAAGGATTGCCAAAGGTTGGCCTGGACTAATGGAATATGTGTTGGCTGTATTATTGAGAATATTTAAATTTACTGTAGCAGGCAAAAGAAAAAAAAACAGTAGGCAAAATTCAAAAAACTGTGTTAAGAATAGATAGTAAGTTGGTAACTTGAGAGACATGCTAGACATAGAATACATGAAACATGTGGGTGTCAGCCTTAGATTTAAAAGGATAGAACAAACAAGAGTATTAACTGGAGATAGAAAGGGATGGAAACCCCCAGTTATAAGGCAGGGATCATGCTAATTTCAGATGGACAACTGTCATCCTCAAACTGGTCCCCTTAGAGACCTCCACTTGGATCCCATTCTGGTCCCTCCTGTACTCTTTCCCAGCTGCTTGGTAGGTAAATTATATGCTATGAGTCTAGCCTGATGTATTTGCCCCTAGGCTTCTTTGATAAAGTGTTAGCTCTAGGCACCTTGTTTGCTGAGCCCCTTTGTTCAACCTTAACTCTTGTTTTCTTTTATCTTTCTCACTTTACTTATTTATTTTTTTTTTCAGGCAGGGTCTCTATCAGTCGCCCAGGCTGGGGTGCAGTGATGTGATCACAGCTCACTGCTGCAGCGTCAACCACCTGGGCTTAATCAATCCTCCTATCTCAGCCTCCCAAGTAGCTGGGACTACAGGTGTGTGGACCAGGCCTAGCTAATTTGTATCTTTTTGGTAGAGACAGAGTTTCACCATGTTGCCCAGGGTAGTCTCTAATTCCTGGGCCCAAGCAGTCCTCCCACCTGGCCTGCCAAAGTGCTGGGATAACAGGTGTGAGCCACCACGCCCAGCTAACTCTTATTTCTTGTTTTCATAATCACACAGTCAGCGTGGACAGATAATGTGCCACATGGCTCCCATGGTGGTGGGCGGGGAGAGAGAGAGAGAGAGAGAAAGAGAGTTGAGGGGGGTGGATAGAAAGGGATAGTATGTGAACCCTGGAACACAAGATTCAGGCAGTGCGCTCTCTTCACCTTGCTTACCCCATACCCTAACTGGGTTAACCTACCCCACCTCTTTCCCCTAGCTTCTCACTGTACGCTTTAAATTGGATCAATAAACAGGGTGACTTAAGCATCTTCAATTGGTCTGTGAGTCTTTCCGTTCATGATCTCCAGACAGCTTGCCTGATAGGTTACGTGGAAGCTACATTGCATAAAGATAATTTCCCACTAGGGTTGGACACATTGCTATCTGGAAAAACTGGAGTCTGTTAGAAAAGAAAAAGAGAGAATGGCTGTTGGGTAGGTGCCTGAAGGCACAAGAGTTCACTTAGTCTGGCCTTCTGACTCCAGGTCAGGCACGCTGAGTTCATTTTAGATAAAGGAAAGTATCTGTTTTTCTGATGAATTATGGATTTGGGGCCTGTGAAGTCCCGCTTGGAGGGGAGGGGAAGGGCTGGCTCACTTCTCAGGATCCTGCTGGCCCGGGTTATGACTATAGAATTTCCTCAACAATTGAACACTGGGGTCATTTACACAACAAAGATTTGCTGAGCACTTACAGTGTGCTATGGGCATGAAGGTAAAGAAGGCATGGATGCTGCCTGCCAGAGTTCAGAATTCAACAGGCAAGCATACATAAAAAGTGTTAATTATAATAATACACAGACCAACTTACCATCCCTTTAAGAAATCTGCCCTCAGTCAAGCAAAATATGCTAAGAATAAGATAAAAGGGCAAAATACCAGCGTTACAAAGCCCAAATCCTGAGCCACCTGGTACCAGCAGCCCACTCTGGTCTCTCACTGCCAACTTTTCCTAGTTCTCCCTTGTTCTCACCAAACTCACCTTGCCTGCCCAGAGTGACATTCCTTTCGTTTTCTGCTGGCCTCCAGAACCCTGTGTCCTGGCCATCCCCTTAGTTCTTGCTCTCCTTGCCTCAGCAATCCTACTGAAGGCATACTGGTGGATACCTGATGGCTCAACCTGGCTCTCACCCTCCCAATGTGTGCATTGCCCCAGCAAATACTTCGCCCCCAGCCCAGGCTGTCTTGGTGGGACCCAGACCATCACAAATCAGGAAGTACACTGGCCTGGTACCCCCTGCCAGGGATCCAGGGGAGAATGAGAGGAGGGAGATCTTCCCTGGAGATGACATTTGGGCTGAGACTTAAATACTAATTTGGTCTGGTCAGCAGCAGTTTCAAACACAAAAGATGAACCCACCCAAGACAAAGACACTCTCCAGGAATGAAGCCAGGGCCCTGGGGAACTACATGAGCTCTTCCAGGCCACCACTGAGAGAATGACAGCAGGTCAACTCACATTACACGAAACTCATCTGCTTTTTCGGCATGCTCCTGAGCTGCACAGAGTTTCATGAGAAAAAAAAGTGTCACCAGCCCTGATTCCTGACAGCACTACATCCTGATGCTTCCCTGCTCAGCAGGCCTCCTAGAGCTGCCTGGAAATCCTGCACTTGTTCCTGGTCACCATCCTGTCCCTTTTCCACGGCAGCAGCCCCAAATATTAACCACTCTCCCTGACTCCAGCCCCTTCACATTCAGTTGAAGCTTTGACCTTTTTCTTTTTCTTTCCTGAGACAGAGTCTCACTCTGTCGCCTAGACTGGAGGGCAGTGACACGATCTCACCTCACTGCACCCTCTGCCTCCTGGGTTGGAGGAATTTTTCTGCCTCAGCCTCCTGAGTAGCTGGGATTAAAGGCACCTGCCATCATGCTTACCTCATTTTTAGTAGAGATGCTATTTTGCCAAGTTGGCCAGACTGGTCTCAAACCCCTGACCTCAAATGATCCTCCTGCCTCAGCCACCCCAAATGCTAGGATTAGAGGTGTGAGTCACTGAACCCGGCCTTGATCTCTTTTATTACAAAGAAAACCTATTCATTGGGTCAAAAAACATTAAATAAAGACCTACTGTGTGCTGGCACCAGAGGGATCAATTGGGTGTGGTTCTTGCCCTCACAGTATGGTAGGAATTCAGAAAAGTACAGATGGTCATGATACCAGAGCAAGCTGGCTACTGTGTAACTGAAGGCGCTGGGCACTGGCCAGCCTCCGAAGCCCTTCCCCCAGCCCTCACCCAGTCAAGTGCCAGCAGCGCTGCCTGGACAACCTTTCCCTCTGGGCTCCAAGAAGTGCCCAACTCTATCCCTGGGCATTCCGTTTAATAGTCTCAGCGATTTTTTTTTCTTTTTTCCACATCTTAAATATCTCTCTCTCCTCCTTCAGTTACCCTCTTATCTGGCCAACACCATCAAGTATCCTCCATCTAAAAAAGTCTGGAGGCCTCCTCCCCTGACAGGCCCTCCTTATGTCTCCTTCCCTTTTCTGTCCTAATCGAAACAGTTACCTACTTTCAACTCACTCATGTAAGATGCTTGTCAGTTATCAGTTGACAGTTGTCTTTTGTCTCCACAACTCCAAGGAAACTGTTTTTGTTGAGGCCACCAATGACCTCTTCATCATGGCTTTTTTCTTTTCTTTTTTTTGTTTTTTTGAGACAGGGTCTCACTCTGTCACCCAGCCTATAGTTTAGTGGGGCAATCATAGCTCACTGCAGCCTCAGCTTCAATCTCCTGACCTCCTAGTCTCAAGCAATCCTCCTACCTCAGCCTCTTGAGTAGCTGGGACCACAGGTGCACGCCACCACATTCAGCTAATTTTTTCAAAGATTTTATAGGCCAGGCACAGTGGCTCACATCTATAATCCTAGCACTTTGGATGGCCAAGGTGGGTGATCCCTTGAGCCCAGGAGTTTGAGACCAGCCTGGGCAATACAGCGAGACCCCACCTCTCTAAAAAAAAAAAGAAAAGAAAAACAGAAAAATTAGCCAGGCATGGTGGCACATACCTGTAGTCCCAGCTACTCGGGAGGCTGAGGTGGGAGGATTGCTTGAACCCAGGAGGCTGAGGTTGCAGTGAGCTAGAATTGCACCACCGCACTCCAGCCTGGGCAACAGAGCAAGACCCTGGCTCAAAACAAAACAAAACAAAAGTCACCTTCTCAGTGAAGCCTTCCCTGCCACCCTATGCTCAACCCTCTCTGCATTTCGTAGCCTTTTTCTTTGCTTTATTTTTTTCTCCTTACCACTTGTCACCTTCTTCTTCTGTTTTTTTTTTTGTTTTGTTTTTTTTTGACAGAGTCTTGCTCTGGAGTGCAATGGTACGATCTCGGCTCACTGCAGCCTCCGCCTCCCAGGTTCAAGTGATTCTCCTGCCTCAGCCTCCCGAGTAGCTGGGATTACAGGCGTGCACCACCATGCCCAGCTAATTTGGGTATTTATAGTAGAGACGGAGTTTCGCCATATTGGCCAAGCTGGTCTCGAACTCCTGACCTCAGGTGATCTGCCCACCTTGACCTCCCAACGTGCTGGGATTACAGGTGTGAGCCACCGTGCCCAGCCACCATTTGTCATCTTCTAATGTACCGTGTATTTCATTTATTTATCTTACTTCTGTCTTCCCTACTATATTATCAGCTCCATGAGGACAGGGATTTTGCTGTTTTGCTCACTAATAAATCCCCAGGGCCTAGAACAGTGCCCAGTACTAGCAGGCCCTTGGTAAACATAAGGTAAATGAATGAAGTTGCTGGGTTTATTTAGAAAACCTCATGCATGGACTTTCCTCATCAGTACATACAGCTCTTCCTCATGTGTCCCATAGGGGTGGCCATAGCATAGTTTAGCCCTTCCTTAGATCTTGAAATTCTTTCCTCCCTTGGCTTTCCTGCCTCTCCAGAGGCCCATTCCTTCCTCTTCTGTTTAACGGCTATTCCTTCGCCTGCCTTTTTGGGACTGGGATTCCTCAGGGTTCTTCCTGTCCCTTCTTGCCCTTGCTATACCTTTCCCCTAGATGGGCCACCAACTGAAAGCTCAGGACTCCCCCTGGCTCAAGCCCAGATGTCTCTCTTGAGCTCCAGACCCTCATGGGCAACTTCCTTTCAGGTGATCCACAAATACCTCTTACCTTAGAAACTTCAACTCGTCCAAACTCAGTTTGTACTTTCTCCTTTTATCTTTCCTATCTTGACAAACAGAAACAGTTTTCTTCTTCTCACAAGACAAAAACTATGCAGTCATCTCTGAATACTCTTTCCCTCATCCATCTGTGAAGGGTCACCAACTCCTGATTGTGCTCTTGGAAACGTCTCCTGAGCCAGGCTCTCTTCTCTCCCCACCCTTCCCCACACTGCCCTCATCCAGGGCTTTTTCATCTCCTGTGGACTCCAGCAATACTTCCTCATCAGTCTCCCTGACATGGATCTCTCCTTTTCATCACCCACATTGCCACCAGGAGCTTCCTAGAAGCTGAGTCAGCCACACATTGACTTCTGGCTGACTACACAGAGCTCCTTCAAATCAGGAGTATAGCCCTGAACAAGGCAGGTGAGATTCTGCCTTCAAGGCACTGAGAGTCTGCAGAGAGGCACTGAGCAAGAAGCTGCAATAGTTGGAGACGTAGTGATGTAGAAAGTAGAGAATGTGATGGAAGTACACGTAAGGGGGGACTTGATCTAGTAGAGGCTCATAGGAGACCCCTTGAAGAAGGGGCACAGACTGCAGCAGGCATTAACCAGGCACAAAGTCTATATGGAATGGGAGGTGGGAAAGGAGAACTATTTCAAGATGAAGGAACAGAATTTGAGAAGATCCCAATGTAAGAGAAAAGGAGACCCATTCCAGGAAGTGAGAAGAGCTAAGGGTAGAGGATGAGTGCTGAGAGATAGGCCAGGGCCTCCCAGCTCAGGGTCATCTCCTGTCTTTCCACGATGCCATGACAGACATTGCTAGGAAAACTTCTGAAGTATATTCCTGTTTGCAATAGCGCAGAAAAGAAGAGATCTGAAGATAAAGGATTACAACAGGTTTCTAGGAGATAGAAAGTGGAAAGGTGACTGTTCATGGTTAAAGCAGATTGGATGGAGCTCAGAACCCTCACAGAGGGTCTGTATCCACCCGTTCAGACACCCCTCCCTCTGCACGCAGAGACCACAGATGCCATGGAGACCCGGCAGCAGAAGGGGACTGAACAGAAAGAGGTGAATTAACCGCCCACATATTGAATATTCCCCCTCATATCTCCCCAACCAAGAGTAGATCCGGGTTAATGTTCTTTAATTTATTTATTTGTATTTATTTTGAGACAGAGTCTCTCTCTGTCACCCAGGCTGGAGTGTAGTGGTGCAATTTCAGCTCACTGCAACCACTGCCTCCCAGGCACAAGCAGTCTTCCCACCTCAGCCTCCAAAGTGCTAGGATTATAGGTATGAACCACTGCATCCAGACTGGCCTCACAGTTATTTTTAAGAAACCCACACCTAAACATGCCATGGCGAAATTTCAGAACTGCAAGATAAATAGAAGATCCTAAAAGCTTCCTCAAATGGAAATAAACAAAACAAAAAAAAGGAGGCCGCATACAAGAAAAACAAAAAAGATGCTTGTCAGTTATCAGTTGACAGTTGTCTTTTGTCTCCACAACTCTAAGGAAACTGTTTTTGTTGAGGCCACCAATGACCTCTTCATCATGGCTTTTTTCTTTTCTTTTTTTCTTTTTCTTTTTGTTTTTTTGAGACAGGGTCTCACTCTGTCACCCAGCCTATAGTTTAGTGGGGCAATCATAGCTCACTGCATCCTCACTAAGAATGCCATTAGACTTCTCATTAGTAACATTGGTTACTTAGAAGAAAATGGAGCAATGGTTTAAAAATTCCCAGAGAAAACTATTTTCAACACAAGCTGTCAATTCATAAGGTAGAATAATGAAATATTTGGACATTTTATTATCTTTTTTTTTTTTTTTTTTTTTTTTTTTT